>NC_132917.1:39503734-39813005 GCF_047675955.1 Chlorocebus sabaeus | reverse complement strand
CGACTAATTTTTGTATTTTAATACAGACGGGGTTTCACCATGTTGGCCAGCCTGGTCTCGAACTCCTGACCTCAGCTGATCCACCTGCCTCGGCCTCCCAAAGTGCTGGGATAACAGATGTGAGTCACCACTCCTGGCCCATTTCTACACTTTTAAAATGATTTAAATAATGTCCATCCCCACAGAGCTGTAAATTTTACATAATGTGTACAGGTATTCATTTTTAATTGTGGTTAAAAAAACACATAACATAAATTATCATTTTAACTGTTTTGAGCGTACCATGTAGTAATGTTAAGTGTATTCATGTTGTTGTAAAATAGCACCAGAACTTTTTCATCTTCAAATCTGAAATCCTATGCCCATTAAACAACAGCTCCCCGTTTTTCCCTCCCTGTATTCCTTGGTAACTAACATCCTACTTTCTGTTTTATGAGTTTTACTACTTTAGTTACCTCATAATAAGTAAAATAATACGGTATTTCACTTTTCGTGACTTGTTTCACTAGGATAATGTCCTCAAGGTTCACCCATGTTGTAGCATGTAACAGGATTTCCTTCCTTTTAGAGGCTAATGTTCCATTGTAAACATATATTACATTTTATTTACCCATTATCCATTGATGGACAATGTATTGCTTCTACCTCTTAGCTACAGTGAGTAGTGCTGTTAAGTGAATTTTGACAAACCTGATTCTACCCAAATATTATCTTTGTCATTTGATGTGGTTTTTGCTTTTTAGAAAAAAAAAAAAATTACATGCCTTGTCATTTGTAGTTAACAAAATTTTCTGTTCTATCAACACTATAATATCCATTTTTCTTGTCATCAATAACACTCATTTATGACTAACAGGCCAGGGCAAATATGTGATGAATGGACTCATAATAAAGCACAAAAATCTAATGTGTCTGGTTAGGTATTGTCTTAGTCTGTTTTGTGCGGCTACAGTAGAATGCCACAGATGGGTAATTAAAGAAGAACAAAAATGTATTTTCTCACAATTCTGGAGGCTGGAAGTCCAAGATTAAAGTACAAGCATTAAGCATCTGGTGAAGGTCTTGATGCAGCCTCACATGGCAGAAGGTGAAATGGCAAACTAGCCAAATGATGCATGAAACCTCTTTTTAAAAGGTCTTAATCCTATTAGTGAGGAAGCAGCCCTTGTGGCCTAATCACTTCTTAAAGGCCCAACCTCTTAATATGATCACAGTTGCAATACCTGAGTTTTGGAGGAGACACATGCAACCCATAGCAGGTACTGAACCCACAACAATGACATCAGATACGATGATTCAATTGAAATCAGCGGATATTGTCTTCTACCACAATACTTCCTTCTCCTGACCTAAAGCAGCAAATAAAAATTGAACAGATCATCGTGAATTTTCATCAAAATGCTCTGGTATTTTGTATTTTCTCCATCTTTTTTTGTATTCATGTTTTCAAGAAAAGTCCCAACTAGCTAGCATACGTCTTGGTACTGGACAGATCTTGTCCCTGAACTCTTATCTCCTTTTCTAATCTGTTGGCTAGATGAAACAATCCACAAATGAACTTAAAATTACCTTCACTGCTTTGTTGTAAGTTAAAGCATTCTAGGCAAATTCTGCTCTTATATGAAAAATGCTCATCCACCGATGACACTACTATCAGTATCAGCCAAGATATAATTACTTTAGTGATCATCTGTAAGATTATTGGCCTAGCACTCCCTTTCTGCCCCTTTCAGTGTAGTTTTCCTCCCCACTTCTACATAATCTGTAATGGTATTTTTCATATCAGGACATTGTTTTTGACCATAATTTCTTCAAACATTTTGTTGCCTCATTTCTAAGAATCCAGTTTTAATGTGTTTGATCACAAAATATTATGCCACAAAGACTGTTCATATTTATAATGGCTCTTTTAAAATTCTTGTTTGCTAGTTCTATAGATATATAAAATAATTCTATCATATCTAACTTCTGAGTCTGTTTCTAGACATTGATTTATTTCCTTGTTCTTGGTCATATTTTCCTGTTTCTTCACCTAATGATTTATTATTTGATGCTAGACAATGTCAATATATTTCGAGTATCCAGATTTTATAGTTTTCCTTAAATACTATTAGTCTTTTTTCTAACTGGCAATTAGTTTACTTGTGGATCATCAAGCCCTTTAAGGCCATTTATAAAACTTCATTAGGATGACTCTGGGAATTATTCAGTTTACGGCTCTTTGATAATTTGTTCTTTCCCCAGATGTTGTTTGTTGCGTAGGTGGTCTTGTGGATTTCACCTTGAGATGTGCAGATGTGTATTTGTCCAAGGAACTGAGGAGACCCCTATGCAGATTCCATAGCTCTTTCTCTGGATAGCCTTCTCCTCTCTAATATTCTGCACCACACATTGTACCTGCCCTAGTCCCACCAAATTCTGATCTCTGTAGTCTCAGCTCAGCAAGACCACTTCTCCCTGCTTGAGTTCCCTCTCTCTGTGCATAGTCCAGAAACTGCCTCCAGGCTGCAAGCTGGGATCGTCATACTGCTCACCTTGTTGTTTCGCTTCTGTCAGGATCCACAGTCCTTTGTCCTGCCAGTGTTAAATGATGGAAACAGTTGTTTCCTTTGTTTGGTACATTTTGCAGATTTTTTTTATAGTGGGTAAGCTATCCAGGTATCAGTGACTCTGTCATGGCCAGAAGAAGACCAACAGTCACTCTTTTTGACATATTACTGTTTTTGATATATATACACCATTGGTTTTATGTTCATTATCTTGATTCCTTACAACCACTGCTGAATAGTTGGTGTTTTCATTTTACATATGTAAGACCATAAATT
Organism: Chlorocebus sabaeus; assembly: GCF_047675955.1. NCBI lineage: Eukaryota > Metazoa > Chordata > Mammalia > Primates > Cercopithecidae > Chlorocebus > Chlorocebus sabaeus. The sequence continues at coordinate 39,810,180 of NC_132917.1, read as the reverse complement.
TGGAGAGGTAGTATCATTTGCTCAAGATTACATAGCCACTAAATTAGGCCTCTCTTATTTCAAAGACAACTTGAAGCAATTATTAGATCATTTCCTTTTTAGTACCTATTATAGCTTTTCTTGTTTTATAATTCTATTTTTTCTCCTGTCAGAATATTTATTCACTGATATTTTAAGGTGATATCTTTCAAACAGACAAAACAGTAGCCATTCAGTTATGACAAAAGAAAAATAGGTACAAAATCCTGAAACTTACTTTTATAGTAAGTGCTTTAAAACATTATTTATTTTAAACATATATTTGTGTGTATGTGTGTATGTATGTATACATATATGAGAATTCATAAGCAACAAGAATATTTAAGATAAAATTGAAGACTTTACAGAAATTTTTTTGCCATGAGGCTGCTTTGGCCTATATCCCCAAAATCCCAGAAGTATAACTCTACTTTCCTTTATTAGGGGCACTCGTGGAAAATGTCATGAAGCACATAGGCCTAAGGATATGTACAGAGCCTTAGAGTTGAAGGAATGATAAGAATGCAGGTAAGAGGGGTTGGGAATAAAAAGTTGTCTCTCTTCTATCAGAGGATGGAATACAGTTTCACTTCTCAATATATTCTGGTCTCTAATGGTTTTATTTATTTTGAATGAATGCTGGTTGCATTTTAAAGGAACACTTTATCTCATTATCCCTTCCTCTCTCTACTAGAGTGGCATTTATACTTAGGTGTCCATAAGACTCACTGATGGAACTTTTTGAACATCCAGACTCCTGAGCCCTACTTCCAAAGGGTTGGATTCTGTAGTCTTAAGTAGGGCCAAGCAATCTGCGTTCCCATCAATCCCTCAGGTAATTCTGATTGTCTTCTGACCACACAGAACCATGATTCTACTGCATATCACCTGTGCTTCCTAACCATGGAGAGAATATGAAACCTACCAATATTTCTTAGTGTTTAACTATAGGAAAATAGTAACAACTGTTTAATACACTTAGTTCAATCATATTTCTAACCCCAATTTTTTTTGGTTAACCAAGCAAATATCAGTTCATTAATGCTACAAACTTTCACCGAATTGCTCATAAACTGGGAGCTTAGGCTTCAAAACAAGAACCACATACTCTCTAAACTCAAGCAGCTCACTGTTATTTGAAAAGACAGATGTGTGAGCAGTTAAATTACAGCATAAATCTGAGAAGTACTGTTCCAGAGATTGGAAGTGGGAAAATGCAGTATAAAGCAGGTAACTACTCAGGGGTAGTCCATAAAAGCCACATTAAGTCAGTGACATTTAGGCCAGGAGCTGAAGGATAAGTACACATTTTCAGCAAAACAAGGGGTAAGGACCATGTGCAAAGTGCCCAATCTGACCCTTCTATCCTGACCATTGAATGGCCAGAAATTCAGCATGCAGAAGACTGGGTGATGAGATGCAGGGAGAAAAACCCATCACTTCAAACCAGAACAGGTGGGCCTGACCAGGAGTTGAAGGAAAGGGCATTATGTGGCAAGGCATGGAAAGGAGTAAGGATAAAGAGCAAGGAGGTTGATTAAATTCAGTCATGATGCAGCCTGGGGCATACACTATGCATCTCCAGAGCCAGAGTTGTTTAAACGCCCAGAAAATTGTACCCAGATGTTTTGACATGAGGACCTTATTTCCCATGAAGTCAATTAAAGGCATTTATTGCTTATACATAGGGCTGTAGTCTCTGCCAGATGATTATGCACTCCGAGAGGCTGTGCTGTTCAACCCTGTCGTGTCTCTGCAGTTTAATTGTCATGTATGTGTCTGGAGCTAATTGATGCTGGCTTGCTATTTAATAATTAGTCAGGTGGTGATAATAAACTCTGAACAGAAAAAAAAACTGGGCTGAGTTTCATCTAATGACTCTTTGGATAATGAAAATTAATAGCACAAGAGTACAAATGCAACCTGCTTTTGACCTTGTGCGCTGCAGTGGAGGAGGGCTGAGGCAGTTTTGCCCATGATTGTCTGAGCAGTGTCTCCCAACAGTTACGGGGAGAGGGAAATGATGCTGGGTGTAGTCTGACATTGTTTCAGTTTCCTAGAGAAAGATGGTAAGTAATTATCAATGAAGCAAACCAAATCTTACTTTAGAACATTCCTTTTCCCACTCCCAACACTTCTTCCTTCAAAGTACTTTCATGTTGTCCCATTTTGCCAGCTTCCCTATTGCAGAACTTCACAAGGCCTATCCAGCCAGAAGGGTACTCTGACTACCACCTTGATTTACTATGGCCAATAGGAAATGTTAATGGTGATTTCAGTAAATGTACTACAGACAGTTCTGCCAAAGGCACAGAAACCTCTGAAACAAAGGTGTAGATTGTCCTATCAAACGTAGAAATCCAATCAGTTGATGCTCTGGCTAGAGGCAAAAAAGAACATAGAATGAATGTCAGAGGAAATTCATTAATATCAGTGATAGCCTTAGAAGTAGTTGGGGATTATTTTATCTTCCACATATATTTTTCTCACTTGCTGTTTCATATTTACCACTCAAACACAGACCTTTCTAGTGCATACCAGACTTCTATACCCAGCTGATTTCTTGACAACTGCCCTTAGATGTTTAATAGACATCTTAAACTTCACACATCTACAAATGGACTGTTTATTGGCCCCAGTCTTCTCCAACTCAATAAGTGGAAACTTCCAACTTTCCATTTGCTCTGGTTTGAAACTGACATCATTCTTCATTCTTTCTCTCAAGCTTCACATAATCCATTAGCAAATACAGTTGGCATTCCACCTTCTATGGAAGTCCAGAGCCTGATTGTTTCTCATCACCTCCACCACTGTGTCCCTGGCTCAAGTCACCACTGTCTTTCCATTGGCCAGAGTTTTCCCACTGGCAGCTCCTGAAAGCTTTCTACATTCAGGCTGAGGGATTGCTTTGTGTTATAAATAGCTCTTGCTATGTGCCATCCACTACACTAAGAATTTCATGAGTATTACCTCATTTGATCATCACCACAACTTCATAAAGTCAGCACTATGTCTCCAAATGAGGAAACTGAGGAATATGGAGGTAATCATCTTGTCCAAGTTTCCAGACTTGCCCTAGTTTCTGTCCTTAAGGACTGACTGGTTGCCTCTTCCTCTGATGGTGGGTGCCACCGATCTCCTTCCAATAATTTATTACTAATAAAGATGACTTGATTTTGCTTACATCCAAAGAACTGTTGTATGCTGGTCTCACCAATCAGAATACCCCTTCCTGCATTTCTTTCCCTTAAGGATAGATAATTGGTTAACTAATGTTAATATCTGCTAAGTGGTATACATGTATCTGTGTCTGAGAGAGAGACCTTATACAAGAAAATTGCATTTTCAGAGACTTCTAGATATATAATCCCGTAAGCCTAGAAATAAATAATTAATTGCAAAATTTCTGACACTGTGATAGGTTCTTGATGGAGCTATTTGGGGAGAAATCTTCTCACGGATGATGCTCTTAAAGTCACATCACGGAATTTATCCCGAACCTTGGCAGTCGCCTCCCAAACTTCTCTGTTTAGCCTGAAGCCTCAGAGTCTCAAGGAAAGTCTCTCCCAAACACACACACAGTTTTTAAAAACTCATCTACTGGTAAAGTTCCATAATATTTTGAAAGCGGATTTAAAGTGTCAGTTATGTGCAAACTAATCAAAATATAAGGAAAAAGAATATTTCTCCTCCCTCCCTACTTTCTATTTCTTATTACTCTCTTTCCAATCTTTCTATCTCAATTTCCAAGAGGCCAAAAGGAGCTCTGTACAACAATAATCAAGAGATTTTTCTGGCTTTTATTGCTTAAAATGCTCTAAAGGCAACATTGAAGATGTAGATTACATTTGAGATGTTGATTTGTTAAATGTGGCAAATAATTTCCTCTCAAAAGAAAAATACTTAAATGGCCTTTGGAGTCAATTCCTTTAGAACTTCTTTTATATAGTTTAATATAAGGACACATTTGCCAATTGCCAATAAAACTAGTAAAAATGAAACCCTTAGGAAATGATTTAATCTAAACCATATTCAAAATGTATGCACTTATCAAGTACATTTTTTAAAACCAACCCTTAGTTTGCCACCAACATGTAAAAAGATAGAAGGTACTTTGCATTAGAAATCACTGCACGGACTTAAAGGTTTTCCACATCTGATTATGTCCAAGGTCAGAAGAACCTGGAAGAGGGCTTACAAGGAATCAAAACCATCTTGCTTCCAAACAGGAAAACAGACATCACATCTCCAACTCCTGTGTCCATCCCAGCTTGTCTCATACTCCAGTTTTTCAAATGGAAAAAATTTGAAAATGTCTCCAAATACTGGAAAAATGACAGTTCAGCAATAGAATATACAGAAGAAGGAACAACAAAAGGAATGTACAGTCAACTGTATCGATGGGGTAGGAGAATGTAAATTATTCATGTTGATGAATACATGGTTCATTTGTTTGTTCTTTAATTCGGCCATTATTCCTATTAGATGTGCTGGGAAAATGGTGATGAACAAGAGTCCTGGTTTTGGGGCTAGTGTGGAATATACCGGCACTACATACATTTCCAAAGGTGTGAGAAGTGTTATGAAACGTGAAGCAGAGAGTATAATGGGAAAAGCAACCTGGAGCTCAGATTAGGCATATCTGAAGGAGAAGTAGTTGAATGAAAGATGAAGAACAAACAAGAGTCAGCAAAGTACAAGAATCTAGTGAAGAGCTTCATAGCAAGGAGCATGACTGAAGGCTGGAAGTGAGAGAGGAATTGAAGGTTGCCCAGTGAGGGATAGCCAAGTGACTGAAGGAGAGCAGGGAATGATGGGGTTGGAAAGGTGGACAGAGGCAAAGGGTTGCTTAACCAAGTTTTAGACTTAATTTGGGAAGCAAATATACCCATTGAAGGTGTTTAAGCTATAAAAACAGTACTGGTGATTTGATCAGATTTATGATTTTCTATGAATATTTTGCCTGTAGACCAGACTTTTTGAAAAAGACAAAAATGAGTAACCTTACTTATTCATATTGTACACCTAGCGGTGACCAAGACTTTTCTGGGCATTAAAGATAGAGCAGTAAAAACAAAAATAAAACCATAAACAGCAGGAAGATTAAAAACAAGGTTAATATCACAGTCCAGATAAGAAGTAAAAGCAGACAGACTAGCATTCTAGCCTTTAGAAACAGACATGGACAGATTTGAGAGATTTACAAGAGACCCTCCGTAATATAGTGTAGTCAAACAGGAATAATGTTTGACCAGGATCAAACAGGAATAAATGCTAAATCTCTGTCTTGAGCTATTTACAGAAATTAAATTTTTTTTAAAACCTGGAGGATAAGCAGGTTCGTGGGAGATGTTGATAAGTTCAGTTTTGGACATGTTTCTAAAATACTTTAAGGTGTGTTAAAACATCTAAATGGGAAAATCAAACAAGAAGCTGTATACAAGTGGCTGCGACTTGGCTGGGGTCAGAGATGGATTTGTTTAGTCAGTGAAACCATGAATCAAATGAGATGGACCAGGAGAGATGCAGAAAGTGAAAATGGAGCCCTAAAGAACTCCAACTTTTTCAGGCTAGAGCTGATAGCTACTTAAAGCTGATAAAAGAAACTGAGACAGAACAACCAGAGAGACTGTAGAGAACAGAGTTTTTAGGAAGAGGAATGGTCAACAATAACACATGTTTCCATGAGGTCCATCACATTTAACAACATGAAGGACCCTAGCAGAAGCAGTTACAATGCAGTGATGGGGGTGGAACCACATTATGGTGGATGGCGGAGTAACATTAAAAATAGAGATGGTAGGCCGGGCGCGGTGGCTCAAGCCTGTAATCCCAGCACTTTGGGAGGGCGAGACAGGCGGATCACGAGGTCGGGAGATCAAGACCATCCTAGCTAACACGGTGAAACCCTGTCTCTACTAAAAAATACATAAAACTAGCCGGGTGAGGTGGCGGGCGCCCGTAGTCCCAGCTACTCGGGAGGCTGAGGCAGGAGAATGGCGTGAACCCGGGAGGCGGAGCTTGCAGTGAGCCGAGATCCGGCCACTGCCCTCCAGCCTGGGCGACAGAGCAAGACTCCGTCTCAAAAAAAAAAAAAAAAAAATAGAGATGGTTAGTGAGAACAGCTCCTTCATGAAGTAGCTGGAGGGAGAAATGGAAGGTGAAGTAGGACTGCCAAGAAGTGATCTGGTCCAGGTGAAAAAAGTCGTGGGCTGTTACTCCTAGCAAGAGAGGACCAGGTCGGGCGCGGTGGCTCACGCCTGTAATCCCATCACTTTGGGAGGCTGAGGCAGGCGAATCACCTGAGGTCGGGAGTTCGAGACCAGCCTGACCAACATGGAGAAACATCGTCTCTACTAAAAATACAAAATTAGCTGGTTGTGGTGTTGCATGCCTGAAATCGCAACTACCAGCTACTCAGACGGATGAGGCAGGAGAATCTCTTGAACTCAGGAGGTAGAGGTTGCAGCGAGCTGAGATCGCACCACTGCACTCCAGCCTGGGCAACAAGAGCAAAACTCCGTCTCAAAAAAAAAAAAAAAAAAAAAAAGGACCAACAGCTAAAAGTTGTGATCTCATATTAGCCCCAGGCCCCCTTCGAAGTTTACCCTACCCTTACTTCCACCTTCACCTCCATCCTAATCCCCACCCTAGCACTTTCGTTAATCATACTGACTTCTCACCCTCATCCCTACTCCACCTAGTTGCTTTTTTCATTTTCTGGATTTTTTTCAAATGGAAAAAAATTGAGAATGTTTACAAACTGATTACAGGAAGGCAATAGAGTTGGAGAAATTACAGATCCTGGAATTAGGAGGAATTTAACAAAAGTGAGGTCTGGAAAATAAGTAGGGTGTGGTATGGAGAATAGCGTATAGGAATTGGGCTATTAGAACAGGAGAGATACCTCCTCCGTTGCAGTAGGACAAAAGGAGGCAAACAGGACTAAAATGCGGGGAGATTTATGAACTTCGTAGCATAAAATTGAGGCTGTTCCTCTGATCCACGAGCTCGGTGGAAGGTGGAGATATTTGGCTTGGAAGTTTGAGGGCAGTGAGACAGTTTGCAATAGGAGAATGAACTGAGTGAAATACTTTATCCCTCAGATGGAGATGATGACCACAAATTTACAATGTCTCAATCTGTAAAAAGTAGAACTTTCTCAAGTAATACCCAAAAGATCAGCTACAAGAATATGAGAAAGTGAGTGGTTGAATTCCTCCAGGGCTCCGGGTTTCTCCGGGTTAGTGTAATTTACATAAGCATGGAAGGTTAGGTTATTAGAACAAGAGTAGTTTCAATTACAGAATATTGCACATAAGCTGGATAACAGTGAGAGAGTGGTGAAAGACAGAAGAGTCATTGAATGAGAAGTCCCAATGTGATGGAATAAGAGGTACCATAAAAATAATTGAGCCAGAAAGCTCAGAGTGATGAGTCTGAATTACAATTTTAAAACAGTTTTGGCTCCAGACTTTGGCTGAGCAAGACTGAAAATGAGTGGGAGAAAAGGTCCTTGAAGAGAAAAAAAAAAAAAGATGAGACCTAAGTGTTGGATGGGTTGTTCACAGAGCATGAAAACCACCCAGGGTTCTGACTGGGCTTGGGAATGTAGAGGTTGATATAATTAGAATTGAAAACCAAATGAGAATGAGTGAGTGGGTGGTCAGTAAATAACGGCAAAAAGGAGAGATTACAAAGTGAGAGAACCAAATCTCTTGAATCCTAAAGGAAAGGAAGCAGAATCATGATCTGGAAGACTTAGGGATTGACAACCACACCGTGAAACCTCTGAGCCTGAGATAAGGGGTAGGGCACAGCAGAGGAAGTGTCATCCTCAGGAGAGACCCAGGTTCCTGCTACAAACAGGAGGTATAAGGATTATTAAGTGGAGGGCTTGAAGATATAAGGAATTTTGTTAACCATGGAATATGAGATCTGAATAACAGATAGTAGGAGACAAAAAGAAAAGGTGGAGTATAGGTTACACCAAGGGAGAGAAAGCACAAAGAATGACATAAAAGGGGATACATAAAAGCAGGGACAAATTGAGCCAGACAGTTTGGAGGAAGAGTAATAATTTGACATCCCCCTTTCAATTATATTTCCTTGAATGTTCGTCAACATTTATTTAAAGAGAGTAGGGAAGAATCTGATTTTTATGAACAAAATTATCTTTTTATGTTCAAAATGAGAAGTTATTACTTGCATTAAGCATGTGGAAGGATAATTTTTGAGATATGAAGTTTCTTCCTCTATTTTCTCCTTCTCTTCACCAGTTTAGTCAGGTAGCTGATGTTAGAGGAGGACATCTACTGCCCTGACCTCATGCTCCTTATGGAGGAAGTTCTCCTGGAATAACACTGGTGCTGGTGGAGCAGTTCAGGTTCTTGACTTTGCCACACAAAAGAATTTGAGAGCCAGTCCAAAGCAAGAGTAGGCAAAGGGGCCAGGCACGGCAGCTCACGCCTGTAATCCCAGCACTTTGGGAGGCCGAGGCGGGGGGGATCACAAGATCAAAAGATCAAGACCATCCTGGCCAATATGCTGAAACCAGGTCCCTACTAAAAATACAAAAATTAGCTGGGTGTGGTGGTGTGTGCCTGTAATCCCAGCTACTCAGGAGGCTGAGGCAGGAGAATCGCTTGAACTTGGGAGGCAGAGGTTGCAATAAGCCGAGATCGGGCCACTGCATTCCAGCCTGGCAACAGAGCGAGACTCCATCTCAAAAAAAAAAAAAAAAAAAGGGTAGGCAAAGGAGTTTTTTGCAAGGCAAAAGTACGCTCTGAGAGGCAGAATAGGCTGCTCAAAAGGGAGAGACAGCAGCTAGTGCCTCCAGAGGAATTCCCTTTATGGGAGCTGTACATGAAATATTCATAAAATACTGGTCAAGTATGGAAAGCCGGACCTGCACTTGGAGCATGTCCTTAGTATCTACATCCTCCAACATACAATACGTAGCTGATTAGCATATAAAGTCTCCACTTAAAGGTGTGTTTTTTTTACTATTAACATGAGGAAATGGCTGCTATAAGCTAAATCTTGAGCCTGCTGCACATGCAGGACTGTGGAGAAGTCCCTGCCCCGACCCCAAGGCAGGAATTTGTAGCTAATAGCTTCTTGGGCTTTCAGTGCTGATTGGCTGAAGATTGCAGAAGCTACATCAGGAATAAAAGCCTTTTTTCTTCCATTTCCTGGGCCATCCTAGGTATCGGGTACTTCTAATCACCTGATGGTCAACTGGGATCCTGTAGGACTGCTTATCTTGCAAAAGAATTAGGTGCTGACACACAACGGTACAAGGGATGCAGAGCCTGCTGGGCTTCACACAAAGAGAAAAGTCAGTATGACCTCTTAGTTTTACTTATCCTGCCTCAGTATTTCCAGCACCCCTAGCTCCATCACTCTCCCTTTCCAAGACAGAGTGACATACCTGATTGATGAACCTGTAAGAAGTCAACAAGTGCTTAGCTGAGGGTCTTCTAAGTTTCCCTGCTCTTGGTTCTGCCTGCTCTCAGGATGCACACATTATCTGCTCCCAGCCAAGTGGAACCTCCCTGGGGCAGGTTCATGGAGAATGAGTTAGCAGAGCTCTAGCAGTGGCTGGGTGCATGAGACTTTCTGATTCAGGAGGAAAGTATTTGGAAGTCCACAGAGAGCAGAAATAAAAAGTCACTTTCTCAAATCACCTTCTTCAGTCATAACGCTAATATTTTTTTATCTTCATCTTTCTGCCTTCTGTGCCTCATTCTTCAAATGGCTTCAAACCCAGGAAGAAAATACATGGATTGTATATATTTTTTTCTAATATTGCCAAAACAGGTTACCACAGCCTTAGTGACTTAAAACAATACAATGTTTCATTTTACAGTTCTGTAGGTCACAGCTTCTGGGAATTATGACATGGACATCTTAAGGGGGTCATTATTCCACCTAACACAGGTTATAGGCTGTCTGATACCTCCCTGATGGCTCAGTGCTTCCTACCTTGGGAAGAACTGTCAGGAAGCAGTGAGCTGCACAAACCCAATCCATCCTGATTTTGTTCCAAAAGCCTAAATCCACTGTGGAGATTTTGCTAGGTGACTTGGAAGATTTAAAGAGAAGGAGTGCAGGAAGAAAAACATGAAGAAAATATTTCCTCCATATTAGCAGGAGGTTTTCAGAGCTTGGGAGGTGGATGAAAGATCTATGAGTCCTTAAGTCAACAAGGAACTTTTCACTCCACTGTGAACATGGACAAAACAATGGCTTGTATGCCCCAGGGAGGCAGGTTCTCAGTACCAGGATTCCCAGACCTAGAAAGGATCCCCATTCTCAGTGGAAATGGTATGAAAACAGAGAACCAGCTGGGCACAAGTGGCTTAGACCTGTAATCCCAGCACTTTGGGAGGACGAGGCGGGTGGATCACGAAGTCAAGAGATTGAGACCATCCTGGCCAACATGCTGAAACCCCGTCTCCATTAAAAAATAAAAAAAACTAGCTGGGGTGGTGACGTGCGCCACTGCACTCCAGCCTGGCAGCAAAAGCCAGTGTGAGAGCAAGAGCGGAAGAGAAGAGAAAAAGCAAGGAAAGGAAAGGAAAGGGGAAAGGAAAGGAAAAACAGAACTACCAGATGTCATGGAATTGCTGAGGCTTGGACAATACCACAGGGGTCAGGAAAAGACTGAAGATCAAGAGCCCCTCTCCTGTTTTCTGAATCATCATTAGAAAGAGTTAATCAACAACATTTTTTTGCCTTCTTTTCATGTAAGTTTTCCATGTCAGAAAAGTTCCCCACTTCTCTCTTCCTCCACATCTTCCTTCTTCAGTTTTTGATTTTCTAAACCAGACAATTTCTTGGAAAGTATGTTAAAATACTTGGATTTTAAATAATAAATCACTCATTTTCAGTAAATGGAACAATGCCATGTATTGTTCAGTTTTTCTAGCCAAGTGGGACACGAGGTGCCAGCTGGCTGATCATAAGGCTGATGGAAGCAATGTGTAGACACAGAGATGAAATTGGCAGAGATGACACACATTTTACTTTTACCTGAGGTTGTAATCTGGGGATGCTAGCTGAAGTGGGGTAAATTTACACTCCCTATAAGGAAATCTGTGTTAACTATACCCCTACATTCCCAACATTTGTAAGAAGTCTAGCACGCCCCTTAATCTGGTTCTGTTTGTTGGAAAGCACAGAATCCAGAGGGGATCATCTTTTGGAGGATGTCAGGGATAAATAGTGATTTGCAGCAAGCCAGCTGGGTTGGTGGGAGCTCAGACCTCACAACAGCTGCAGCTGGATCCAGAGGCCTGGGGCTTCAAAATGGAGCAAGGGGCTCCGCTGCCTCTTGATCCAATCTAAGGAGCCATGGGGCGGGTGGTTCCAAGGGGTGACATCCTGTATGTACAGGTGGATGAGGTTCCTCTCCCCATCCCTTGATTACAGTTTGGGTTCAGCCCTGCATTTGGGTCAGCCTCGAATGAGGAATCTCTTTACTGGGCTTCTAACGACAAAGCTCTCCGAGTGCACAGTTTAGATTTTTTCCTCAAACACTATTGACTAGACTTTGCTCCTGAAGACAATTCTATCTTTTTATTTGATACAGCAAATATTTTTCAGATGTTTTACTTATTTGTGGTTGTCTTAACATCCTATCTATGTGTCTTCCAATCAGCATTGGGTATTTCTTAGAGAGAGAGGCCAATTAGCACAGGTTGATGGAAGGGTAATTTCTAATACTCTTTCCCGCTCCATATGCACCCTCCCCCTGGTGGGGTCCTCCTGTGGAAATTCACAGGATCTATGAGTTAATAATATGCTTGTTCCTGGACACAAAATCTTTAGGAAGCGAAACAGAGGCAGAAGGAAACTCAGAGGTCAAATTAATGAGAAGCGTTGGGAGGGGAATGAGGGATGAGGAATTACTTTATGGGCACAGCATTCATGATTCGTGTGATGAGTACACTAAAAGCCCAGACTTCACCACTATGTAATATATCCATGTACCAAAATTGCACTTGTGCTCCTTGTATTTATGCAAATAAAAAATTTAGAAAATAGCAGCTCTGCAGCATGGCCCTGGGTGGGCACCTGGCTTCTCCACCTTAAGACTCCCTTAGTTTCCCAACCCTTTGCTACCTTGAATCTAGCTTGCATCTCCTACACACTCAGAAACTTTCTCTCAATGTCCTGCCACCAAGTATCCTTTTTGTTGAAGATGGTTTTCTTAAATCAGAAAGCTGATTGTTACATTTTCTATAAAACTTTCAGCCCATCTGTCAAAATATTTAAGAAATAATATTTAATATTCTCCCCATACCAGTTTAAAAAAAAAGTTGCATTGGGATGGGGATTTGGACAGAAAGAAAATGAGGGTAGATCAGTTAGAACTTGGACTGGTTTCAGCTGTATTTCTGAGAAGAGCACAATCTACTCCTAGCACAAATAATAAAGAACAGAAGTATTGAGGAGAAATAGTAAGATAGGAGTACCAGGCTGTTTCCTGTTATTCTCCTGTGTTGGTGACATCATTATTTGGGAGGAAATACTGAGAGTGACCAGGACTCCAGACATGGAAATTCAAATTTAATCACAAAATTGCATTCTAATGCAAAATATAGTCTTTCTATAATATTAACCATTTTTTATTATCTCAGATAGTCATACACAATCAATTCTATTGTACCAGGATTCAGAGGTTAATGTGGTACAGAATAATTCAAAGTGTAATGGAAGAAAGAAAATCTAGAAGAAACCCTGGAAGATATAACTAAAAGATGTTGATAACTGACTCAAATTCCTTGGAATCCCAAGACCATCCAAGGTGCCACAGAGAGATTCCAGCTCATCTTTCTCTTCCTTTTTAATAAATAAAGTTGCATTTATCAATAATAAATTTAGAATGAAAATACTTTTAACAAAATAATTTTATGTAAGTAAAAGTATTCTTAAAGCTGAAAAAAAATGTAGACCCAACACAAAATGACAGATGAGATATCAGTCAACAACAGGTCCACTGAGGTGAAGTCAGAAAAAGAAAATTCAGTTGAAATGTTCTAGAGAAGACACACTTCCTGTGAAGGGCATTAAGCGAGGCATTTGTGAAATTAAGTAACATGGCTGCTATATCCTTTTAATTAGGCCATGGCAACCAACCACAATAGATTAAAAGTGAAACCACATCCAACAAGGTAATGGAATAGGTTTATTAGTTCCAAAAGTACTGTGTGAAAGCTAGGCAGTTACTGAAGTACAGAAACATGAAATAAATATGTAAATGATTGCCAACACTAGGAATTGTCATAAATTAAATAGTAACAGGGACTACTGAGTTATCACATTCAGAGCTCTGTTACTTAAGAACTCTGAGAACTCCAGCTTAGATCCTTAAGTTATACAATATTTACTTGCATTTGGAGAGTTATAACTGCATATATGTGTGTGTGTATATATATATACACACACACATGTACACAAGTCTACTGGTAACTGGAGCTGAAATAAGAATGATACTGCAAGTGTGTGCTATAAATGACATCTAAAACACAGGAAGGTCCTAAAAAAACACCTCAGGAATCCAAGTTTGTGAAATTTGAACAATTTGACATGCCACAATTCAAGCAAGTTTCTTTCCTATACAGTATCAGTTTTTCTTCTCCTAAATGAGGGAGAAATGAAATGTGAGTATGCTTATCTTGAGGACTTCTAAAATACTTTTAATTTCACCTTACCTCCTTTACCTACTCAGTCCTATCTGTTTGTTTTAGCATGTGACCCACATTTTGAGGTAGAAACATTACGCCAATAGCTGTCAATAGCACTGTGGAAACACAAAATGGTATAATGTGCAGTATTTGCTGTTCAAGGAAAATGCACTGTTTAGTTTTATCTCTCTAGCCCATCTTTCTGCTGTTTATATCAGAGATAAACATTAAGAGTCAAGCCAATGGAATGGCTTCTTGCTTAGAGGTTCGTGGGTGCGGCTGAAACTATCACCAAATAGATTCTCTCCACAGATAGTCGCACTCTTCTCCTTCCCTGTTCCCATGCCCACTACCAATTCACTCCACTTCTGTGTGTGGCTGCCAAAAGAACAGACAGGCTTCAGAAAGAGAAATTGACTCCTGGCTGCAAAATGCACGGCACCCCTAGCTGGAGATAGATGGCTAAAGGCTGGCAGCCCAGGAGAGAGCCGCCACCTGTGTGCAGCAGCACGTGGACATGGCGAAGCCCCACAGGCTTTGTTGAAGGCAAGGTCCTCAATGTTTAGTTAAAGGCAAGGCAGGAGAGGCAGCTTGTAAAGTGGAGAGTAAGGAAAGATTGGGATTGACAGTGCCAAAACCAAAAACCAAAATTCTAACGTCTTCAATATCTAGGAAGGAAAATTGTCAGGTAATTAATAAGCAGTCATATCTCCTTGGTTCCCTCAGAAATGTTCTATATAAAGATTTATAACTGCATGTATGTTTAATATGTATACACACATGCATACTTCTAAGTCACCACTATTATTACTATTATCGTTTGTTATCTAATCTTTTCTTAACATGGCGTTAAATATAGACCCTTATGTGCCTGTATTTTACTATTCATTGGGATAGAAATTACATGGAAATATTTTATACCTGAAAATCTATTTATATAATGATGATGGCATCTAGAGCATCAGGGGTAAAGTCCTTATGGCAATGTGCTTACTCAGAGCCTAATAATAAAGTTCTTTGGGGCAGAAATCTCCTGGTGCAATGAGAATAGAAAATATATTCATTCCTCAGTTTTTAAAATCATGCTAATTTATAGTTGCCTTGAAAGAAATACTTTTGTTTCTGAATATGTTATTTTGTTTAAAAATGAGTTTAGGCAGCAAGGTAAAATAAATTAAAACCGAGGTGGGGGAGTGAATACTAAACAAAACAAGAAATAAAATTAACAAATGAATACAAAAAAGATGTGAAATAGAGCCAGGAATGAGTCTGCATTCTCCTTGAATGGCCTGTACTATTTAGCATAGTCCAATGCCCTTCCATTCATTCATTTAATAATTACTTTGTGTCTATTATGTGCCAGCTACTCTCATGCAACTGTTACTTTTTGACTTGCAGAGCAATGTCTTCTTTCCACGGTTCTCCTCCCTATCCTCTTAACTGCTTCCTATTCCTTCCTCCATACCATAAGTGAAGGAATCTTTTTTTTGTTGTGCCTCAATCGCTTTGCTTTTAACTTCTCTTCTGAAGTAACTACCAAATACAGGCACAAACTCTAAAATTCAACTTCTGTATTTCTAAAAAGCCACAGGGTGTCTCCATCTTAATGTTCTGCCAGCACCACAAATGCACAAGACAAATGCTGCTCCGTGCTGACCCTGAAATCTCACTCTCACTGCACACCCACACACCGCAGGCACAAAACTAGCTCAGGGTTCCTTCGCATGGTTGAGGTCATGCCCAAACTTCCAGCCACTTAGGCATTAAGCCATGAAAGCATCTTGTCCCTTTCCTCCGTCAACCTCTCGTCCACCCTCCCCACCACCTTCACAATGCATAAGCCAAGGTAGGTGAGCAGAATCAGAGATGTCTGGGAGTTACTGCCACGTGTAGTGACAAGAAGAAGGCATGACGGCCATCTACTTATAGAAAGATGAGTTGATGACAAGACGAATCAGACTAAGAGAGAAAAAAGAGTAAAAATAGCCTGGTTTAGGAATGACAGAGATGTAATCATGATTGCAAAAGATTAAAATATTTATAAAACAGTACTATATGCAACTCTGTGCTAACAAATGTGAGAAACTAATGCTCATACATCTGATTACTGCCCCTCAGTAAAATAAACATATTGACTCAACAATAACTTTCCCAATGCTATCGCTTTAGAAGAATAATTAGTTATATATACAAACAAAAATATGGACATTGAAATTGTTCAGGAGTATAATAGCTTTGTTTTATAATTTAATCATGATAATGCATAATTATCATCAAAAAGTTAATGCTTTTTGAACACTTAGCTTGTTCCAGATAGTATTTTAAGCACCTCATATTTCTTATCTCCTTATCACTCTATGAGTAAGGTACTATTGTAAGGATGAGGAAACTGAGCCTTAACAAGATTTAGTAATTTTTCTAAGATCAGCTAGAAAGAGGTAGGGCATGGAATGGAACCCAGAAAGTCTGATTTGAGAGTTGGTCATATTAATCATGATAAAGCTTAACCATCAATTTGGTTATGCAGAAGTTATTTTATAACTTCTTATATTACCCAACCCTTTGCGCCCTAAAACAACAGTGGTTTATTTCTTTGCCAATTGGACCACAAAGTTAAATTCAGTCAGGGAACTCTCTAGAGCAACTGCTCTGTGGTCCAGGTAGCTTCCATTTTATAACACAAATATCTTAACATGCAGCTTCTCCAGTTGCTGCGGTACACAGAGAGAGCTGGAGAGCTGCACATTGGTTTTCAAATCCTTCAGCCTGAAAGTGACACTTTTTCATTTCTGCTCATGGCTCATTGCAGACCAGTCACATGGCCACAACCTAACCGCAAGGAATGCTAGAGGATGTTGTCTTCCAAAAACCCAAGAAGACAAAAATGAAATGGGATTTGGTGTTTCTGCCATAATTCTCTCAATCACGTAACTTGAAAACTTTTGAAGAGGCTGTTTTATATATCATATATAACTTTATTCTACAGAATGCCTTTTAGAAAGGGAACCATACATATCTAAGAGAAGAACTATTCCCTTAAGGAAATTATGGGAGAGCATGAGACTTTCAAGGGTATTATCAAGCTCCAAAAGATCATTACTAACTTGTTATAAAATGAAAAGGAGAGAAATTTGTTTTGCTTCCTCTTAGGATGATCAAGAACAGAGAACATACTAAAAAATTTAACAACTTATGAAAACAGACCAATGAGTCCAGGCGCACTGGCTCACTCCTGTAATCCCAGCATTTTGGGAGGTGAGCAGATCACCTGAGGTCAGGAGTTTGAGACCAGCCTGGCCAACATGGTGAAACCTAATCTCTACTAAAACTACAAAAATTAGTAAGGCATGGTGGCAGACACCTGTAGTCCCAGCTACTCGGGAGGCTGAGGCAGGAAAATCACTTGAACCCAGGAGGCGGAGGTTCCAGTGAGCAGAGATTGCACCACTACACTCCAGCCTGGATGACAGAGTGAGACTCTGTCAAAAAAGAAAAAAGACAGAAAAGGAAAGAAGGAAATGAAAGAAAAAAGAAAACAGACCAATGAGAACAATACTAACCTAAAAAGCCAGTGAAGACTTAGGAGCCCATTCTTGATGTAAGGGGAAAGGGGAGATGTAGCAGGAGAAGAAACAGCAAGATGGTATGAGACTGCAGAGTAATGTGGTCTCTCCCCATGATCCCAAGTTGACCAAATATTTAGAGTGGGTTTTATTTTTTATGGAAAACAATGAAAGAGTTGCATATCTGTACTGATGTGACCCACATCAGAGGTAATAGGTTGGATTTAGGCACCAGGACCCAAGGAGGCTATGAGAAAGTAATGCCCCAGGAAACAGAAATCTAGAATTTAAATCCTCCCTTAGCTTTATTTATTTCTAATCAAGTGAAATGAAATTTTGGGACACATCCACAGAAATATAAAATCAGTATCTGTCATTTCTGGGGGTCACCCTCCTTAGGAAAAGCCCTAGCATATTATGTAGACTCAAGCACCAGGGAACCTTCGTACATCATCAGTCACCATTGATCTACATTAGCCACCCCCATTCCAAGATGCTGCTGCCCCTGCAGGGTCCAGACGTTTGGAAGGGCAGGTCTGCCTCTTTTGTGCCTCCCATGAGGTTATGTAGGACTGACTAAGCACTGACTAGGCTGAGAGCCAGTGTGCCTCAGGTCCAGTCTTTTCTGGAGCACCAAGAAGCTGCCCTTCCCAGCTCTGGTCATCTCCCCAGGGCACAGACATAGACTGAGAGGGTTCCTGACACATCTCAGAATCTCACACCTCTAGCAGCCCTCCACTATTGAGTTATATGTTTTTCTCTCTTACTACTATCAGAGATTCCTGAATTCCCTTTTCCCTCCAGAGCATCTGGAATAATTTCTGCAACTTTCTTAGGTCTTTACAAAAGACAGGAAGGTGCACTGACCTTAAGTACTGCCTATAGTGAGTTCTTCAAAACTCCCCAAGACAAGTAAATACTAAGAATAAAGCCACTTTGAATACTGGAGAAACAACCAGAAAAACACAGTAAAGAATCTTCAACCCAGAATTTCATATCCAGCCAAACTAAGCTTCATAAGTACACGAGAAATAAAATCCTTTACAGACAAGCAAATGCTGGGAGATTTTGTCACCACCAGGCCTGCCTTACAAGAGCTCCTGAAGGAAGCACTAAACATGGAAAGGAACAAACGTTACCAGCCACTGCAAAAACATGCCAAATTGTAAAGACCATCCATGCTATGAAGAAACTGCATCAACTAATGAGCAAAATAACCAGCTAACTTCATAATGACAGTATCAAATTCACACACAACAATATTAACCTTAAATGTAAATGGGCTGAATGTTCCAATTAAAAGATACAGACTGGCAAATTGGATAAAGAGTCAAGACCCATCAGTGTGCTGTATTCAGGAGACCCATCTCACATGCAGACACACACAGAGGTAAAGGGATGGAGGAAGATCTACCAAGCAAATGGCAAAGAAAAAAAAAGCAGGGGTTGCAATCCTAGTCTTTGATAAAACAGACTTTAAACCAGCAAAGATCAAAAAAGACAAAGAAGGGCATTACGTAATGGTAAAGGGATCAATACAACAAGAAGAGCTAACTATCCTAAATATATATGCACCCAATACAGGAGCACCCAGATTCACAAAGCAAGTCCTTAGATACCTACAAAGAGACTTAGACTCCCATACAATAATAATGGGAGACTTTAATACCCCACTGTCAACATTAGACAGGTCCATGAGACAGAAAGTTAACAAGGATATCCAGGAATTGAACTTAGCTCTGGACCAAACAGACCTAACAGACATCTACAGAACTCTCCACCCCAAAGCAACAGAATATACATTCTTCTCACCACCACATCACACTTATTCCAAAATTGACCACATAGTTGGAAGTAAAGCACTCTTTAGCAAATGTAAGAGAACAGAAATTGTAACAAACTGTCTGTCAAACCACAGTGCAATCAAACTAGAACTCAGGATTAAGAAACTCATTCAAAACCACTCAACTACATGGAAACTGAACAACCTGCTCCTGAATGACTACATAACAAAATGAAGGCAGAAATAAAGATGTTCTTTGAAACCAATGAGAACAAAGACACAACATATCAGAATCTCTGGGACACATTTAAAACAGTGTGTAGGGGGAAATTTATAGCACTAAATGCCCATAAGAGAAAGCAGGAAAGATCTAAAATTGACACCCTAACATCACAATTATAAGAACTAGAGAAGTAAGAGCAAACACATTCAAAAGCTAGCAGAAGACAAGAAATAACTAAGATCAGAGTGGAACTGAAGGAGACAGAGACACAAAAAATACTTCAAAAAATAAAAGAATCCAAGAGCTGGTTTTTTTTAAAAGATCAACAAAATTGATAGACTGCTAGCAAGACTAATAAAGAAGAAGAGAGAGAAGAATCAAATAGATGCAATAAAAAAATGATAAAGGGGATATCACCACCGACCCCACAGAAATACAAACTACCATCAGAGAATACTATAAACACCTCTACGCAAATAAACTAGAAAATCTAGAAGAAATGGATAAATTTCTGGACACATACACCCTCCCAAGACTAAACCAGGAAGAAGTTGAATCCCTTAATAGATCAATAACAGGCTCTGAAATTGGGGCAATAATTAATAGCCTACCAACCAAAAAGAGTCCAGGACCAGACAGACTCACAGCCGAATTCTACCAGAGGTACAAAGAGGAGCTGGTACCATTCCTTCTGAAACTATTCCAATCAATAGAAAAAGAGGGAATCCTCCCTAACTCATTTTATGAGGCCAGCATCATTCTGATACCAAAGCCTGACAGAGACACAACAAAAAAAGAGACTTTTAGGCCAATATCCCTGATGAATATCAATGCAAAAAACCTCAATAAAATACTGGCAAACCGAATCCAGCAGCACATCAAAAAGCTTATCCACCATGATCAAGCAGGCTTCATCCCTGGGATGCAAGGCTGGTTCAACATACACAAATCAATAAATGCAATCCATCATATATACAGAAACAAAGACAAAAACCATATGATTATCTCAGTAGATGCAGAAAAGGCCTTCAACAAAATTCAGCAGCCCTTCATGCTAAAAACTCTCAATAAATTTGGTATTGATGGGAAGTATCTCAAAATAAGAGCTATTTATGACAAACCCACAGCCAATATCATACTGAATGGGCAAAAACTGGAAGCATTCCCTTTGAAAACTGGCACAAGACAGGGATGCCTTCTCTCACTACTCCTATTCAGAGAAACATTGGAAGTTCTGGCCAGGGCAATCAGGCAGGAGAAAGAAATAAAGGGTATTCAATTAGGAAAAGAGGAAGTCAAATTGTCCCTGTTTGCAGATGACATTATTGTATATTTAGAAAACCCCATCGTTTCAGCCCAAAATCTCCTTAAGCTGATAAGCAACTTCAGCAAAGTCTCAGGATACAAAATCAATGTGCAAAAATCACAAGCATTCCTATACACCAATAGCAGACAAACAAAGAGCCAAATCATGAGTTAACTCCCATTTGCAATTGCTTCAAAGGGAATGAAATACCTAAGAATCCAACTTACAAGTGATGCGAAGGACCTCTTCCAGGAGAATTAAAAACCACTGCTCAACAAAATAAAAGGGGACACAAACAAATGGAAGAACATTCCATCCTCATGGATAGGAAGAGTCAATATCATGAAAATGGCCATACTGCCCAAGGTTATTTATGGATTCAATGCCATCCCCATCAAGCTACCAATGACTTTCTTCACAGAATTGGAAAAAAACTACTTTAAAGTTCATATGGAACCAAAAAAGAGCCTGCACTACCAAGACAATCCTAAGCCAAAAGAACAAAGCTGGAGGCATCACGCTACCTGACTTCAAACTACACTACAAGGCTACAGTAACCAAAACAACATGGTACTGGTACCAAAACACAGATATAGACCAATAGAACAGAACAGAGCTCTCAGAAGTAATACCACATATCTACAACCATCTGATCTTTGACAAACCTGACAAAAACAAGAAATGGGGAAACGATTCCCTATTTAATAAATGGTGCTGGGAAAACTGGCTAGCCATAGGTAGAAAGCTGAAACTGGATCTCTTCCTTACACCTTATACAAAAATTAACTGAAGATGGATTAAAGACTTAAATGTCAGATATAAAACCATAAAAACCCTAGAAGAAAACCTAGGCAATACTATTCAGGACATAGGCATGGTCAAGGACTTCATGTCTAAAACACCAAAAGCAATGGCAACAAAAGCCAAAATTGACAAATGGGATCTAATTAAACTAAAGAACTCCTGCACAGCAAAAGAAACTACCATCAGAATGAACAGGCGACCTACGGAATGGGAGAAAAATTTTGCAATCTACCCATCTGGCAAAGGGCTAATATCCAGAATCTACAAAGAACTCAAACAAATTTACAAGAAAAAATCAACCCCATCAAAAAGTGGGTGAAGGATATGAACAGACACTTCTCAAAAGAAGACATTTATGCAACCAACAGACACATGAAAAAATGCTCATCATCATTGGCCATCACAGAAATGCAAATCAAAACCACAGTGAGATACCATCTCACACCAGTTAGAATGGCGACCATTAAAAAGTCAGGAAACAACAGGTGCTAGAGAGGATGTAGAGAAATAGGAACACTTTTACACTGTTGGTGGGACTGTAAACTAGTTCAATCATTGTGGAAGACAGTGTGGCGATTCCTCAAGGATCTAGAACTAGAAATACCATTTGACCCAGAGATCTCATTACTGGGTATATACCCAAAGGTTTATAAATCATGCTGCTATAAAGACACATGCACATGTATGTTTATTGCAGCACTATTCACAATAGCAAAGACTTGGAACCAACCCAAATGTCCATCAATGATAGACTGGATTAAGCCAATCTGGCACATATACACCATGGAATACTATGCAGCCATAAAAAAGGATGAGTTCATGTCCTTTGTAGGGACATGAAGCTGGAAACCATCATTCTCAGCAAACTATTGCAAGGACAGAAAACCAAACACCGCATGTTCTCACTCATAGGTGGGAACTGAACAATGAGAACACTTGGAAAAAGGATGGGGAACATCACACACAGGGGCCTGTTGTGGGATGGGAGGAGGGGGGAGGGATAGCATTGGATACATACCTAATGTAAATGACACGTTAATGGGTGTAGCACACCAACACAGCACATGTATACATATGTAACAAACCTGCACGTTGTGCACATGTACCCTAGAACTTAAAGTATAATCATAAAAAAATAATAAAAAAAGAAATTTTCCGAGAACTTATTATATAAAAATTGAATCCTATCAGCTCAAAGGGGTGGACTGTAGTGGGTGCTATGTGCCCTGCCCACTCCTCCCCTCTTTAGAACTGAGACGTCCATCTCCTGAGTTGCTGGGATTATGGGCAGCTCACAGCTCTCAACTGAGTCACTGTCCAGCTGTTGCCCTGAGATGAAGAGAGGTGTCCCTCCCAAGCTCACATTCCCTCCCTGTTAGAATCAGCTGAAGACTTTCTGTTGACTGTGTGACAGTTAAATTCCTCCATTTTCACGATTCTATTTTTTACAAAGTAAAATTTCAAACAAACGATAAAACCCTGTCAATATGCATGGATGGAACACACACACACATACTGGAAAAAGAAGTTTTGGTAGGAAACACATCAGAGTGATAAGGATGGTTATCTCTAAAATGTGATTATGGAATTTTCTGTTTACCAAATTTTCTATGGCAAGCACATACAACTGTTATAATAAGTGAACAACAACCCCATAGGCTGAGATCATCAGCAACCGGGATAGATAGTTTCCAGCCTGCTCACAGTTTGACTTCAAGCTCCTGCTGCTCTCTCCTCTGCTGGAAGACTTTCTCAAGCACTCAGAGAGCATGCTCAGCCTGGAAGCACCAGGAAATACTGTGGAGTTGACAACCCCAGGGTCAGTCCTCAACTGATAGGGGCTGGGAGTCAATAGTTAAGTGTCTCACCTCCCCTTCTCTGGTAGGGCTATTCTGATGTGTACCACAAAGAATCTGAGAGTCCTAACAGGATTCACCCTCAATTGCCCAGAGTAGGTTATCAACACACTTTGTAGTGACTTTTCTCCCTTTTCTCCCTGTCTCACCTTTCTCAGTTCCTCAGATTCACTGAACCAAGTTAAGAGAATTTCTACAGCCAGTAACCCCTGGATTACCAAGCACTGACCTTTGTCTTTTATCTCTGTACCTCTACCATACCCTAGCAGAGAGCTTTGCCCGCATTAGACACACTATTAAATGCCTGTGCAATTCAATTAGATTTTAGTTCACCATAGCTATAATGGAAACCTGAATGCTCTCTTAAATGAGGCAGACCAGCATAGATTCAAAACCAGCCCCTTGAATTACTATTTGCACCACAAGCAGAGTGTGCCTCTTAAAAGGCATTGCATAGTGATCTACTTTATAACTGACCCAGATACCCAGGAGTACAGATGGCCAAAGTCAATGTTACAAGTTTACAAATCAATTCAAGTGGGCACCATTTTAGTGTTGGTAGATGGCACATATTAAGAGAGACTTTGCGTCACTTGCCCATTCCCTCTAGAATAGTCATATCCTTTGCCACCAGCATTATCTCCACAATGGTTAGTCAACCTTAGAGAGTATGTTGTGACTCATCTCAAGTAAGTAGATGGGACCATAAACATAAGCCACCACACCTGACCCTGACTTTTCTCTCAATATGAGCTGTCTATGAGCTATTGCTTCCACAATTTCCTGGTACAAAGAGAATTCATGTTCATAATGAAGCAGAAGCTCTAATTGCATGATCCCCAAGGTACTTTGTACTTTTATCAAAGAAAAATTGTTTGTTCATTGTGGTATTTATCTGTGGACAAATACCTTTCAGTTAACCAGAATATTTTTATTAACAGTGAACCCCAAAATGTGTCACCCAGTCTGAAGTACATAGGACTTTATCTCCTATGTTACTAAAGACATCGACTACCACACCTGACACTGGTAACAGCACCATCCCTTTGCCCCATGCCTAGTGTATAGCTCAAGTCTTTGGGCTTGACATCCTGAAAGCAAGGAAAGAGGCTGAGTGGAGGAGAGTGGAGTTCTTCATAGCTTAGACTGTAAGTCAGACACAAGTCTGAAATGTTGGTTTTCACATTTCAACTAGTTCACTACGACCTAGTAGGTACTTGACCAATAAAATGAGCATGATTTCCATGGCGTTTTTAAATATTCAGAAAGAGTCTTAAGCACTTGATGGCATTTAAAACTCCCAGAAAGTGATTCTCATCCCTCACAGAATATGAAGTATGGGATTAATTTCGGACTGGTCCCACCAAAGTTAAAAGTCAGCAAAGTTCTCCTCTCCTCTGGTGCTCTCAGTTTCCCCACTCAGCCATCTTTTCAATTTTCCTCTAGAGTGTTCAGGATCCAAACAAGGCAAGAAATATAAACATAGGCTCCTGTTTCACAAACCCTTCCTTCATATCCTACCTAATGGGTTCATGTATCTTTGGACATATGTTCTGGTTTCTCTTCCTTCCTCTTCTCCTCCTACTGCCTCTGCCTTCTCTTAGTATTACTCTCTGTCTCTACTCCTTCTAAGATATAGATGCAGAAGAAAAGAGATTTAAGGTGATTTTTTTTGAGAGAGAGAGAATCTTGCTCTGTCACCCACACTGGAGTGTGGTGGCACAAAACACAGCTCACTTCAGCCTTGACCTCCTAGGCTCAAATAATCCTCCCATGTCAGCCCTCTCAAGTAAGTAGATGGGACCATAAACATAAGCCACCACACCTGATCCTGACGTTTTCTTCACACCTAGCTCTTTTATTTTCTTTTTCCTTTTTTTTTTTTTTTTTTTTTGGAGACAGAGTATTGCCATGTTGCCCAGGCTGATCTCAAATTCCTGGGTTCCAAAGTGCTGGGATTACAGATGTGAGCCACTGTGCCTCTCCCAGGTGGGTTTGTTTATTTTTTTTAACTTACGTTTAATGATGACCTACTTAGTATGTGCTAGGCACCAATGAAGATATTTTCATATGTAATGCCTTATTGCCTCTATTTACTTGAAATTCACTTCTCCTTCCTGCAAACTTTGTGCTATTTTCTCTAACCAAAATTATTAAGAGGAAGGTAGTCAACTAGTAAGATTCCCGTGTACAAGTAGCTGGTTTTAAGTCAAATGCAAAAGCAAGTCTGAACTCAAAAGAATGACAAATGTATACGAGTACAACATCCTTCATTAGGGACAGGAAACGGTTAAGAGAAAAGTACTACTGTAGATACAATTTGCACCCAGATATAGAAATGAGGCAGAGTGGCTAAAATTTTTGGATTTGGAGTTAGGTTGCCTGGGTCCTTGACTCACTGCTTCAACTTTCTAAGCCTTGGTTTCTTATCAATTAAAGGGACACACAATAATCTGAAGCCATAGGATTGGTATAAGTATTAAATGAGAAATGCATGTAAAACACTTAGCACAGTCCTAAGACATAATAAATGACTCATAAAATAAGCTGATTCTGAGCACAGATTTCTTTCTTCTAAAACTCATTCTCCTCTTAATTTTTTATTTTTAATTTAAACATAATAACTGTACATAGATATGGGGAACAGTGGGATGTTTTGGCAAATGTATACAATGTGTAAAATATCAAAGCATGGTATTTAGCATACCCATCCTCTTCTACTATTCTTGTATTCATTTATTTTGGTAAGAACATTCAAAATACTCTCTTCCAGCTATTTTGATATATACAATATTGCTAACCATAGTCACTCTACTGTGCAATAAAACACCAGAACTTATTTGTCCTTTCTAACTTTACTTTGTACCTGTTGACTGATCTTACCCTATATTCCTCATCCCCCTATCCTCCCCACCCATCTCTGGTAAAAACTATTCTACTCTCTACTTCTATGAGATCAACTTCTTTAGATTCTACATATGAATGAGATCATGTGGTATTTCATCTTTTTGTGCCTGGCTTATTCCACTTAACATAATGTCCTCAAGGTTCATCCATGTTGCTGCAAATGACAATGCTTTATTCTTTTTAGTGGTTGAATAGTATTCCACTGTGTACATAAACTACATTTTCTTTATTCACTCATCTGTTGATGAACACTTAGATTGATTTCATATCTTGGCTATTATGAATAGAGCTGCAACAAACATAGGATTGCCAATAGCTCTACCATGCTAATTTCATTTTCTTTGGATATGTACCCAGTAATGGGATTGCTAGATCATGTGGTAGTTCTATTTTTAATTTTTGAGGGACCGCCATACTATTTCCATGATGTACAAATTTGTATTTCTAGCAGTATATGACTTTTCTTTACTCCACATCTATACCAGCATTTGTAATATTTCCTCTTTTTAATAACATTCTAATCAGGGTAATGTTGACAGCTTATTGTGACTTTGATTTGCATTTTCCTGATTATTAATGGTGTTGAAACTATTTTCATATACCCATTAATCATTTGTGTCTTCTTTTGGGATATGTCTATTCAAATTTTTTGCTTTATTGGATGCTTTTTCTATTGTGCTGTTGTGTATTCTGGATATTAACTCCTTGTCAGATGCATAGTTAACAGATATTTTGTCGTACTCTGTTGTCTTTTCACTCTGTTGATTGTTTCTTTTGTTGTTGATTGTTTCTTTTGCTGTACTGAAGATTTTCAGTCTGGTATCATCTTATTTGTCTATTTTTGCTTTGGTTGCTTGTGCTTTGGGGTCTTATCCAAAATATTCTTGCCCGGACCAATCTCATAAATTTTTGTTCAATGCAGTTTATATTTAAAATTAATAGCCTTCCTCATTTCTTTCTGTTTTGCTTATGTTCTCTGTGTGTTATCAGTTAGAAGCCCAGTTATTCTGGGAAACAAGAACTGATTCACCATGGGTGATAACACTTTCACTGATAGTAATTACACTAACAGCAGTGGCCACTCTCAAACTTTAACTAGCGTGGTCTTCAAAAACACTGACTGGCTAGTTTTCTCCAGTTAGTAGCACCCTGATTATACACTGCCTGCCATGCTCACCCTTGCTCTCAACATAGTATTTAGGAATCAATACTCTCTGGCTGCCTAGTTCAGTTAAGCCAGACTGAAATGCTGTCCAGCTTAAGCAGAGTTTGAGAAATTATAGGGTGATGAAGAGATGGAGAGTTGCCAGAGCAACCAAGGACAATGAAAAGTCTGACGTGATTCACACATAAAGATCAATGGTGAATGGAAAAAAGATGTAGCCGGAGACAGGGAAGAAAATCAAATTTCTGTGTTATTTTATATTTTGAGAACTATCTTCACAATCCCAAAGGAAGGAAGCGAAAGTTGCCAAAGAGCCTAAGATCAAATTTGAAGTTTGTTACTTATTCACTCAAATATTTATTGAGTGCCTACTACATAACAGGTACTCTTTGAGAGTTGCAATATATTGCTGAACAAAACAAACAGAAACCTCTATAAATCTCTATCACCCAAGATTTGAAGTGGGCTGCCTGCTAGCATTTGACCAACTTAGCTTTTCTGTTCCAGACCTGTGGTTCTGAAAATAGCAAGTTTCATGGGTTTAAAAGAAACCAAAGGATTTTCAATTCCTCTTTTGCTCATTTCTTAGCAGGAGGCTCTTGAAGGAGCCACATTTGTGCATAAAAAGACACTGCAAGCACTAGGGGAAGGAAACATATAGAGAAGTGGGATAACGAACTTTCATAAATTAGAAAGTACACAAAGCCAAGCCCATCAAAACCAGAAAATGTGCTGATAATATCAAGTGGAAGAATCAGAGCACTAAGACCTTTAAAGCAATTTCTACTTGCTTAACATCTGTGCTAGAGTTACTAAAGTTGAAGAAATTCGCGTTAATTTACCACGTTTTCCAAGCTAACTCAGTTAAACCAGTAAGCATCATGGAGCCAATGTGATACACCTGTTCAGATTTTCCTTCATGAGCCTTGAAGGTCTGGAAACAGCAGCCTCTCAGTCCATAGTTCGTACACATGTTTAAGTTAGAACCTAGAAACAGAACTAGTACAAGCCTATCCTCTGAGGCTTCACAGAATTGAAGACAAAGATACATGCTGATAGTGGACTAAGGACTAATTCTAAACATGTACAGGTTTTATTTAGAAAAGTCTACTAAAGAACTGAAAGATGATTGCAGAAGCAGGTGTCAAAAGAACGATGTTTAGTGAATATAGTTTACTTTTTCTTCTATTCATTATCATACAAAAGAGTAACTGATGCCAGAAATTCCACTGCAACAAAATAATTTGAAAAATACCCAGTAATTTATAACTTCCTCTTCTCCAGAGTATAGCTCTTACCTGCAGACTATACTAAATTTCATTAGCAACATCTAGCTCTTTATAATGATGATTATGGTTATATCCTTATGTTTACCCAGATGATTATTTGACTTGTCTGTTTCCCCCTACTAGACTACAAGTACCACAAAAGCAAAGTTATGTTTTTTGCTTATCACAGAATCACCAGCATCTAGCACATAGTAGGGCCTCAATAAATATTTAAGTGAATGAGCCTTCAAACTTTAAGACCATGGAATTGGTTCTATTCCAAACATAATATTATAGTATGCAATGCTTCTGTGAATAAAATCATGAGGAATTGGGAAGTAAGATTTGTGATAATTCAAATTCCAGTAAAGGGCACACATAGAGCCATGGAACCAGATGTACTGATGTCAGCTTCCTCAGCAGCTGTCAGGCTGATATTATCATTAGTCATAATCACCCTCCTCATCATTATTATTTGGATCTATTTCTGTGATAAATGCTTTAAATATATTATTCCTAATCTTCAATAATCCTTTTAGGTATGCGTTATTACCCCCATTTTACAGCTGAAGAGATTAAGGCTTCCAGAGTTAAGCAGCAGAGACAGAAATTGAGCTCCCACTCTCCTACAAGTGCGTATTCCACCTCTTCCCCTAAAACTGGTTCAGAAATCACAATTGCTTTCAAGTAAGACATCTGCTCAGAAATGTACCATCTTAGACTTCAAGGCGCCAGAGTTTTGCCTCTCTATCAGACTTGGTTTAACTCCACTGATGGCCATTGGACGCATCTTATTTTTTCAAAGAAAATGTTTCTTGCTGTGCTAAACAGTATCAGTTTCTTGTAGAGTGCTGTTCTGATAGCTCTGACTACTCTAGGGAAAGAGTGGATGTGACAGATGGCCTTGGCAGGAATACCCTAAGGCAAAATGTTAAAATAATTCCTTTCTTGATTTGCAGGATTGTTTTGAGAGCCCCCAGCAAAACTAGAGTTCCAGTACCCAAGTGACTAACAACCCTGTTTTAACAGGAAATTAAGATGAGGGGGACATGGGTGCTTACCATGTGCCTTTCACCGGGTATTTCTTTTACCTGGTGGATGACCTAATGCCTGGTTGTTCGACCTGTGACCCGGGGATCCCTCACATGGGAAACTTATTTATACAGGCAGATGCTCTCATGACTCTTCTCTGACCCATGTCCTATTTATGCCTGCCTGACCATCACTCTGACAGTGGGAGCCTGACCTTATATTTTCCCCAATTTTGGAGAAAACCCAGCCTGGGGCAGCTCTGAGTTCATTAGAGGGAAGGTGCAAATTCAATACTCCACCACAGTAGAAAACATATTTAAATAATTTTTACTTACAGATCCTGTGCATACCTCTGTCCCCAGGTCACATGACTCAGTAATGACAAATCAAGCCAAGAAAGAGAGAGAGCATGCCAAGAAAGAGAGAGACAGCATGCGTGGCAACTAGCAGTATATATAAGAGAATAAGGTGTGGGTCACTTTAAGTTCTCAGGCAAATGCCTAAATGATCTGTGTAAAGGAAGCAAAGGGAGAAAGCTGGAGCCTAGTTAGCGAGGCAGGTGAAAGAGTCTCTAAGTTCTAATCTCTGACCATCTAAACCATTTAGGTGTGGTGCAAAACTGGAAACTGTTCAGGATGATTGGGCCCTGCTTCTGAGAAAATTAAACTTGTATTCAAAATGGATGCCAAGGCAACATAAAATTGTAACAATTCACTACAAGCATAGAGCCAGCTGGAGAATATCATTATTTTCACATTGGAAACCCATGGAGGATAAAAGGATGGGTCCTTTTGATAAAGTATCATTTAAAATTCATAAGTCTTGTTCTCCTGTATTAAGAGTTCAATGGTTCAGTAAAGGAAAGTATGTCTTAATCATATTTACGTTGCACTTTCTCATCTCTAGGCACAATTATTTACATAGTAGAACCCCACATATGGTTTACAGAGTCTAACTGGTATATGATTATTAAATGTTTATTGGATCTGTTTTTTAATAGATCATATACTCTAGGAAGAAATGAAGATCCAGTTTGCAGATGAAAACAAAGACCATGAATAATCCTTCTTGGATTTCACAGCAAGTAACTAGTGGAATTAAATGGAATTATATGAAGATGCATGGCTCTACCGAACCTATGCCATGGTATGTCAGGGCACCAACCTACAATACCAAAGTTTGAAGGACCATCAGACCAGACTGAAATTAAATTTAATGTGGTTTATCTTTATACTCATTAACAGAGCTAGCTTTGGTACATTGGATAACATTTTTTAATCAACCCCATATACCTGAAACGTTAGCTGTCATGCGGGTGGATAGAATAGAAAAAATGTGAAATCATGGTGTGTTCAATGCAAATAGCATAGGTGTATTAGTTCATTTATGCTGATAAAGACATACCTGAGACTGGGTAATTTATACAGGAAAAAGGGTTTAATGGACTTACAGTTCCACATAGCTGAGAGGCCTCACAATCATGGCAGAAGGCAAGGAGGAGTAAATCACATATTACATGGATAGCAGCAGGCAAAGAGAGAGAACGTGTGCAGGGGAACTCCTCTGTATAAAACCATCAGGATCTCATGAGATTTATTCACTATCATGAGAATAGCATGGGAAAGACCAGCCCCTATGATTCAATTACCTACCACTGGGTCCCTCCCATGACACATGGGAATTGTGGGAGCTACAATTCAAGATGAGATTAGGGTGGGGACACAGCCAAACCATATCATTCCACCCCTGGACCCTCCCAAATCTCATGTCCTCACATTTCAAAACCAATTGTGCCTTCCCAACAGTCCCCCAGAACCTTAACTCATTTCAGCATTAACTCACAAGTCCACAGTCCCAAGTTTCATCTGAGACAAGCCAAGTCCCTTCTGCCTATGAGCCTGTAAAATCAAAACCAAGTTAGTTACTTCCTAGATACAATACGGGTACAGGCATTGAGTAAACACAACCATTCCAAATGTGAGACATTAGCCAAAAAAAGGGGCTGAGGCCCCATGCAAATCCAGCAGGGCAGTCAAATCTTAAAGCTCCAAAATGATCTTTAACTCCATTTCTCTCATTTGGGTCATGCTGATGCAAGAGATGGGTTCCCATGATCTTGGGCAACTCTGCCCCTGTGGCTTCACAGGGTACAGCCTCCCTCCTGGCTGCTTTCACAGGCTGGTGTTGAGTGTCTGCAGCTTTTCCAGGCACAATGTGCAAGCTGTTGGTGTAGCTACCATTCTGGGGTCTGGAGGACAGTGGCCCTCTTTTCACATCTCCACCAGGCAGTGCCCTAGTAGGGACTCTGTGTGGGTTTCCAACCCCACATTTCCCTTCCACACTGCCCTAGCACAGATTCTCCATGAGGTCACTGCCCCTGCCACAAACTTCTACCTGGGCATCCAGGCATTTTCATACATCCTCTGAAATCTAGGCAGAGGTTTCCAAATCTCAATTATTGACTTTCATTCACCCGCAGGCTCAACACCACATGGAAGCTGCCAAAGCTTGGGGCTTTCACCCTCTGAAGCAACAGCCCAAGCTGTACCTTGGCCCCATTAGCCATGGCTGGAGTGGTTGGGATGCAGGGCACCAAGTCCCTAGGCTGCACAGAGCAGGGGGTCCTTGGGTTTGGCCCACAAAACCATTTTTTCCTCCTAGGCCCCTGGGCCTGTGATGGGAGGGGCTGCCACAAAATCTCTGACATGCGCTGGAGACATTTTATCCATTGTCTTGGTGATTAACATTTGGCTCCTGGTTAATTATGCTAATTTCTGCAGATGGCTTGAATTTTGCCCCAGAAAAATGGTTTGTGTTTTTTCTTAATCACATCTTCAGCCTGCAGATTTTCTGAACTTTTATACTGTTTCCCTTTTAAAATTGAATGCTTTTAACAGCACCCAAGTCACTTCTGAATGCTCTGCTGCTTTGAAATTTCTTCCACCACTCACACCTGTAATCCCAGCACTTTGGGAGGCCGAGCTGGGTGGATCATGAGATCAGGAGATCGAGACCATCCTGGCAAACACAGTGAAACCCTGTCTCTACTAAAAAAAAAAAAATACAAAAAAATTAACCAGGCGTGGTTGTGGGCACCTGTAGTCCCAGATACTTGGGAGGCTGAGGCAGGAGAATGGCATGAACCCGGGAGGCAGAACTTGCAGTGAGCCAAGATCACTCCACTGCACTCCAGCCTGGGTGACAGAGTAAGACTCCATCTCAAGGAAAAAAAAAAAGAAAGAAAGAAAGGAAATTTCTTCCACCAGATACCCTAAAAAATTCCTCAAGTTCAAA
This sequence comes from Chlorocebus sabaeus, assembly GCF_047675955.1. Lineage (NCBI taxonomy): Eukaryota > Metazoa > Chordata > Mammalia > Primates > Cercopithecidae > Chlorocebus > Chlorocebus sabaeus. The sequence continues at coordinate 39,777,267 of NC_132917.1, read as the reverse complement.
ATTCTACAAATCTGTAAGGGAGGGGAAAAATGTCACCAATCTCTTTACTAAAACATAGCAAGAGTCACCTTTACTCCAGTTCCCAACAAGTTCCTCATCTCCAAGACCACCTCAACCTGGATTTTATTGTCCATATCATTATCAGCATTTTTGTCAAAGCCATTCAACAAGTATCTAGGAGGTTCCAGACTTTTCTACATTTTCCTGTCTTCTTCTGAGCCCTCCAAACTATTCAAACCTCTGCCTGTTACCCAGTTCTAGTCACTTCCACATTTTTGGGTGTCTTTACAGCAATGCCCCACTCTACTGGTACCAATTTACTGTGTTAGTCCATTTTCACACTGCTGATAAAAACATACCTGAGACTGGGTAATTTATGCAGGAAAGAGTTTAATGGGCTTACAGTTCCACGTTGCTGCGGAGGCCTAACAATCATGGTGGAAGGCAAGGAGGAGTAAGTTGCTTCTTACATGGATGGCAGCAGGCAAAGAAAGAGCTTGTGCAGGGGAATTCCTCTTTATAAAACCATTAGCTCTCATGAGACTTATTCACTATGGAAAGAATAGCATGGTAAAGACCCACCCCCATGATTCAATTACCTCCCACTGGGTCCCTCACATGACACATGGGAATTTTGGGAGCTACAATTCAAGATGAGATTTGGGTGGGGACACAGCCAAACTATATCAATAGGTCAACTATTTTACCTCCACTGAGGGTCAATAATTCTTCCCTCTTCTTTGCATTGGATCTCAGTATCTAGCATGTAAAAATTACAAGCTATGTACCTTCCATTTTCCATCCAACTTCAAAATGTATGCTCCTTTGCCAAAATATTGATAAATGTAATAAGTATATGAACTAAAGAAGAGAATCATCTCTTGGGCAATATTTCCACATAAAAGCTTCCACACTTTAGAGAAATCCAATTTATAAGATTCTAAGATTTTAGTTCAAAATCTACATGTAAATTATGGATTAAAGAAAGGAGTGGAGGGTTTATTTAACTTACTAAAAGTATCTGTTCTATTACACAAGATTATCTGAAGGTGTCCTTTAAATTGTACATTGGTGCGTTAAAAATATGGCAGGATTTAATGGCATGGATGAAATTACTATAGTGTCCCAAGGCTCCTTATTTTAGATATTGAACCTTTGGATATAATTCAGTAAGTTTATCAGGAGTGTTTGATTTTGGTGAATATTGGAGGTGTGAGCAGACAGCACAGAACCAATGAGTCATGTCGTCTCCCAGGGACACAAAAATGTTTTCCTTTTGTTCTAAATTGTCTTGGATTGTAAGATCAGCAAGCACAATTTAAAAGAATCCCCAAATGAATAAACTTTATTGTTTTAATAAACTCGATGAAGCAATCACTGACATGAAAGTGGAACTTAATTAAAGTTGAAACAAAGATAGATAAGCTGTAACTGGAAAGGAAGCACCATTAAAACCAAAGCTCTTTCCTTTCATGTCCTCTAGCCCAAACACACAAAACAGGCCATAGTGTGCAGAGAGATGTCAGTGCCCTATTAGGATAAAAATAATTATATTAATAATAATGCCACAGCCCATTATTATGATTATAAAGAATTATATTGAACTGTATTGCTGATATAATAATGACCACTTTACTGAAGTAACTCTCAAAGGCTAGTTTTAATTATTAGAAATCACAAAGCTATTGAAATTGCTTACCCTATCCTGAAATAACCATATTCTCTCAATGCCAGGGATTAAGACGACACATATTTAAAAGTCTGGAGAAAGACGTCTCATGAAAAGATAAAGTGAACCCTTTTATACCTCAAGTGGCATTATCAGTTCACTTCTCCTGATACCTGGCTGTTGAGATGGTTTCCTGTGTTTTCTCACATCCTCACACGTCCTTTCAATAAACGCTCATCACCAAAAGGTATCCAAACATTTCACTGTCTCTCTTGCAACCTGAACAAGCATAACCAACTCCCCTGGCTAATTCCAAGTTTGCCTTACTACTTACAGCTCTCTCCACTGCTTTAAAAATTGTGAGAAGAGAACTTTCCCCTACCATTTTGGTACATCCTCCAATAATATAAGACTTCAGAGAAATTTGGGGGGAAAAAACCCAAAACACTGTATCTCATTATTAAAAGATTATAAATCCTTAATTTATATGTAGTCCTTGCTGAATTCATAATATGGTTTGGGGTAAAAATGTCTGACTAGGCAGGTATGGTGTGGTTCAGGCCTATAATCCCAGCATTTTGAGAGACTGAGGCAGGTGGATCACTTGAGATCAGGAGTTTGAGACCAGCCTGGGCAACATGGTGAATCCGTATCTGTACAAATATATAAAAAACTAGCTGGGCGTGGTGGCACATGCCTATAGTCCCAGCTACTTAGGAGGCTGAGGTGGGAGGATCACTTGGACCCAGGAGGCAGAGGTTGCAGGGAGCTGAGATGGCACCACTGCACTCCAGCCTGAGTGATAGAGGAAAAAAAAAGTCAACAGTCAGTGTTATTCAATGTCCTAATACACCACCTTCTAGGTACTGACTTAGTCCAGCAGATAGATGAAGTAACTCTGTATTGCAATAACTTCAGGCACACTGAATGTTTCGTAGTCCCAAATCCTTAGTTGGTTCTCCAGTGTCTAAAATCCTGTACCTTTATATTTAAGATATGTCACTTGTAAGCAACATATAGTTGGGTTTTAATTTTTTATTCTTAATCCAGTCTGACATTTTTTACTTCAAATGTTTTTTAGCACGTTTACTTCAAATGTGGTTACTGATGTGTCTGAGTTTAAACTACTATATTACTTTCTACTTTCTACTGGGTCCCATCTGTCTGTGTTCTGTCTCCTGAGCCCCCTTCTCTCTCCTACCTTGGCTTTTTAAAAATTTACAGAATTTATGTTTTTAATCTATGTTCCTCTTGATTACCTTGTTTTTTGTTTTTTGTTTTTGCATGGGTCCTGCTTGAGGTGCGTACCTTTGGCTTGAAATTTTTTGTGACTTTCACACTGTTGTATCTTCAAATATTGTTTCTGCCATATTCTGTTAGTCTCACCTGTTATTTTCCATGGGGACATTAAGCACAGTTATTTTAAATTCCAGGTTTACTATTTTCTAGATCCTCTATGAGTCTTATTCTTTTGTTTCATGTTTCTCCTTGTTTGTGTTTACAGATTTGTATTTTCTCATATTATATGAAAGACTGAGAAAAACTGGGTCTCTGCAATATAGGGATATCTTCCCCTAAAGAGTTTAACATTTGCTCTGGACCTGGGCTAAGATTACTAGTAATTCCAGATCACCTCAATTCAATCAGAGATTGACATAATTAAAAATCTATTTCCAATTTACTCTTAGTCCCAGAGACTACACCTTTGGGGTCTTAACACAAAAGCTAGGTTTGGCAGAGCTTTCCTCCTTGGTGAACCCTTAATTCCAATGTTTGTCTCACCAACCATATAAGCATTTCACAGCTCTGCTTAGGTTCTCAGACTTTGTGTCTCCTCTCTTGGAGAAACGGTAGAAATATATAAGGGAAAGTAGCCGCAAGGCCAGCCTCACCCCTTTGGGTTTCTCCTCCTCCTCTCAATTCTTTTGATCCATAAGTTGTCACTGTCTTATTAATTTCTTAAACTTTAAAATAGATGTTTTCCTATTTGATCCAGCTTTTCCACTATTACTAGTGGGAAGATTGGCCTGAATTACCTAGTTTGCTATTGCCAGAAGTAGAATTCTCACTGTCTAAAATCTAAGTGTTGGGGAGCTGTCGTTGGCTAAAGGCTTTGTTCCCACTTAATATCGAAACAACAGTAGGGACCATATTAAGCCATTTTACTCATTTATATTTTTGAAGAAATACATATATTTTCTTAGACAGTGGGGTTTGGAGCTTTAAGTTATAGTTTAGCTGGTGTGAAGAATTTCCAAAAGCCTCTCGGATATAGTTAATAGGAATAAACCAGTATACACATTAATCTACACATATATATTTCTTGATCCTGGAGTTTTGCAGATACTGCTGTCTAGATGGATCTTTGCTCACTGGAAATATCAGTATAAGGACAACAATCCAACCATCTGTGACTGCCAACGGCAAAGTCAATCATCATTTGTTGTTTGCCCTTAGCTTGAAAACTCTGCTCAACCTTAGCCTGATGAGCAAGTCTGATGCCTGTTCTCGAGGAAGCTCTGGCTGCTAATTGTGAAATGATTCTCTTGGTATTTCATAAAGTTTATGAACCCAGCCAACAGTGGTCATGGACATGTATTTAATTAATATTTAGATTTAACCATTTTTTAAAATGTGAAAAGCACTACACTAGGTGATATAGAAGGTTAAAAAAGATGAATCTTATTTCTGCCCTCTCATTAACATGACTAATTATGTTACCATGGTTTTCAGACTTTTATTGTACACATCTTCACTGTAAGTCATTTCAAGTCTTTTGAAAGCAGTCAAGGCATAAATAATTAATGAATCTATGAACAAATCTCTATACTGTTCTCAAGGACTTAATGATCCATAACTGACTCAGCTTACTGTGGAGTTAATCAGATTGAGATGCCCTTGAATGGAAGGTCATTAAGCTACTTCAGAGCACACAGTGATGCTTTTATGAGGTAGACACTGAATTGCCTGCCCAACTACCAGTCCTCCTCCTTTGATTTTCCAACTTTTATTTTAGATTCAGGGCTTACATGTGCGGGTTTATTACCTGGGTATCTTGCATGATGCTGAACTTCGAGGTACAACGATACCATCACCCAGGTAGTAAGCATAGTATCTGATAGGTAATTTCTTAAATCCCTCCCTCCTTCCCCCTCTAGTAGTCCCCAGTGTCTATTGTTGCCATCTTTACGTCCATGAGTACCCAGTTCTTAGCTCCCACTTATAAGTGACAACAGTCAGTATTTGGTTTTCTGTTCTTGCATTAATTTGCTTAGAATTATGACCTCTAGCTGCATCCATGTTGCTGCAAAGGACATGATCTCATTCTTTCTCATAGCCACATAGCATCCCATGGTGTATATGTACCACAATTTCCATTATTACTATTATTATTATTTTTTATTTTATTTTTTTGAGACAGAGTCTCTCTGTCACCCAGGCTGGAGTGCAGTGGCACGATCTCGGCTCACTGCAAGTTCCATCTCCCAGGTTCATGCCATTCTCATGCCTCAGCCTCCGGAGCAGCTGGGACTACAGGTGCCCGCCACCACACCAGGTTAATATTTTGGATTTTTAGTAGAGATGGGGTTTCACTGTGTTAGCCAGGATGGTCTCAATCTCCTGACCTTGTGATCCACTGTCCTCGGCCTCCCAAAGTGCTGGGATTACAGGTGTGAGCCACCGTGCCCGGCCATGTACCACATTTTCTTTATCCAATTCCCCATTGATGGGCACCTAGGTTGATTCCATGTCCTTGCTATTGTGAATTGTTTTGTGATAAACATGCAAGTGGATGTGTCTTTTTACTAGAACAATTTGTTTTCTTTTGGGTATATAACCAATAATGGGACTGCTGGCTCAAATGGTAGTTGTTTTATAAGTTCTTTGAGAAATCTCCAAACTACTTTCCACAGTGGCTGAACTAAATTATACAACAGTGTGTAAGCATTCCTTTATCTCCATGACCTCACCAACATATGCTGTTTTTTGACTTTTTAATAATGGCCATTCTGAGATGGTATTTCATTGTGGTTTGGATTTCCATTTCTCTGATGATGATAAACGTGGAACATTTTTTCATGTTTGTTGGCCACTTGTGTGTCTTCTATTGAGAAGTGTCTGTTCATGTCTTTTGCTATTTTTAAGTGCTCCTCCTCCTCCCCTAACAGAACCCAAATTCTGTTCATCTATCTACCCGCCTCAGCCATAGTTATCAGCCTTAGGGGATCTTCTTCCCCTAGCCAGTAATTAGGGCTGTGCTAGGCCCATGGCCCACTTCTGGTCATTGAGATGTGAGAGCAAGTCTCCTAAGAGCCTTTTAAAGCAACAGAAAAAAGTTTTCTCTCTACATCCTCTAGATGCTTCTACATTTATGGCAACTGCAACTGTGGCAGCCATTTTGTAGTACGGCTGAGGATGAAGCCAACATGGAGAATGGCAGACTCAGAGACAGGAAGAACATGGCACTTTCATGACATCATCAAGTCAGGGGGCTGACAGCATTAGTAATTCATTGCAACCATTATTTTTAAGAAGGAAAGAAGGTAAAGAATGGAAACTTTTTAAAATGAAAGAAAACTTTTGGTAAAACAAAGTGGTTTTTATAATGTCTTTTAATATCCCAAGAAAAAGATAATGGGATAAGGAACATATCTCATGAATATATCTATCAGTTTCAAATGTAATGCTCTCTGAAAATTTTAAAGGTAATTTTTTCAAGCAAGCACTGCATCACAACCAGGACTTGCAACTTTGGCACTATGGACATTTGAGCTTGATAATTCTTTGTTGTAGGGGCCTGTCCTATGTACGATATTTACCAGTATCCCATTAGCACCCTTTGCCCTTGGTTTTGAAACTAAGAATGCCTCCAGACATTGGCATTGCCAAATGTCCCCTGGGGGCAAAGTCACCTCCAGTTGAGAACCATGACTTAAAGTCTTTTTTTTTTTTTTTTACAGGCCTTTGTCCAGTGTGAAGAAAAATGTATATTCCTTTTAAACATATACCTTATTCCCTTTTTTAATAAAACATTGTGAACGCTACAGAAACACATAAAAGGAGAAGATTTTCCAGAACCCATTGTCTCTCAAATATTAACAATTTAGTGTATAAACTTTAATATTTTTTCTATTCATGTATTTGCATATGGATAAGATTTTATAAATATAAATATTTTTCATTTTCTGCTTAATGTATAGTAATTTTCACATTTATGTGCATCTATTATATTTATATAACATATGTGAGTATATTTCCCATCCTCGTTCTTTACAATGGCTGAATCGCATTATAATGTATGGATGTTCCATAATTTATTTACCACCTAAAGATGAGCATTAGAGTTATTTCCAGTATTTGCCATTGCAAACAACACTGCAATGAGCATATCTATATATAAATCTTTGCATACACATGTGAGTACTGCTTTAGGATAAATTACTTGAAATTGAATGACCAGATCAAAGGCTATAAAATCAGCCCATTTTGAAAGTCTAAGTGTACCTCCAAATCTGGAATAATAGAAATAACAATAAGGAGGAATGTATTGCATAGAAATTGAACTGTGCTAATGTATGTATGAGAAAAATTAAGTTTACAAGGTTTGAGGATGGGTTACCCAGGTTAACTTTTTATGGAAGAGTCATCAAATAGGATTTAGACTATAACTGGGGCTTTTTGAACCCTATTCAGGTGTACTAAATAACAAGTGAGAAGAATGCCAATTTACATTGCTCCAAGTCTCCTAAATCTTAAAAAAGCTCTTCTCCATTTCATTGGCTTACAAAAATAAGAAATAAGTGTTGGGTTTTTACAGGGAGAAGTGATTCTAAACTGGGAGTGACTTTGCCCCCAGGGGATCCTTGGCAATATCCAGAGGCATTCTCGGTTGTCACAACTGGGTGGATGATACTGGCATCCAGTAAATGGAGGCCCGAGGTGCTGTTAACTTCCTGCAAAGAAGAAGACAGCCCCTAAAACAAAGAATTATCAGTCTCGAAATGTCAATAATGCTGAGACTGAAGAACCCTGACATATAGAGAAGATTTGCAGTTATAAACAATGTAGGTTATTTTCCAATATTTGATCCAGAAGAAAAAGCAAAGACAATGCCACTTTCCCAAACTTAGCCTTCCCTTCTCTCCTTACCCTACGTATATTCATACGGGTAGGTACCACATACAAGTCACTGGAGTTTAGGGGTAATCATTAACTTTATCCCTCTCTCCATTATGATTTTGGACCTATTTGGTAAGACATGGAGTTGAGTGACCAGGCATGATGGCTAATGTCTATAATCCCAACACTTTGGGAGGTGGAGGTGGGAGGATCACCTGAAGCCAGGATTTTGAGACCATCCTGGGCAACACAGTGAGATCCTGTATCTATAAAAATAAGTCAGCCAGGCATGGTGGCACATGCCTGTCATCACAGCTACTTGGGAGGCTGATGTGAGAGGATTGCTTGAGCCTGGGAAGTTGAGGCTGCTGTGAGTGATAATCATACCACTGTATTACAACCTGAGTGACAAACTAAGACCCTATCTCAAAAATAAAAAAGATAGGAATTGGACAAATGATAATGAAAATGACAGCATCATTCTTGATAAGGCGAAAGAGTTTGGCTTAGCCTTTGGCCATAGTTGAGGTTGAGCTTCTTAATCTATCTTTAAGGTGTATTTTTCCTACCAAACAGAGCTTTTCTCACCAAATGGAGCTATCCCATACTCCTTTCAGGGACAGACCTACCTAGAAAGTTCATCACAGTAATGAACAAAGAAGTGCTTCTGAGAGCATTCCAGAAGACGCAAAGGCAAGGCTGAGTCCTCCAAGCCCAAATGTTTTGCCATCCACACTCACTGATCGTAAGTCCCCCAGTTCCCCCATGAAGGTGCAATTAGGGGTTAAGAGAGGGCATGTGTGTTTGTCCCATTCTTTTCCATGTTGAGGCATTAGGGTGGTAGTTATTCCTTGTCTATGAAAATGGAAAAGATGGGGCTAGCTCTTTCACTGTAACCAGGCCATAAGGTTTGGATTTGTTTCCCTGCCCAAATCTCAAGTCAAATTGGAGGAGGAGCCTGATGTGAGGTGACTAGATCATGGGGGTGGATTCCCCCTTGGTGCTCAGTGAGTTCTCACAAGATCTGATGGTTTAAACATGTATGGCACCTTCCCCCTTAGCTCTCTCTCTCCTGCCACCATGTGAAGGTCTTTGCTTCCCCTTCACCTTCTGCCATGATTGCAAATTCCCTGAGCCTCCCAGTCATACTTTCTGTTACTAAGCCTGTGGAAATGTGAATCAATTAAACTACATTTCTTCATAAATTACCCAGTCTCAGGTAATTCTTTATAGCAGGGTAAAAATGGACTAACACACCAGGGCAGAGACTTTACATGACAGAGTACCAATTTTTAACTGGTTAAAATACCAATCTGTGTAGCATATAAAACAAGTTGTTTAGAATTTTAAAAAGACACAGTAGAGATACATAAACAAATACATAAACATATACACATACATACGTGTGTGATTTATGAGGAAATCAAACTTTTCTCAGTTAATACAACATTTCATTGTTGGAGATGAGTATTTTTATTAAATAAAATACTGGGTGGGGTGCAGTGGCTCACACCTGTAATCCCAATACTTTGAGAGGCTGAGGCAGGCAGATCACAAGATCAGGAGTTTGAGACCAGCCTGGCCAGCATGGTGAAACCCTGTCTCTACTAACAACACAAAAAATTAGCCAGGCATGGTGGTGCACGCCTGTAGTCCCAGCTACTCAGGACGCTGAGCAGGAGAATTGCTTGAACCTGGCAGGTGGAGGGTACAGTGAGCCAAGATTGAGCAATTGCACTCCAGTCTGGGACACAGAGTGAGACTCCATCTCAAAATAAAAACCAAAACAAAAAAAATCTGAGATCACTTGTAAAGTGATATACATTACCTGTGCACCATGCCCAGTGTTGTGGCCTATGAAGTTTGCATCATCACTCCTTACCTTTCTTAATTCATTTTTTTGAGTTTTTCCCTTTATACACTCAACTGTACCATCCTCAGACAACTTCTCCACTTCTTAAATATTTATCATAATGTAGATAAGTCTCCCTACAATTTTACATGCTTCTCAAGATTGTACCTGATTCTTATAACTAGTAAAAGCCTGCAAAGACTCACAATGACTTGAATTGTGCTTTCAAGCCAAATGGGGGAAAAACACTTTCAAAACCTTGGTTGTTCACATATTTTGAGTAAAAATACTCAGAAACTGCTCCAAATGACAATTTTAGTTTAAAAGATGTCAGCTGCACTCTTCAATCTACAGGGCACCAGCTCAGAGCCTTCTCATATTTGGTTTACAACTGCTGTAGTGTACCAGCAAAGGAAGGACTCACTGAGCCCAGGGATGGGCTTAGCAGCTCAAAGTTCTATTGGTAAAAAAATGCTTCTGAGCTCCACTACAGGTTCCCAGACAAACAAAGTAAATTCCACTGGGAAGGTAGATGCAAAATTAATACTGAAGAGAGCAGCCAACATAGACAGGGAGCAGCCATCCAGAAATTGTTCCGAGGGAACATTTACATGGCCAGCCACTCTGTGTCTGAGGCTGACAGGAAGCTAACAAACTGTACAGAGCTGAGAGCTCTCAGAGTCACACAAACCAGCTTGATACTTTCTCACATGAACCTCTAGTCAAGATAAAGAAATATAAAATACCACAGGCTTAAGCAAAGACTGAATACATGCATTAAAATAACAGATTCTCTAATTCTCATCCTTATTTTTAAACGAAACTTTCAAGAAAAAGTAGTTTACAAAAAGAAAAGTTAGAAGAATATAATGGACCATCTGTACACTCACCAACAAGAAATAAAACAAACACATATGAAGACTTCCTCATTTGCATCACCCTTCCACTTAAGAAATAAAGAACTATTAACACATATAAAGCCTTTCTCATTTGTATTACCCTCCCTTTTTACTCCCATAGCCAAAAACTATTCTAAATTTAGTGTTTATCATTCCCATGCATGACACTTTTACTATATATATATGCAACCCATAAATGACATGTAGTATTGTTTTAATGGCTTTAAAATTGTATAAATAGCACCTTACTGTGAACATTACTTCTGCAACTTGCATTTTTCCCTCAACATTGTTTTCCAGAATTAGCAGATAAGGATTTGAGATATAAGATTTTTGAACAGAGGAATGACAAGACTTTGTTTTGACTTAAACCATCATAGTCTTGGGAACAATCAGGTAGATTAGTAAAACTGAAGAAATGATGACTCCAAGACCTAACCAAAGTTGTTATTGATTTATAAAGAGCTAGAATCAATATCCTTCATATTATTAAAAATAAAATTTCTTATTTTACACATCATTTCTCTTTTCGTAATTATCACCCCACCATCCACACCACTTCATCCTTTCTAAATATCATCATTCCTCTAAGACAAGGAGAAATAGTTAGATACCAATACATCTTGCAGTAGAAAGAAAGTAGGCAAGATAGATTCATCATGCTTTATCCCAGAAAAATAAAAGTCATCTTTGAAGAGTGAATACAGAGTGGGTATAAAAGACTGAATCCTGAGTTCCAAGATGGCCAAATAGGAATAGCTCCAGCCTCCAGCTCCCAGCATGAGCAACACAGAAGACAGGTGATTTCTGTATTTCCAACTGAGGTACCGGGTTCATCTCACTGGGGTGTGTCCGACAGTGGGTGTAGGACCACCCACTGTGCAGCCCACTGAGTGAGAGCCAAAGCAGGGCAAGGCATCACCTCACCCAGGAAGCATAAGGGGGAAGGGAATTCCCTTTCCTACCAAGGGAAACTGTGACACACAACACCTGGAAAATCAGGTCACTCCCACCCTAATACTGTGCTTTACCAAGGGTCTTAACAAACGGCACACCAGGAGATTATATCCCATGCCTGGCTCAGAAGGTCCCACGCCCACGGAGCCTCCCTCATTGCTAGCACAGCAGTCTGAGATCTAACTGCAAGGTGGCAGCAAGGCTTGGGGAGGGGCGCCCGCCATTGCTGAGGCTTGAGTAGGTAAACAAAGCCGCCCGAAAGCTCGAACTAGGTGGAGTCCACCACAACTCAAGGAAGCCTGCCTGTCTCTGTAGACTCCACCTCTTAGGAGAGGGCATAGCCAAACAAAAGGCAGCAGAAACCTCTGCAGATTTAAATGTCCCTGTCATTTAAGCTTTGAAGAGACTAGTGGTTCTCCCAGCACGGAGTTTGAGCTCTGAGAATGGACAGACTGCCTGCTCAAGTGGGTCTCTGAGCCCCAAGTAGCCTAACTGGGAGATACCCCCAACTAAGGGCAGATTGACACCTCAAACCTCACACAGCTGGGTACCCCTCTGAGAGGAAGCTTCCAGAGGAACAATCAGGCAGCAACATTTGCTGTTCAGCAATATTCACTCTTCTGCAGCCTCCACTGCTGATACCCAGGCAAACAGGGTCTGGAGTGGACCTCCAGCAAACTCCAACAGACCCACAGCTGAGGGTCCTGTTAGAAGGAAAACTAACAAACAGAAAGGACATCCACACCAAAACCCCATCTGTATATCACCATTATCAAAGACCAAAGGGAGATAAAACCACAAAGATGGGGAAAAAAACAGAGTCAAAAGCTGAAAAATTTAAAAATCAGAGCACCTCTTCCCCTCCAAAAGAACACAGCTCCCCACCAGCAAATGGAACAAAGCTGGATGGAGAAAGACTTTGACGAGTTGAGAGAAGAAGGCTTCAGTCGATCAAACTTCTCCGAGCTAAAGAAGGAAGTTCGAATCCATCACAAAGAAGCTGAAAACCTTGCAGAAAGATTGGACAAATGGCTAACTAGAATAACCAATGTAGAGAAGTCCTTAAATGACCTGTTAGAGCTGAAAACTATGGCACAAGAACTACATGACAAATGTACAAGCTTCAGTAACCAATTCGAACAACTGGAAGAAAAGGTATCAGTGATTGAAGAACAAATGAATGAAATGAAGCGAGAAGAGAAGTCTAGAGAAAAGAAGGTAAAAAGAAATGAACAAAGCCTCTAAGAAACACAGGATTGTGTGAAAAGACCAAATCTACATCTGATTGGTGTACCTGAAAATGACAGGGAGAATGGAACCAAGTTGGAAAACACTCTGCAGGATATTTCCAGGAGAACTTCCCCAACCTAGCAAGGCAGGCCAACATTCAAATTCAGCAAATACAGACAACACCACAAAGATACTCCTCAAGAAGAGCAACTCCAAGACACATAATTGTCAGATTCACCAAAGTTGAAATGAAGGAAAAAATGTTAAGGGCAGCCAGAGAGAAAGGTCGGGTTACCCATAAAGGGAAGCCCATCAGACGAACACCAGATCTCTCGGCAGAAACTCCACAAGCCAGAAGAGAGTGGGGGCCAATGTTCAACATTCTTAAAGAATTTTCAACCCAGATTTCATATCCAGCCAAACTAAGTTTCATAAGTGAAGGAGAAATAAAATCCTTTATAGACACACAAAAGCTAAGAGATTTTGTCACCACCAGGCCTGCCCTACAAGAGCTCCTGAAGGAAGTGCTAAACACGGAAAGGAGCAACTGGTACCAGCCACTGCAAAAACTTGCCAAAATGTAAAAACCATCAATGCTAGCATAAAACTACATCAACTAATGAGCAAAATAACCAGCTAACATCATAATGACAGGATCAAGTTCACACATAAAAATATTAACCCTAAATGTAAATGGGCTAAATGCTCCAATTAAAAGACACAGATTGGCAAATTGGATAAAGAGTCAAGACCCATCAGTTTGCTGTATGTAGGAGACCCATCTCATGTGGAGAGACACACATAGGCTCAAAATAAAGGGATGGAGGAAAATCTACCAAGCAAATGGAAAACAAAACAAAAAAAAAAAAGTGGGGGTTGCAATCCTAGTCTCTGATAAAACAGACTTTAAACCAGCAAAGATCAAAAGAGACAAAGACCATTACATAATGGTAAAGGGATCAATTCAACAAGAAGAGCTAACTATCCTAAATATATATGCACCCAAGACAGGAGCACCCATAAAGTAAGTCCTTAGAGACTTACAAAGAGACTTAGACTCCCACACAATAAAACTGGAACAAGACACGGATGCCCTCTCTTACCACTCTTATTCAACATAGTGTTGGAAGTTCTGGCCAGGGCAATCAGACAGGAGAAAGAAATAAAGGGTATTCAATTAGGAAAAGAGGAAGTCAAATTTTCCCTGTTTGCAGATGACATTATTGTATATTTAGAAAACCCCATCGTCTCAGCCCAAAATCTCCTTAAGCTGATAAGCAACTTCAGCAAAGTCTCAGGATACAAAATCAATGTGCAAAAATCACAAGCATTCTTATACACCAGTAACAGACAAACAGAGAGCCAAATTATGAGTTAACTCCCATTCACAGTTGCTTCAAAGAGAATAAAATACCTAGGAATCCAACTTACAAGGGATGTGAAGGACCTCTTCAAGGAGAACTACAAACCACTGCACAATGAAATAAAAGAGGACACGAACAAATGGAAGAACATTCCATGCTCATGGATAGGAAGAATCAATATCGTGAAAATGGCCATACTGCCCAAGGTAATTTATAGATTCAATGCCATCCCCATTAAGCTACCAATGGCTTTCTTCACAGAATTGGAAAAAACTGCTTTAAAGTTCATATGGAACCAAAAAAGAGCCCACATTGCCAAGACAATCCTAAGCCAAAAGAACAAAGCTGGAGGCATCACGCTACCTGACTTCAAACTATACTACAAGGCTGCAGTAACCAAAACAGCATGGTACTGGTACCAAAACAGAGATATAGACCAATGGAACAGAACAGAGCCCTCAGAAACAATACCACACATCTACAACCATCTAATCTTTGACAAACCTGACAAAAACAAGAAATGGGGAAAGGATTCCCTGTTTAATAAATGGTGCTGGGAAAACTGGCTAGCCATAGGTAGAAAGCTGAAACTGGATCCCTTCCTTACACCTTCTACAAAAAGTAATTTGAGATGGATTAGAGACTTAAATGTTAGACCTAAAACCATAAAAACCCTAGAAGAAAACCTAGGCAATACCATTCAGGACATAGGCATGGTCAAGGACTTCATGTCTAAAACACCAAAAGCAATGGCAACAAAAGCCAAAATTGACAAATGGGATCTAATTAAACTAAAGAACTTCTGCACAGCAAAAGAAACTACCATCAGAGTGAACAGGCAACCTACAGAATGGGAGAAAAATTTTGCAATCTACTCATCTGATAAAGGGCTAATATCCAGAACCTACAAAGAACTCAAACTTACAAGGAAAAAACAACACCATCAAAAAGTGGGTGAAGGATATGAACAGATACTTCTCAAAAGACACATGAAAAAATGCTCATCATCACTGGCCATCAGAGAAATGCAAATCAAAACCACAATGAGATACCATCTCACACCAGTTAGAATGGCAATCATTAAAAAGTCAGGGAAAAACAGGTGCTAGAGAGGATGTGGAGAAATAGGAACACTTTTACACTGTTGGTGGGACTGTAAACTAGTTCAACCATTGTGGAAGACAGTGTGGTGATTCCTCAAGGATCTAGAACTAGAAATACCGTTTGACCCAGTCATCCCATTACTGGTTATATACCCAAAGGATTATAAATCATGCTGCTATAAAGACACATGCACACGTATGTTTATTGCGGCACTATTCACAATAGCAAAGACTTGGAATCAACCCAAATGTCCATCAGTGACAGACTGGATTAAGCAAATGTGGCACATATACACCATGGAATACTATGCAGCCATAAAAAAGGATGAGTTCATGTCCTTTGTTGGGACATCGATGAACTGGAAACCATCATTCTCAGCAAACTATCACAAGAACAGAAAACCAAACACCGCATGTTCTCACTCATAGGTGGGAATTGAACAATGAGAACGCTTGAACACAGGGAGGGGAACATCACACACCAGGGCCTGTCATGGAGTGGGGGTAGTGGGGAGGGATAGCATTAAGAGATATACCTAATGTAAATAACGAGTTAATGGGTGCAGCACACCAACATGGCACATGTATACATGTGTAACAAACCTGCACATTGTGCACATGTACCCTAGAACATAAAGTATAATAATAATAATAAGACTGAATCCTCAAGACATGAGAAAAGGAGTTCCAGTGTGTTACAATCACAATTCGTAGGGCCTATGTCCCTGAAATGTAAGCTACATGAAGGCAGGGGTATGTTTCTGCTTCTCGGTACCCCAGTGTCTAGCATAGTGCTTAACACAGAGCAAGTTCATGATAAATATGTCTTGGTGAATCTGATAGTGGTAATGATGAATGAGACCCAAAAACACAACATGAACATAGTATCAGGGTTTAATTATCAAGACCTGTTGTATTTTTATGTAAGCCCTTCAAATTCTTTCTAATTTTCTCATCACAAACATCCTTTCTAGCGTTCTTTCAGTTTCACTAGGGAAAACTTGCCATTTTTGAATACTAATTATCCCAACATTTTCATACGTGAGGCTAAATGTTTGTCAACGAGACTTAACCTTATCTATTAAAGCCCTGTACCACTGCACTAACAGGAGGGCCAGCCAGTTCCCAGGGGGCATTCTGTCATGGCTACAAATCAAAATCTTTAAGTCCTGTGTCATCCAGACCCTGGAAGGAAAATGAAACCTATGTGTCAGAAAGCCAATGTGTTACTTTATAGGAAGAACTGTAACTACTGAGAACTGAATATGCCCATTATCAGGCTTAGGCATCCTCTCCCTCACACAGTGCGGGAGACTTGTTGATGACATTGATTTCTGGAAGGTCACCTGTGTGTGTGCCTCTTTGCAGACTTGCAAGAGTTCCTGTTATTCTCAGCCAGAGGGAGTATCCTGCTTGACCAATCTTACCTTTCTCAGAGGTTTATTTTATGTTTAGTGGGCTTCTAAGTAAAAGTGTAAATGTCTGCTTCTAGCTCTTAAAGGTTTGTCATTTCATTAGTTCTTCTTATTCATACAAACTGATATAATTAAGCCATGACCCTCAGAGGAAATCTCATAAGGGTACTGAGTAATGTGTGCGTAACGGCTGAGCTTAGTGCCATAAAACCCAAGGAGACAATTTCTATATGAAAATAGTCTGGACTGGATGTACTGGATCCAATCTGCACTTACATATACCTAAAGATTAAATATTACTATCTCATGAAAGAAGCACATGTCTTCAAGAAAGTTACTATACATTCATCAGAGAAACTCTCAATTCTAAACATGCTACATTAATTCAAAATCTGAATTTGTGAAGATACAAAGAAATAGGTAAATAATACATAGACAGAAAAAAAAGAGAACTCAAATGAGATAATCCTCTATGACATTTTTCCTGACATTTTACTATATCAGAAAGTGTAAGTTGAAAAAATTAAACCACAGATTTTAAAGACAAACCTCTCAACGGTGTTTAAGTTGATTTTGCAGTGCCAAAATAATTAGACTATCACTTTGAACACTTTATCAGGACATTATAACATTTGAATCAATTAATTATTTTTAAAATAACCAGTAATATGGTCAAAATTTAAGTCAAAAGTTTTCATATGGGGGCCAAACATGCTCCAGCTTCAAATAGCAACTTCACATCAAAACTAGGACAGAAGGTTCCCCATAACGTCCAGTCATTAAATATTTATGGACTTTATTTAATCTCAAAACCCACGAGGGGAAACTGGAGTCCAGTCAGATCATTTTTTAGGGGCCCTTTTTATATTGATTCAAAAGGCATTTATATAATTTGAGAAATATAAAGGAAATTCTTAGAAACGGTAAAAGCGCAATTGTAAGTTTGGGCTGATGTTAAAGGACAATGTTTCAATAATTCCCCTGAGGACTGATAAAGCCTGAGATAATATAAACCAGATTTCCCTGATGCAAAGTCCAGAGCCTTAAGATAAGGTGTCCAGTTTTTATCCAGTAAAATTAGATGAGTGTGTGTTCCAGAAAAATGCACCATTTTATCATTTGAGGATCTCCTCTAACTTCAAATATAGAAAACTATTTTGCATATTAACATTAAAGGACAGGAGTCCAGTGGCCATCCTCATGTTGAATGGCTGAGAGCCTCACTACTGCAGTGTTCAAAGGGGGATACCAAAATAGGTTCAAACATTGCCTCTGCCTTGTCTAGTGAGTATAAAAGAGGGAAAAAGAGTGGTAAATTGATACTTATTGTCATAAGCCAGCACAAAAAATACTCCACATTAAGATATATAAAACAAACTTTGAGTAATTATCTAACAATCTTTACCTAACTAGCATCTAATTATAAACCAGCAGTTGAGCCATGAACACCCAGATCTTAGCAGCTGCAACCAAAAAGCACCAAAGCTTTCCCTAAACCGCATGGAGCAGGATGTAGAATGCCGCTTCAGGTTGATTCTGGATGTCCTGCCACTTACAAGTCTTCTGTTTATGAAAAAAATATCTTCTCTGTTTATGAAAAAAATGATCTGACTGGACTCCAGTTTCCCCTCGTGGGTTTTGAGATTAAATAAAGTCCATAAATATTTAATGACTGGACATTATGGGGAACCTTCTGTCCTAGTTTTGATGTGAAGTTGCTATTTGAAGCTGGAGCATGTTTGGCCCCCATATGAAAACTTTTGACTTAAAATATCTGTTTATGAAAAAATACAGTTTCTTCTTGATAGGATGCTGGCCAAGAGCTCATGAGAAGATGAGCTAATGTCATTTCATTGACTATTCATGGTCTTTCTTGTCAGAAAGCATAATGCAGTAGAATGAGCACAAGCTTAGAGTCAGAGAGTTACGGATTTGAATCCCAAGTCTTCCATCTTGAATTATATTGCTTAGGAACAACCATTAACATCTCTAGGCTTTATTTTCCTCATCTGTAAAACAGGGATGGTGTTACCTACCTTGAGAGATTTTAAGAGTGTCACAAGGGTGGGACTGGCACATAGTAGGCACTCCGTAAGGATAGTGGGAGTACTGGCTGTCAGTGAATCTGGGGGAGGCTGCAGATCTGACTGAATAAGATAAAGGAGAAAGGGAGATCAGAAGTGGAGCTGCCTCAACACAAAAAGAAAGAAGTAGTGGACTGGGGAGATGAGGGATAGGTCAAGAAAAGTAGGAGATACATCTTTTAAAAGCCAGGCTGAGAAATCCCTTGTGGAATAAATAACCAGGTTAATATCCAAGTGAAATCAGATTGGGGAATGAGAAAACAGAATTCACAGGGATGCCACAGGGGAAGGGAAGGATGAGAATTCTAGCAAAACCAACAAGCAAATGCATGAGAACAAAATGCTTCCCTGGTAAATGGGACCACAGGTGGGCACCGTGGTAAGTATGATTTACAGAGATCCCTTGGATAGAAGCATGACATCACTACAGCCAATTTGAAGCTCCAGGAAAAGTGTGATTGCTGTTTTGCAGGTGTCTAAGGAAAATCACTTTATGATTACACTGAGATGACAAAACAAATACATACAAATTCTTCCAGGGCATATACTCCTGCTGTCTCCTAGTTTAAGATAAGGGAAAGAGGGGGTAACAGGGAAAAAAGCATGTCAATTTCAGTAGGTTCCTGTGCAGGACAAATACAGACAAATTCTACCAGGACATTCACTTCTGCTGCCTCCTAATTTAAGAGAAAAGAAATCAGATAACCAGGGGAAAAAAGGCGTGTCAATTTCAGTAGATTCCTATGGAGTAGTGAACAGGAGAAACATTAGTGAGAGGAGTCATTAAGATTCTATTCACTTTCAGGACTCTAAATACCGAAACATTAGGCCCTTCTAGTCCAGAGAACACAATGCATGTTCATCGGGGAAATTTCCGGATGAAATTTGCTGCTAACACAAATCAACCTTGCCAAACCAGAACTAACTGATCGGGTTTAATCAAAACATCATGGAGCTCTTGGGAAGCAGCACATTGGGATCCCCACTTTCCAGCACACCATGGGAAGACCTGCCTAGTGCTGAGTTGCAAAGAAATGGCTGAAGGTCCCTCTCAGGAGGCCCTGCCTCATCTTCAATAATACTGATTCTTTACCTGATCTCTTCCCTTACCCAAACATATTCAGCTGCTCACATACAGAAACTCTTCAACAGCCAGGAAGCTGATGCTTGCTCACAACAGAATGGAGGAAAACTTGGTGAGCTTGACTTCCAAAGACTCAGGACATCCCTATATTAAAAGGGCTTCCTGCTTCCCCTGGCCTCAATCACGAAAGGAAAAAATTGATTATTTCTTAAAACACTGAGAACTATACCAGGCTATGCTGTATCATAAGTATGCTTTCCTAGAAAAGATACTTTGGTCCTGAACAAGAAGAGCAGAACAGATCCCAAGATGGACACGCAAGAGTGAAGACCAGCTCGAATAAGGCCAGAAACAGTGAGTGAAGAGTCTAGCTAGAAGAGCAATGAGAAATGGCAAATGGGTAACATGAGCGATAGAGGGTCGGGGGGCAGTGGGGCTGGCAAAGCTGTACCTGTCCATGGAGCTCATGATGGCAGCAGGCTAAGAGAGGAGGCATCCATGTGGGAATAGGCATGGGACTGGCAGCAGAGGACAAAATGGGTAGAGGAGAGAAAAGCTGTGCCTCTGCAGTCTTAGCTTGTAGCTTAAATATGGCTGCTTGGGTGAGGGGCACAATAAAACTGTCTTAAAGAAGACATTTATGCAGCCAACAGACACATGAAAAAATGCTCATCGTCACTGGCCATCAGAGAAATGCAAATCAAAACCACAATGAGATACCATCTCACACCAGTTAGAATGGTGATTATTAAAAAGTCAGGGAACAATAGGTGCTGGAGAGGATGTGGAGAAATAGGAACACTTTTACACTGTTGGTGGGACTGTAAACTAATTCAACCACTGTGGAAGACAGTGTGGCGATTCCTCAAGGATCTAGAACTAGAAATACCATTTGACCCAGCCATCCCATTACTGGTTATATACCCAAAGGATTATAAATCATGCTGCTATAAAGACACATGCACACGTATGTTTATTGCGGCACTATTCACAATAGCAAAGACTTGGAACCAATCCAAATGTCCATCAATGATAGACTACATTAAGCAAATGTGGCACATGTACATCATGGAATACTATGGAGCCATAAAAAAGGATGAGTTCATGTCCTTTGTAGGGACATGGATGAAGCTGGAAACCATCATTCTAAGCAAACTATCGCCAAGGACAGAAAACCAAACACCACATGTTCTCACTCATAGGTGGGAACTGAACAATGAGAACACTTGGACACAGGAAGGGGAACATCGCACACAGGGGAGGGATAGCATTAGGAGATATACCTAATGTAAATGACGAGTTAATGGGTGCAGCACACCAACATGGCACATGTATACATGTGTAACAAACCTGTACGTTGTGCACATGTACCCTAGAACTTAAAGTATAATTTAAAAATTAATTAATTTTAAAAAGCCGTCTTCTTTATTTGACTTTGTGTGAAACATCACAAAGAGCTTCAGCTTGGCTGTATTTTATTTAAAAGAAAATAAACGTTTTGGAGACACAAACCTCGGTTCAGAGTAAGAAAATGTGTTCCAAACACGAGTGGCTTCTGTCAGCCAAAGGGTAAGAGATATAGAATTTATGCCTACATGCCAGGTTTCTAACTGTCTTCATCAATAATCCTACATATTCCTCAACTGCCCACACAGAGCAGAGTTCAGTGAGAAGACAATACACACCTTTTTTATACTCAATTAGATCTCAAAATATTAAAATTATATTAAATGGCAAATATCTTAAAATATTTCTGAAATAATGCTCACAAGAATAAAAAGATGAAAGCAAACCCAAAAGGTCTTTTGTTTTATCTTCTTTGAGCTGCTAGCATTTTAAATCCTCATCACTGAGTATTTTAAGTATTATAGAATTGAGTAGCCTAAAATCTTTTATTGAATTATCATTATTTAACAAAACACAATCTTCAGGCACATTTTCCCATACCTAAGAAAATAGGCACATTTTCCCATACCTAAGAAAATGCATTTGGCAACAAAAATTAAATGCAACAAATGTTTACAATGCCATATAATTTAGCATTTGAGCTGGGAAGGAGGGGTGGCTCAAATGATCATATTTCTCCAAACCCATGACTGCTCCTGTGCCCAAACAAGGTCAGAAATGCCCAAGGTGTCTGTTCCCAGTTCTCACAAACCAGCAGGAAGAGCCCCAAGTACTACAAGTAAAGAATAGGGGGAAATACATGCCATAGAGTTCAGGATATGTCTCTCCTACACCATCCCCTCCCCTTCTTTCAAACCCAGTATGAAAATGAGTAAGGAGAGTGAAGAGAACAAAAGGACAACTAGAGTGAACCTAGGAAAAGAGAAAGGCCAGATTCCTCTGGTGATAGCAAAAGTTCTGCTGAAACACCTGAACATTCCACCCATTTCCAGGTGTCACTGAAATGACAGAGACTTTACCTAGAGAGGGAAGAAATTGTTCCCACATCTCTTTCACTGTGGAAAGATGAGTCGCAATGTGTGATCCTGGGTGTTACAGTTCAGGACAGCCAGGCCACTCTAGAAGGAGGTCTAACAGTACCAGTCAAGCAGCTATTGAGTAAATATTCCTGATGTCTGATTCCTTGCAAGACATTTTAAATAAAAATACAAATTATTTTCTTGTTACAAACAAAACATGGCAAATCCAACCACCCAAATGTTTTTTCTATCCTAATATGGTCATAACTGTATTTTAGAAGAAAACTAGCAAGTACCCATCATGATTGGGTTTCAACAATAAAAAGATTCAGAGATACATTTTGCTTTGCTTTTTAGAACTCTCATTTAATGGTTCTTTGTCAACTTTTGAAGCTTGAATGAGACAGTAGTCCTTGGAGGGAAGATGTGCAGAGTATTTATTGGGCACCCATTGTATAAATAGTCCTATACAGTAATTCCCCCTTATCCTTGGACAGTACCTTCCGAGACCCTCAGTGGATGCCCAAAACCTCACACAGTACCAAACTCTATAGGTCCTATGCTTTTCTTGTACATACATACCTATGATAAAAGTTTAATTTTAGGTACAGGATAAGAGATTAATAGCAATAACTATTAATAACAAAATAAAACAATTATAACAATATGCCAGAATCACTACTGTTGTGCTTTGGAGCCATTAATAAAATAAGGATTACTTGAACACAAGCACTGCATTCCCCCAACAGTTGATCTTATCGCCAAGATGGCTATTAAGTGACTAAGGGGAAGGTAGTATATATAGTGAGGATACACTAGACAAAGGGATGATTCACATCCTGGGGAAACTGAGTGGAATTGTAAGACATTTCATTATGCTACTCAGACAAGTGCACAACTTATGAATTGTTTCTTTCTGGAACTTTCCATTTAATATTTTCAGACTGTGGTTGACTGCAAGTAGCTAAAACCATGGAAAAGGGAGACTACTGTGCTAAGTGCTCGACCTCTGTTACATCATTTAATCTTCACAACTAGCCTCCAAATAAATGATTATTGTGACTCACCTTTTACAACTGAAGCAGGGCTCAGAGGGACTAAATAATATGCCTAAAGACACAGAGCTGGTCAGCACCATCTGTGAGGTTTAAATGTTCTCTGCCGCTTCTAAGTGTAGCTTGGGAAAAACTGGTCTCCTGTGAGTGTTCTCCAGCAAACTTACCAGCTAGCAACTATCGGTCATGTCTATTTTTAAAAAATGAAATATATTTGCTAATTTTTGGCAGAATTTGATTGATTATTTATATATAACCAGATGGGAATCATTAAGACCAGGATAATCTTTTCATTAGTTCTGGTAAGACATCATTTAAAAGAAAGCAGAAGAGGAGCAAGTAAATCTGGAGTGGGAGGAGTGAAGAATCCAGTTACACCCATCCCCTGTGTAAAATTATCCCCCTCAATACCAGAGACAGAAACAATCACAAACTATGATGCTACTCTGGGGAAAACACCAACGAGATTATTTTAATAATTTTTAAATTATAGCAGAAATATAGTCTATGATGTATAACAATGCAAATGTTACAATACCCTGAAACTGTATGACTTCAACAATCCTTGAATCTTCTATTATAGCAACAACAATAACACACTTGATTGGTTGCCCCTTTTTAGGCTTCACTAAAGAATCCTTTGATCATGTCTCTTGTCAAAAAAAAGTAATACAGCCATTAATCAGGATCCTTCAGTTGCCACAGTTGACCTTTCTAAGTACTGAGAGTTCCTTTCCAGTACATTGGCAATACACATGTGATTTGCTGAGGGCTGTATTTATCCATTCCCTTTGAACATCAACATCACATCTCCCTTCACCTTTGCCCAGGACTATGGACCTTAGGGTATGGAGGTTTTCTGTTTTCTGTTTCTTTTGTTTGTATTTTGGGGTAACTTAGATTTTCCAAAACAACACAAAGACTAAAGTCAAACTGGTGGTTTCCCAGGCAAGGTAACTCACATAAGAGTGGACTGTTTGCATTATGAGATATACCTAATGTAAATGAGGAGTTAATGGGTGCAGCACACCAACATGGTACATGTATACATGTATACATATGTAAGAAACCTGCATGCTGTGCACATGTACCCTAGAACTTAAAGTATAATTAAAAAAAAAAAAAAAGAGTGGACTGTTTGAGGTAACTGGACTTTGAATTTCATCTCTTTGGCCTCCCGGCAGCTAGATGGTAGAGACACACTCTGGTCAATATGATACCTCAGTGACATAGAGAAATTATGGGGCTCACCCTGTTGTTTTTCAAGATGCTGCTGTTATAATTTGCCATATTAATAATCAGATGCTCCCTGTGCATGTAACTGACAACCACTAAGCCTGAGACAGACCTTCCTCAGGTTTTCAACATGGCTGCTAGTCAGTAAAACAACAGTTACTTCACTTTATTATACCTAAAAAGCCCGTGTGTCCTCACGCCCTCCTTCCCACCATTTCTAGTATTTGTTCCATCAAGTGTGCACATTGAAAGCCCCACTAACATCACCATGATGTCCAGATGTAGGACTTCCATACTTAGAGCCAAGCAGTCAACTTAGTAGTCTCCAGTAAATACTGGTTCCCAGGATTTAGAGACAAAGTCATTCTTAGAGAAGAAAACTATTAAGATTCAATACTATTGATTCAGAGGTGGTTTGAAAACAAAAGTCAGTATACCAAAGAGATATCTGCACTCCACTTGTATACTTGTATCAAAATATCACACAAGTACCCCATATTTGTGTACAACTATTACGTAGCAATAACATTTTTTATTTTTTAAAATGATTTGTAAACAGACTGTTGAAGAATTGGGAAGCCCTTAAGATAAGCATAGGCTGCCAGTAATTAAGCTATAAAGGAATTCTTCTTCCTATAACTTACATAAAGAAAGACTGTGTTAAAAAGAAGTTGAGTGGTCTGTGTGGAGCCTTTCTGAATACATCCCTGAGCAGACACTTTCCAGTCCATAACAAGACCTTACCTATTCAAGAGCAGGCATGGCTCACCATTCATTAGACTGATATACAACTTGGACACACTTCTCAAGACAATTTGCTTTTGTTCTGACTCCATGACTTCAAAGCAACTTTATGATCATGATTTGGTGTACCAGATACTATGACATCAAGGAGCAGATGTTCTGGAGACTGAGTAAGTTACTCTAATCATTGGAAAGGCATTCAGTGCACTGTAAATCAGTATATCAACCTCCTAGTTTATCATGTATTTCTTGCAGGTTTGGTAAGTGTGTCAATACCCAAGAATCTCAAAAACTCTTGGCAAACCAAATCTAGAAAGCTCTCTTCCGCCCTTATATCATAGTACCCCACCAAGGACTATCCAGTGAGACTTCTGCTGAGCCATAGTTGGCTTCATTCAGCAGCATTTTCATTTTAAAAGCAAAAAAGACAAAATGTTCCCCCTGGCTAAGTACTCTTCAATTTTCATACTTCCTCCAGCAGCACTGTGTGCTCTCAAGAGATCATTCAAATGCATCCCTTACTATCACAATTATGTTTTGTTCTGGAGAACAGTAGTTCCAGAGACAGATGTTGGAAAAACAAGGAGTCATTTTTACTGTGAAGCTTTGGTAAGTGTGTTTCAAAGTTGTAAATTTGATAACTTCTCATTCTAGCACCCAAAGGAAATCTGTCTAGTCTACTTCATTGCAATCAAATGCCGTACTGAACACCCATTTAGAAAGTAGACAGCCCAAATACTTGCAGCACTGAGGTCAAAAATCCTTTCTGGGCACATGTGTGAAAGAAGTCTTTGTCCCTGCATTTCCTTCACTGGGACGTTCCAAAGTATAATCAAGACTGGCCACTTTTTCCTTCGTCTTTGGAGCCTATGCCCTTCATAAAATACATCATTTCAAGATTGTGTATCTAAAATACCTATCTGAATGAGTAAGTGGATGGATCAAAGCTGATTTGTTTGTCAGTGTGGATGAGGCTTAAAGTTTGGCTTAGACTGAGACTTGGAGGTGAGTAATTTAGAAAGTAGACTTGAAAAGACTGTTGAGCTGAAAAAACAATATAAATTATAGCTAGTACTTAGAGTGCTACCTGGGCGCTTTTAACACATAATTTTCCTCAGGTATTCTGCAAGATAGTTATTACCCAGAATTTACAAAAGAAGAAACTGTTCAGATAACATTCCCAGGGTCACACATCCAGAGAGTAAGACAGTCATGCCAATCTGATATCTAAAGACCTTTTCCTTTAGATATATTAGAGGTTCTCTCACAACGTCTTCGCTCAGTTCTGAAACAATGAGTAACTTTAAGCCAATGGCCTCTCTTTTTCTCACTTTGTTCATTTATAAAACAAAGGTAAGTGCACTAAGTAATTTCTGAGTTTCCTCTCTGCTTCAAATCTTCATGACACCATATGAAATCTGAAAAGATCACACTATCAAATATACCATGCAACAGTGGCTCCCTGAGATTTACAGAAGCCTTTGAAATCCTAAACCACAAAATCACATTTAAAATTCCATTGATTAAGCATTGTTAGCAATCACCCTTAATGGGCAATTACAAAAATTGCATCTGGAGGGCAATGAAGTGTCATGGCCCTTTCTAAGTTTGAGTGCAGTGAACAGAAAAAAACAGATGTTCCTCAATGAATCTAATTACAGTCATGTAATCACAGAGTAATCTTTGAGGGTGGTACCTGCAGAGAACTGTAGCTGTCACAGTTCTGGTGGTATCCTAGCTATGCTTTGGGTTAGGTTTTCCTTTCAGTGATACTTCTTCCTTATGTAGATATGAGTATCTGAAAGCCAAAATAATACAGCTAGGATTCTCAACAAAATTCCAGGTTCCAATAATCTAGTCCATGATTATTTGGACTAGATACCATGTTCGTGGTTTTGGTTTTAAACAAGGCAAAATAGTTTTGCTGTAAGCATGAAATATTCCTGGGAATATAAATAGTCAAACACAGGTTTAAGTCAAACAGGTGGTAAGTCCTACTCCGTCACAGTGAGTTAGATAGAGAGCCTACAGACCCCACAGGAGCCTCAACTCTTCCCTGGTAAAATGGGTATATATTTACCTTAGAGGCTGTGGTGAGAAACAAGTGAGATAAAATATGGCTAAGCCACCATCATATCATACCTGGATTCCTAACTGGTGTCTCTGCTTCTACTCTAGCTCCTACAGACTTTTCTCAGCAGCCCAAGAGATGCTGATAGAAATCGTCATTTTACTTACAAGGCCCTCCATGATCTGCAGACCTGCATTCTCTCTCTATTCTTTCTACCTCCTACTTCTCTAACTGGGTCTTTGGTCACTCTCCATATCTTATTTTTTCCATTTTTTAAAGGTAAAAATACGTGTATTTATTGTGCATGACATTATATTTTGAAGTATATATACATTGTGGAATGGTTAAGTCTGAATAATTAACATATGCATTACCTCACAGTTATTTTTGTGGTGAGAGCACGTAACATCCACTCTGTTCGCGATTTTCAAGAATACAGTCATGCATTGCTTAATGATGGGAACACATTCTGAGAAATGCATCATTAGTTGATTTTTTCCTTGTATAAACATTATAGAGTAGACTTACATAGAGCTGATGGTATACCCTGCTACACACCTAGGCCATACATAGAACCTATTGCTCCTCAGCTACCTGTACAACATGTTACTCTACAGAATACTGCAGGCAATTGGAACACAATAGTAAGTATTTGTGTATCTAAGGATATCTAAACATAGAAAAGGTACAGAAAAATAGGGTATAAAAGATAAAAAGTGGTACACCTACACATTGCACTTACCATGAATGGAGCTTGCAGGACTAAAAGTTGCTCTGGGTGAGTCAATGAGTGAGTGATGTACGAATGTGAAGGCCTGGCACATTCCCATTCAGTATTGTAGACCTTATAAACACTGTACACTTATGCTACACTGGATTCATTTTAAAAATTTCTTAAATAATACATTAACCATAGCTTACTCTAATTTCTTTATAAACTTTTTAAATTTTAAAAAAATGTTTTCCGTTTTCCATAACACAGCTCAAAACAAATACATTAACTGTACAAAAATATTTTCTTTATGTTCTTATTCTATAATAATTCTTTCTACAAATTTTTCTTTTTTACTTTTTAAACTTTTTGTTAAAAACACACAAACATATACATTAGCCTAAGCCTACATGGGGTCAGGATTATTATCATCACTGCCTTCTACCTCCACATCTTGCCCTACTGGAAAAGGACAAGAATAGGAATTTTTCAGCTCTATTATAATCTTACAGGATCACCATTCTATATTCAATCTGTCATTGACTAAAATGTCATTATGCAGGACAGTACAACATATTGTCATTAGCTACGGTCACCATGCTATAAAGTAGGTCTCTAATTTATTCCTCCTATCTAACTGTAATTTTATATCCTTGAACCAACATCTCCACATCCCTGTCTCCCCAACCACTCCAGCCTCTGGTGACCACCATTCTATTTTCTACTTCTCTGGGATCAACTGTTTTAGATTCTACATTTGAATGAGATGATGTGATATTTGTCCTTCTATGCCTGGCTTACTTAACATAATGTCTTAGAGGTGCATCCATGTTGTCACAAATGACAGCACTTCCTTCTTTTGTATGTGTACCTTGGCTATTGTGAATAGTGCTGCAATAAACATGGGAGGGCAGAATATCTTTTCAACATACTGATTTCATTTCTTTTGGATATATACCCAGTAGCAGGATTGCTGGATTCACTCTCCATCTTGAACACTTTCAGCCACGCTGGTCTCCCTGCAGGCTCTGGAGCACACCAGGCATGCTCCTACCTTAAGATCCTCAAAATTGCTCCTCTTTGCTTGGAACTCTCCTTTCCCTTCGTATTTATCTCCATATAACAGACTACATATTTTATTCATATGCTTGTTTATTAGCCATTTTACCCTCTAGAATCTAGGCTTCAAAGATAGAGATCTTCGGTTTTTCTACTACTATATCCCCACTTTTTAGAATAGTGCCTAGCATGTTAGTATTCAATAAGTACTCTTTAATAAAGAAAAGGAAGCAAGGGAGGAAAGGTGTCTCTTCAGGGACGTTTGCTCATAATATCAAGAAGTTGGAAAAATACACCCGAAAATACTATTCAGTAGTGAAACATGAATACAACTATGTGAAAAATATATGCAATTCTTAGAAATACAATTTGAGTGACAAAAGCAAGTTGCAGAAGACTATATACAGCATAATACCTAATTATAAGGAAAACTAAATAGTATATTGTTAAGAATATATTCATATGTGATAAAAATTAAAAACTATATATTTTTAAAAAGGGATTAATTTGGTTCCCAGGAAATCCTCGCCTCTAGCTCTCGCATATGGCTTACCCTACAACATAATAGTGTATGTTATTTAAAGATGCATATATAAATATACAGTGGAGCTATGAAAATAATACAGGAATGCAGTGTACACTTGCTTCAGGATGGGGTTATCTCAGGAAAAAATATTGAAATAGAATGTAAAGGGGTATCTCCAGCTGTATCTGTAATATTTTCTTCCTTCCTTCCTTTTCTCCCCTTTTTCTTCCTTTCCTCCTCTCACCCTTTTTTTCTTCCTTTCTTCCTTTCTCTCTCCTCCTTCCCACTCTCCCTTAATCTTCCTTTCTTTCTCTAAGAGTGAGTGAAAAAACTCAAGCAAATATGGCAAATATTTGCTAACCTGTTTAATTTTCTGGTATTGTATGACTCATATCATTTTTCTATGTTCTTCAACAGATTTAAATTTTTTGCCATGTTAAAGTAAAATTTATTTCATATGAAAAATTACAGTAATAAACATGAACACAGAACAAATGGACACTTTTCTAAAGAACATGTAATTTATCAAAATGAAATGTACATAAACAAGACTAGACCAAAACTGTTTAAGAAATAAATCAATAATTTAAAGTTTACCTACTGGGGGAGTGAAAAAAAGATGCCTTTACGAACAAGTTCTACCAAATATTTAAGGAACAGACAATCCTAATATTATGCAAAATATCACAGAGAATATATATTTAAAAGAAGGAAATGCTCCCCAATCATTTTAGAAGCTAAATAAAGCCTAGATTTCAGTATCAGACAAGGACCCTAAAAAGAAGTAAGGAATCATAAGAAAATTAAATGAAAGTCTAAGGCTTGGAAAAGACAACTTCCCTTCACTGAAATTGTAGGGGGGCGGAGCAAGATGGCCGAATAGGAACAGTTCCAGTCTCCAACTCCCAGCGCGAGCGACACAGAAGACCGGTGATTTCTGCATTTTCAACTGAGGTACTGGGTTCATCTCACTAGGGAGTGCCAGACAATCGGTGCTGGTCAGCTGCTGCAGCCCAACCAGCGAGAGCTGAAGCAGGGCGAGGCATCGCCTCATCTGGGAAGTGCAAGGGGGAAGGGAATCCCTTTTCCTAGCCAGGGGAACTGAGACACACAACACCTGGAAAATCGGGTAACTCCCACCCCAATACTGGGCTTTAAGCAAACGGGCACACCAGGAGATTATATCCCAAACCCGGCTGGGAGGGTGCCACGCCCATGGAGCCTCCCTCACTGCTAGCACAGCAGTCTGCAATCTAACTTCAAGGCAGCAGCAAGGCTGGGGGAGGGGCGCCCGCCATTGCTGAGGCTTAAGTAGGTAAACAAAGCCGCTGGGAAGCTTGAACTGGGTGGAGCTCACAGCAGCTCAAGGAAACCTGCCTGTCTCGGTAGACTCCACCTCTGGGGACAGGGCACAGCTAAACAACAACAATAACAACAACAAAAAAGCAGCAGAAACCTCTGCAGACGCAAACGACTCTGTCTGACAGCTTTGAAGAGAGCAGTGGATCTCCCAACACGGAGGTTGAGATCTGAGAAGGGACAGACTGCCTGCTTAAGTGGGTCCCTGACCCCTGAGTAGCCTAACTGGGAGACATCCCCCACTAGGGGCAGTCTGACACCCCACACCTCACAGGGTGGAGTACACCCCTGAGAGGACAGTTCCAAAGTAAGAATCAGACAGGTACACTCGCTGTTCAGCAATATTCTATCTTCTGCAGCCTCTGCTGCTGATGCCCAGGCAAACAAGGTCTGGAGTGGACCTCAAGCAATCTCCAACAGACCTACAGGTGAGGGTCCTCACTGTTAGAAGGAAAACTATCACACAGGAAGGACACCTACACCAAAACCCCATCAGTACGTCACCATCATCAAAGACCAGAGGCAGATAAAACCACAAAGATGGGGAAAAAGCAGGGCAGAAAAGCTGGAAATTCAAAAAATAAGAGCGCATCTCCCCCTGCAAAGGAGCGCAGCTCATCGCCAGCAATGGATCAAAGCTGGACGGAGAATGACTTCGACGAGATGAGAGAAGAAGGCTTCAGTCCATCAAACTTCTCAGAGCTAAAGGAGGAATTACATACTCAGTGCAAAGAAACTAAAAATCTTGCAAAAAGAGTGGAAGAATTGATAGCTAGAGTAATTAATGCAGAGAAGGTCATAAACGAAATGACAGAGATGAAAACCATGACATGAGAAATACGTGACAAATGCACAAGTTTCAGTAACCAACTCGATCAACTGGAAGAAAGAGTATCAACGATTGAGGATCAAATGAATGAAATGAAGCAAGAAGAGAAACCAAAAGAAAAAGGAAGAAAAAGAAATGAACAAAGCCTGCAAGAAGTATGGGATTATGTAAAAAGACCAAATCTATGTCTGATTGGGGTGCCTGAAAGTGAGGAGGAAAATGGAACCAAATTGGAAAACACTCTTCAGGATATTATCCAGGAGAACTTCCCCAACCTAGTAGGACAGGCCAACATTCAAATCCAGGAAATACAGAGAATGCCACAAAGATACTCCTCGAGAAGAGCAACTCCAAGACACATAATTGCCAGATTCACCAAAGTTGAAATGAAGGAAAAAATCTTAAGGGCAGCCAGAGAGAAAGGTCGGGTCACCCACAAAGGGAAGCCCATCAGACTAACAGCAGACCTCTCGGCAGAAACTCTCCAAGCCAGAAGAGAGTGGGGGCCAATCTTCAACATTCTTAAAGAAAATAATTTTAAACCCAGAATTACATATCCAGCCAAACTAAGTTTCATAAGTGAAGGAGAAATAAAATCCTTTACAGATAAGCAAATGCTTAGAGATTTTGTCACCACCAGTCCTGCCTTACAAGAGACCCTGAAGGAAGCACTAAACATGGAAAGGAACAACTGGGACCAGCCATTGCAAAAACATGCCAAAATGTAAAGACCATCGAGGCTAGGAAGAAACTGCATCAACTAACGAGCAAAATAACTAGTTAATATCATAATGGCAGGATCAAGTTCACACATAACAATATTAACCTTAAATGTAAGTGGACTAAATGGTCCAATTAAAAGACACAGACTGGCAAACTGGATAAAGAGTCAAGACCTATCAGTCCGCTGTATTCAGGAGACCCATCTCACACGCAGAGACATACATAGGCTCAAAATAAAGGGATGGAGGAAGATCTACCAAGCAAATGGAGAACAAAAAAGAGCAGGGGTTGCAAAACGAGTCTCTGATAAAACAGACTTTAAACCATCAAAGATCAAAAGAGACAAAGAAGGCCATTACATAATGGTAAAGGGATCAATTCAACAGGAAGAGCTAACTATCCTAAATATATATGCACCCAATACAGGAGCACCCAGATTCATAAAGCAAGTCCTTAGAGACTTACAAAGAGACTTAGACTCCCATACAATAATAATGGGAGACTTCAACACCCCTCTGTCAACATTAGACAGATCAACGAGACAGAAAGTTAACAAGGATATCCAGGAATTGAACTCATCTCTGCAGCAAGCAGACCTAATAGACATCTATAGAACTCTCCACGCCAAATCAACAGAATATACATTCTTCTCAGCACCACATCGCACTTATTCCAAAATTGACCACACAGTTGGAAGTAAAGCACTCCTCAGCAAATGTACAAGAACAGAAATTATAACCACAGTACAATCAAACTAGAACTCAGGACTAAGAAACTCAATCACAACCGCTCAGCTGCATGGAAACTGAACAACCTGCTCCTGAATGACTACTGGGTACATAACAAAATGAAGCCAGAAATAAAGATGTTCTTTGAAACCAATGAGAACAAAGATACAACATACCAGAATCTCTGGGACACATTTAAAGCAGTGTGTAGAGGGAAATTTATAGCACTAAATGCCCACAAAAGAAAGCAGGAAAGATCTAAAATTGACACTCTAACATCACAATTAAAAGAACTAGAGAAGCAAGAGCAAACACATTCAAAAGCTAGCAGAAGGCAAGAAATAACTAAGATCAGAGCAGAACTGAAGGAGATAGAGACACAAAAAACCCTCCAAAAAATCAATGAATCCAGGAGTTGGTTTTTTGAAAAGATCAACAAAATTGACAGACCACTAGCAAGACTAATAAAGAAGAAAAGAGAGAAGAATCAAATAGATGCAATAAAAAATGATAAAGGGGATATCACCACTGACCCCACAGAAATACAAACTACCATCAGAGAATACTATAAACACCTCTACGCAAATACACTAGAAAATCTAGAAGAAATGGATAATTTCCTGGACACTTACACTCTTCCAAGACTAAAGTAGGAAGAAGTTGATTCCCTGAATAGACCAATAGCAGGCTCTGAAATTGAGGCAATAATTAACAGCCTACCAACCAAAAAAAGTCCAGGACCAGATGGATTCACAGCTGAATTCTACCAGAGGTACAAGGAGGAGCTGGTACCATTCCTTCTGAAACTATTCCAATCAATAGAAAAAGAGGGAATCCTCCCTAACTCATTTTATGAGGCCAACATCATCCTGATACCAAAGCCTGGCAGAGACACAACAAAAAAAGAGAATTTTAGACCAATATCCCTGATGAACATCGATGCAAAAATCCTCAATAAAATACTGGCAAACCGGATTCAGCAGCACATCAAAAAGCTTATCCACTATGATCAAGTGGGCTTCATCCCTGGGATGCAAGGCTGCTTCAACATTCGCAAATCAATAAACGTAATCCATCATATAAACAGAACCAAAGACAAGAACCACATGATTATCTCAATAGATGCAGAAAAGGCTTTTGACAAAATTCAACAGCCCTTCATGCTAAAAACTCTCAATAAATTCGGTATTGATGGAACGTACCTCAAAATAATAAGAGCTATTTATGACAAACCCACAGCCAATATCATACTGAATGGGCAAAAACTGGAAAAATTTCCTTTGAAAACTGGCACAAAACAGGGATGCCCTCTCTCACCACTCCTATTCAACATAGTGTTGGAAGTTCTGGCTAGGGCAATCAGGCAAGAGAAAGAAATAAGGGTATTCAGTTAGGAAAAGAAGAAGTCAAATTGTCCCTGTTTGCAGATGACATGATTGTATATTTAGAAAACCCCATCGTCTCAGCCCAAAATCTCCTTAAGCTGATAAGCAACTTCAGCAAAGTCTCAGGATACAAAATTAATGTGCAAATATCACAAGCATTCTTATACACCAGTAACAGACAAACAGAGAGCCAAATCATGAATGAACTCCCATTCACAATTGCTTCAAAGAGAATAAAATACCTAGGAATCCAACTTACAAGGGATGTAAAGGACCTCTTCAAGGAGAACTACAAACCACTGCTCAGTGAAATAAAAGAGGACACAAACAAATGGAAGAACATACCATGCTCATGGATAGGAAGAATATTGTGAAAATGGCCATACTGCCCAAGGTTATTTATAGATTCAATGCCATCCCCATCAAGCTACCAATGAGTTTCTTCACAGACTTGGAAAAAACTGCTTTAAAGTTCATATGGAACCAAAAAAGAGCCCACATTGCCAAGACAATCCTAAGTCAAAAGAACAAAGCTGGAGGCATCACACTACCTGACTTCAAACTATACTACAAGGCTACAGTAACCAAAACAGCATGGTACTGGTACCAAAACAGAGATATAGACCAATGGAACAGAACAGAGTCCTCAGAAATAATACCACACATCTACAGCCATCTGATCTTTGACAAACCTGAGAGAAACAAGAAATGGGGAAAGGATTCCCTATTTAATAAATGGTGCTGGGAAAATTGGCTAGCCATAAGTAGAAAGCTAAAACTGGATCCTTTCCTTACTCCTTATACGAAAATTAATTCAAGATGGATTAGAGACTTAAACGTTAGACCTAATACCATAAAAACCCTAGAAGAAAACCTAAGTAGTACCATTCAGGACATAGGCATGGGTAAAGACTTCATGTCTAAAACACCAAAAGCAACGGCAGCAAAAGCCAAAATTGACAAATGGGATCTCATTAAACTAAAGAACTTCTGCACAGCAAAAGAAACTACCATCAGAGTGAACAGGCAACCTACAGAATGGGAGAAAATTTTTGCAATCTACTCATCTGACAAAGGGCCAATATCCAGAACCTACAAAGAACTCAAACAAATTTACAAGAAAAAAAACAAACAACCCCATCAAAAAGTGGGCAAAGGACATGAACAGACATTTCTCAAAAGAAGACATTCATACAGCCAACAGACACATGAAAAAATGCTCATCATCGCTGGCCATCAGAGAAATGCAAATCAAAACCACAATGAGATACCATCTCACACCAGTTAGAATGGCAATCATTAAAAAGTCAGGAAACAAGAGGTGCTGGAGAGGATGTGGAGAAATAGGAACACTTTTACACTGTTGGTGGGACTGTAAACTAGTTCAACCATTGTGGAAAACAGTGTGGCGATTCCTCAAGGATCTAGAACTAGAAATACCATTTGACCCAGCCATCCCATTACTGGGTATATACCCAAAGGATTATAAATCATGCTGCTATAAAGACACATGCACACATATGTTTATTGCGGCACTATTCACAATAGCAAAGACTTGGAATCAACCCAAATGTCCATCAGTGACAGATTGGATTAAGAAAATGTGGCACATATACACCATGGAATACTATGCAGCCATAAAAAAGGATGAGTTCATGTCCTTTGTAGGGACATGGATGCAGCTGGAAACCATCATTCTTAGCAAACTATCACAAGAATAGAAAACCAAACACTGCATGTTCTCACTCATAGGTGGGAACTGAACAATGAGATCACTTGGACTTGTGAAGGGGAACATCACACACCGGGGCCCATCATGGGGAGGGGGGAGGGGGGAGGGATTGCACTGGGAGTTACAGCTGATGTAAATGACGAGTTGGGTGCTGACGAGTTGATGGGTGCAGCACAGCAACATGGCACAAGTATACATATGTAACAAACCTGCACGTTATGCACATGTACCCTAGAAATTAAAGTATAATAATAAAAAAAAGGAAATTGTAATTATACATTTTAGAAAATCCAAATTATTTATATTCAAATTATTAAAACTAATGAGAAACACAGGCAATTTTCTGGACTTGAAGCCAGTTTGGCCACTTACTATTTATATGAGCTAGGTTGAGTTCTTTCAAATGATTCTTATGAAGATTCAGTGACTTTATATATGAACAGCCTTAGACACGTAGTAAGTGCTTTGTGTCAGATGTTATTCTGAAAATTAAAAATTAGCAAATGGTATAGATAGGCAATTCACTGCAATATCAATGTCTAATAAAAACATGGAAAATTTTCACAACTTCACTGGCAACTGGGAAATGCAAGTTAATGCAAAAAAAATCAGAGAAAAATTAAGTGTCTGACAATACCAAATGTTGAGGAATGTGTAAAAAAAGGAATTATTAAAATTATACCTTCAAATAGCAATATTTGTTAAAGCTGAATAGCACATAAAGTACAATCCACCATCCAGAAATTTCGCAATCCAGAAATTTCACACATGGGTGAGTACTCTGAAGAAACTCAAGTCTTGCACAAAACAATAGGCACAAGAATGATCATTACAATTTTCTTTGACAGAGCCAGTATTGGAGATTATTAATATTCCCCAATGGAAGAATATCTAGGTAACTTGTAGTATGCTCACAAAACAGAAGGCCATACAGGAAAAATATAAATGAAGTTGTATTTATCCATGTGAATAAACATAAAGATAAGTAGAAAAAACAAGTTGCAAAAAGATACGTACAGTCTACTACTTATATAATTTGAACTTTATTCTAAAGAATGCTAAATTATTTATGTGTAAAAACATGACGCTATCTCTGGAATAAGGAATGAAAATGGGGAAGGAGAAGAGAGAAAGACTTCCATGTTTTTCTCCATATACTTCTGTATTATCTGAATCTTTGAGAATATATTACTTATGTTAAAAAAAAGTCACAAGCAAGAGAAAATATAACGTGGCCAAGCCCAGAGGGACACTCACCGGCAAAATCCAAAGAACATGGAATTTTGGCCTCAGCTATGTAGAAAAATTAAGTTCATTCTTGAGAGAAATGTCTCCCCTTTTCAGTAGCAGTGAATTGTTTTCAGAGCATTTAGAGTGTGAAGTATATGAGGCATTACTAGGTAAGGGGGTGGGTGAATTATTACTAGTGCTATCCTGAAGCTATATTGTATTCAGCAGGAGACTGGGTGTTACAATGACCTAAGGATTATCTACGTCTTTATCCATGCAGGACAATTGTTTCACAAGCCACGGGGTATTGATGAAATGGAACCACCTTGAGTCCTATAGATTAATGGCAAGACAATGCTGGGAGTGGGAGGGCTTTGAGATGCTGTTCTCATCTCCAAAGATGGGAAAGCACATTCTCATTAATTATAGTGAAATCAGAGTTCAGCAATAAAAGCAGCTGGCTTTAGAATGAGCTGTTCTCCAGGAGTCATTTATTTGATGCTATGTCACTGATAAACTACACTAACCATGACTCTGTGTGATTAAACTTAGTTTATTCAGACACACATCACTGCCTCCTGGAACAGCTAAGGCCAGAGCCCTTAATCTTTGTCAGGGACTCCAAACTATTTGGGCAACTTCACAACAAGTCTCCAGTGGTAGCCACCAGAGCTTGAGATGTCAATTATGCTCATCAAGGTACCCGAAATGAAGGGGAAAAGGTGTGAGGTGGCAGGAAGGAAGGAAAGGCTTTACAGAAAGAATCATGTCAGAGAATCTCATCAAACTCAGGAGGGTTGCCCTTCAATGTTTCCTGAAATCTGAATAATTGGAGTAATACAAAATAACAATAACATCCACCACTTCTTGTGGACCAGTCATGTGGCAGCAGAATGCTATCTCTATCCTACTTCCTTTAACCCCTATAATCCTATGTGTGCAACTGTTTCACCAGGCCACACCCTCTGAGAGCTCAGCTTGCAGCAGGGCTCTTAAGTATTGGGAGGTTGATAATGGGGTTCACTGGGGTAGATCTCCAGTTCTGTCACTTGCATATCCTTTAGTAAATCATTTTATTTCTCTGGTCACTAGATTCCTCTCCATAGAATTGTGTACATTAATCTGTAAGACTGCTACAAGGATAATGTGAAATGATGAATACAGAAGGTTTTTTAAAATTATTAATTGCTGTAGAGCCTAAATGAACTCTAATGGAGAGTACAATAATATTCTTCCAACATCCAAGAAACACATATCACAGACAGCCACACCCCACAACCATGCCTGTCCTCAATTTTACAGGCACAAGTCATCTTTCCTTTTTATCAAAATAAGTACATTCTCAGTCTCTTTCCTCAAAGCAACATCCAAGTATCTGGAGATACTGAAGTATTCACTTCAGTGTTACTTATTTAGGTTATCATACCTAGAGAATTCATTAGCATTTGGAAGTCATTGTAGAGTTAAGAAATACCCACAGCTTTCAGGGGAAAGAAAGTGGAGTAAGGCTTCCCTCACCTGACAGAGTTGAGACAACTTTAGCAAGTTGCTGGGAAGTCCAGCCAAGGCCCACATTCCAAAATAACCTGCACCAACACCTTAAAAGACGTATCAAGAAACAGCAAAAAACAAGGTCAGTACTCAAATGCCTGAAATACAGCAATCATTTTTCTATATCACACTGCCCATCTTATAACTCACTTCTAACACCCAGAACCTTTCCCACCACACATGCACCAACCAGATCTCTTCTTATAGCTGACTGATTTCTTCTGGTCCATTCTTAAATACATGATCATTAGTTTCAATAATAGTAACAATAATAGCAAATACTGTACTACCAACAAACTATCATGTTTTTTATTGCTTTTAAATGTTAAAATAGGCCTGGTGCAGTGGCTCAAGCCTATAATCCCAGCACTTTGGGAGGCTGAGACGGGCGGATCACGAGGTCAGGAGATCGAGACCATCCTGGCTAACATGGTGAAACCCCATCTCTACTAAAAAAAAATACAAAAAACTAGCCGGGAGAGGTGGTGGGCGCCTGTAGTCCCAGCTACTGGGGAGGCTGAGGCAGGAGAATGGCGTAAACCTGGGAGGTGGAGCTTGCAGTGAGCTGAGATCCGGCCACTGCAGTCCAGCCAGAGCGACAGAGCGAGACTCCGTCTCAAAAAAAATAAAAATAAAAATAAAAATAAATAAATGTTAAAATAGAAAATAGTGTATCTTCCTGTAAAAAAAATTATAGATAAGCCTTTGACCATTGCCTCTAATCATTTTTTTGCATTTTTGTGTACACACATCCATATATATACATGCCCATACAATTGTTTTATGTATTCTATAAATTTCATTACATTACATATCCTGTAACTTGATTTTCTGCAACAATATGCTGGGGAACTTTATCCAAGTTAGTTATGATACTCTGTTTACATAGACTCTGTCCATGGAACTTGAAATCAAGCATATTCTACTTATTGTCACTTAGAAAAAGTGAAGTCAGTTTCTAATTGAGAAGAGAGAGGAACAGGAAGAAACAACTGCTGGGCTGATTCTGGAACATCAGGTGTCCTGGTCCTTGGTTGATTGATTCAGTTCATACTTGGTCCCTTATTCGTAAGTGACAGTCTCAGGAATCAGATAAATCAACACAGAAGAAACCATAACAGCTCTCAGGGCTTTAAAACATAGGATCATAGATTTTCAGCTAGAGGGGTCAGA
The DNA here is from genome assembly GCF_047675955.1 of Chlorocebus sabaeus. Lineage (NCBI taxonomy): Eukaryota > Metazoa > Chordata > Mammalia > Primates > Cercopithecidae > Chlorocebus > Chlorocebus sabaeus. Next base: position 39,736,951 of record NC_132917.1, on the reverse strand, counting down.
AAAGATCTCAGATTCCAAATCCCATATTTTATAGTTAAAACATTTAAGACTAAGAAATGTTATTAGTTTATCCAAGATTACACAGCCCAAGTTTCCCGGATTTGCCCCAATATTAGAGATTTTCCCACTTCTCCGGTTTTGTCTCAAAGGCCTCAGAAGTAATCAATAAAGAAGTCATATTTTTTAAAAAATCTGATAGCTCACCAGCTCTAAAATGTGTGGTATTTGATTTGTTCTTTGAGCTGGGACACTGCAGTAAAAAATGACATTGATATTTAATCAATCAACAGTGATGATGACAGATTGCTTTTAGTCAATCCCAAAGGCCCAAAAAGTCAACATTTGCTCAAATTAGGGAAAACCACAGGACTTCTCCTAGCCATAAATAATATCTGTGTTGAGAATTAAATGTAATTAAATGATGCATGTGATCCATGTTCTTAGCACAGCACCTAGTATATAAATGGACTAAGGTACTTAAAGGTAGACATTTTTATTTAACGATACCCTCTTTGCTAGAAATTTTCTCATTGCTCTTAAGATATTTAGGGCCACTGAGTCCTACTTGCCACCACCCTAACCCAAATCAACTTTCCAGCGGTTATTTTAATCAGAGAAAGGGTGGTGGTGGTTTATGCTGAGTACAGAGCTATTTGGGTCAACTCCAGAAAAAAAAAAAAAAAAAAAAAAAAAAGTCCTATTTTATTTCATTAGGAGAAGTATCTTCCCATTGTGAAAGTCAGCACTTTTCCTACCTGGCACCCCTGTTCAGTTATGAATGGAAATGGTTGCTAATCTTCCTCCCAGGCCAGCCTTTCTCTGAGTCTTCAGGCAACTCCCCCGTGCCAGCTGGCAATGAGCGCTTAAGAGGCTCTTCTCAGGTTTTTCACATTTGCTTTATTAACAAGTTTATTCATTTAATTTTTTCCAAGGCCTTCTTTCTAAATGAAAAGTAAACATGCCATTGTCCTTGGATAAGAGTCTCTTTGACCTTCTCTCTGAGCAGCTTATGAGAAGCAGATGCTATGCTGTTGTTTAGGGAAACCCAGGAGTGTTCTAATTACATATGTGTAAACCAGATGCTGACCAGGGTACCCTGGCCCCTAGAGATGTAGATAAAATCTGCTGCAATCCCTGTCCCATGCCCAGGGAAGGTCTAAAACATCTGTACACACTCCCATCCTCCCCCTCAAAATTTCCTGCAATTCTTGAGCAACCTCGTCCTCATGGTCACCTCTGTTTCTAGGCTCCTGGTTGTCATGTGCTTGCTTGCTTTGCTCAGCACTGAATTTCCTCAAATGTCAAACTTAGCTTTATCAGAAATTTCTAATTGATCATTCAATTGATCAACCAATTAAATATATCCCCAAAGCATAGATGATTGTAATTCAATGAATTTGAGTTTTGTGTGGAGAGAGGACAATGTTAACACCACAACTTTTATGCATCTCTAGTCCTCAATGTGTTTTGTTCACTCCACCTTGGGGAATTTCTCTTAGCTGCACCTGACCTTAAGACCAGCTTCACCGCATATTACTGGCTTCTTTTTTCTTGTCCAACCTCCCACCCCTCTTCTTCTCATCCTCTTCTTCAGGGATCCCAAATTCCTCTGTCAATTACACTGTGTCATTTAACTCTCCTCAATTAAGAAAACAAAACTCTGCCCCAGCTCACCTTTGTTCGATGAAACCCAACAAACTCCAGCAGGGCCATACAGTTGCTTCCCTCCTTGGAGGGCAATTGCCTTAGCTAATGAAAGTTTGTTCATTTGTTTTTCATTTTGTTACCCACAAATCGAGTATCTTGGTTTGGTATAGGACCAAAGGGCTGCATTGGTCATATTGAGGTTTTATGAAGGGCACTCCCTGGAGTGGGGCAGGGATAAGTTCTATGACCATTTGCAGACACCTTGAATGGAACCAAGGAGCAAGAAGCAAACTAGTTGCTATTGTAGTTGACAACTGTAGGGAGAAACATTTAAGGCATAGGACACAATTTGGCTTAGGTGAAATTGTGGAAAGAGAAAGGAATGCAAGAAAGGGTGAAGAAATAAAACAAGAAAAGAAAGAGAAGCGAACGCAGCAGCTGGAAAGAGAAGAGGGGCATTTTATGACAAAAGGAAAGAACTATGTGAATAAAGGGAATGGTGAGGGGACAGTGAAATAACAGAGGTGGCATAGAATAGAGGCCACCCTGCCCCCATTTTCTCCCATCTCCACCATCCATTTGACTTGACATCAGCCTGTATATCATTGGCAATGTGGTCTAACAAAGCAGAGCACTAGGCTTGAGCTCTGTCCAAACTCTGCTGAGTGTCCACGGGCAAGTCCTTTTTAATCTCTCTCATCTGTTTGGTTCATCTCTATGATGGTTAATACTGAGTGTCAACTTGATTGGATTGAAGGATGCAAAGTATTGATCCTGGGTGTGTCTGTGAGGATGTTGTCAAAAGAGATTAATATTTGAGTCAGTGGGCTGGGAAAGGCAGACCCACTCTTCAGGGTGGGCACCATATAATCAGCTGTCACCACGGCCAGAATATAAAAAAAAAAAAACAGGCAGAAAAACGTGAAAAGGCTAGACTGGCATAGCCTCCCAGCCTATATCTTTCTCCCATGCTGGATGCTTCCTGCCCTTGAGTCCTGCCATCGGACTCCAAGTTCTTCAGCTTTGGGACTAACATGGGCTTCCTTGCTCCTCAGCTTGCAGACAGCATTATTGTGGGACCTCATGATCATGTGAGTTACTACTACTTAATAAAATCATTCACATATATATATACACACACACACACACACACACACACACACATATATATATATCTCCATCCTATTAGTTCGGTCCCTCTAGAGAACCCTGACTAATACAATCTCTAAAAGACAGCAGTGGAAATTCAATGTAAAAGTCCCTTCCATTATTCAACATCACAGAGAGTCAACATTGCCATGAGATAAGACAGCTAATTCTTTGCTCTTCCCTCACCACATGCTTGTTTGCTCCTTTCTTTTCCCTCCTTCTTTCTCTGGAGGTGGAGCCAGAAGCCAGGAAGCTCACGCTGGCTAAAGGGTCCATATGGTTCTGTGCCACCTAAGAGCATTCCAACCACCAGGAAGAGGTACAATGTCCAAATGCATCTTTTTAACCCGCACTCCAGCCACCTTAGAGTAGCGTGTGAAATCAAGTTGTATTCAAATTGATTTTGCTGTCTTATCATTCAAGTTGGTTAAAGGATCAAAACGTGACGTGCATTTACATGCAGATGTATCTGACTTGTTTAACACTCTCATCATGTACCAGAGTGTGCAGGCCTCTGCTGTATGCTATAGGGTTTTCCGGAATACAGTAATGTGCATCAGGGTATCAAGAGTATCCAGATCAAGGAAGGGTAGGGCTGGCAAGTAGAAAATTTGACTAGAGAAGTTCCAGAAAGAGAATGCAGCAGCCTTCAGCAGCCCTCATCAAAATCCCTGCCTTCTCAAAAGGCTAGCTCTAAAATCTTCAGAGGAAAATAGAGAATTAGAGAATCTAATTCACCAGATGTTAACAATGGCTACTAGATATTCTTGTTAAGCAACACTAATAAAGCTATGTAAATGAATCTCCAAGTGCATAATTTAAGTCTTGTGATGGACTGAAGGGAAACGTGGATACTTTTGAACAGCTTCTGAAACTGTAACACAGAGACTCTATCTTTCTCTACCTCTATATCAACCTATATTTTTTGTTTTGTTTTTCCATGTCCTGATACTACAAAACAAAAACAAATTGAAAAGGAAAAGACCTGGAGATAAGGAAAGGCTGAGAAACTTATTAAGAGCACAAAGGATGGAGAATCCCACTGCTAAACAAGGAGCAAGTTTTGTTGATAGAGAGTAAGACTGGCTGTAGCAGATTAAGTGCCTAAAACTAAGGTCAGAGATTGAACAGCCAGTTACAGTTCTGAGTCTTAGTGGAAATCCTGAGAAAAAGTTTCTATGGTCAAATATATTTGGGAAATGTAACAGTATACACTGCTCTTTGATATTCACAATACATATTAAAGATTCTGAAGTTTCCTATGGTGTTAAATATATAAATATATATATAAATTTATATATATTTATATAATATATAAATATATTTATATATTTTTTATATTTATATTTTATATATATTTTTAAATATTTATATTTAAAAATACAATATTTATATTTATATTTTATATATATTTTTAAATATTTATATTTAAAAATACAATATTTATATTTATATATAAATATACGTATTTATATTTATACATATATTTTAATATATATTTTTATGTAAATGTATATATATTTCTATAAATGTATATTTATATATTTATATAAACATATATTTTTATATAAATATAAATTTATATAAAGGTAAATATATATAAATATAAATTTATATAAAATTATAATTCATATATAAATATAAATGATATATAAATATACATATATTTATATTTATATAATATAATCTATATATAAATATAGATAATATTTATATTTATATATAATTATGTGAGACTTATAAGCAAAACAGTCCACTCTTGCATTAATTTTTTTTCACTAGTTAAGAAGGAACAATGAAGGGTCAATTCACTAGTGAATATTTACAAAAGAAAGGAGCATTTCACTAAAGGAGCAATTTCACTCTATAATTAAGAAGGAACAATGACTATGAGAGGGATATCAGATGGTATACGATGCAAATATATAATTTATATATAATTTATATAAATTTATATTTATATTAATTATATGTAATTTATATAAATTTATATTTATATATAATTTATATAAATGTATATATATAATTTATATAAATTTATATATATAATTTATATAAATGTATATATATAATTTATATTTATATATAATTTATATAAATTTTTATATATAATTTATATATATTTATATATATATAACACCAAATTATATTAAACACAAATATATTAAATATATTTATATATAACACCATAGGAAACTGCAGAATCTTTCATATGTATTGTGAATTTATATATTTATATATTCATATTTATAGATATTTTTATATTTATATAAATATATATATATACACACACACACACATATATATAAAAAAATGAATGACTCAATGAGCTCAGTTTTGCCCAAGCCCTTTTCTCCACAGGACCCTTTTTCCCACATAACACTTATTAGCTTATTAAAGATCCGGTATTCCAGGGACACTTGGAATGACTGGCCCTGCATCATTTTGACACCCACAATTAAACCCTCCTCTCCATAGGAAGATGATGCCTAGGAGCTACACAGCATTAAAAATAAAGTTATTTCTCATTAGTGTTGATAAAAGAAAAAACAAGTGAATAGGGAAAAGGGGTATTTTATTCCACCAAGTGTTTTCTTGCTGGAAAAGATGCAGATGAATCAAAAGTATTGAGCTATTCCTTATTGTGGAATTCTTTTCATGTTTTGACTGTTATTCTAGACAATATACCACATAATTTTGATCTACCTTTGCATCGTATACCATCTGATGTCCCTCTCACAGTCATTGTTCCTTCTTAATTATAGAGTGAAATTGCTCCTTTAGTGAAATGCTCCTTTCTTTTATAAATATTCACTAGTGAATTGACCCTTCATTGTTCCTTCTTAACTATTTAGTGAAAAAAAATTAATGCAAGAGTGGACTGTTTTGCTTATAAGTCTCACAAAACCAAAAATTCTTATGACAAAATGTGAGTAACTAGCATCAGTTTATGGAATACCAGGGCACATGCAGTACAATACTGTCAGTGAAAACTAATGACTACAGTCTCTGTCAGACCATGCCACCAACTTGCTGCTATGTGACCTTGCCAAGACCACTTGACACTTGGCCATGATTGCCTCACTTCTAAAATGAGATAATAATACTAAATTTGGCTCAACAGTCTCAGCCTACTCTAACGGAACAGGAGGCAAGATAAAATGTGGTTAAATATTTTGGGTTTACAGTCAGACCAACCTGAATTAGAATCCCAGCTCCACTGCTTACTGTCTGCATGCTTGAGCAAATTACAGAACTTCTTTTTACTTGGAGGTAGTAATAATCCCAATTATCCATTAATACTTAGTTGGACTAGTATGTGAGGTTTACATAAGTTATATTAAAATATTTACATCCTAGCACATAAAATGTGATCTATAAATATCCCCATTATTATCATTCACTTCCTGTGCTTCTGTATTCTGTGTATCTAATAGGTGGGCAGGGCTCAAAGAAAGAGCCAGATTGGGCCATGTAAAGTCAACAAACACATGAAGCACAATAGCTTGATCCTGCTCGCCTATACCAAGTTCTAGAATTTTCTTGAGCTAGATCTTTCATAGAGGGCTTGAAATGAATTAGTTTAACTTTACTTAAATCAGATAGTGTTGCTATTCTGTTTAAACTCATTAACGGCTTCTGATTACATCTAGAATACAATATCAAATGCCTATAGGTCTCATTATCATCTGACCTTGATTTCCCCTTGGCCTCTCCTCCCACCAGTCTCCTCTTCACTCTCTCCTCCAGACTCCTCCTCCACCTTCAGAACAGTACATGAGCCACTGCCAACATTGCTCTTGCCTTCATTTCTTACATGATCAATTCTTTCCCTTCTTTCAGGTCCCAACGTCCTCAGAGATACCTTTTCTAAGTATGCCATCTAACGTGGCTTCCAATTGCCCTCACTCTCCCCCCAAATCCTATATTCATTATTTAGAACCCTGTGATCCATTCTTTTCTCAATTTATTTGGATATCCAACTACAATATCCCAAGGATCATCCTAAGAATAGCAATTTATGCAAACAGGGAAGAAAGCCTGCAATTATCTCAGTCCTGATCTTTTGGCCCCAGAGCCCATTATCCCCCAATGACAGTCCGATGTCAATTAATTAAAAGCCTTTTAAAAAAGAGGGAAAATCTTTTTCATGCAGCTGAGGTAGAGATTCACCCCTAGTCCAATCAACTACAATGAGGAGTCATGCCATACACTTATGATGCCCTGTGGAGCTGTAGGCTGGGCGGATCCTCCACATGTGTGAGCAGGATGCAAGGCCTGTGGAGCACAGCAGGAAGATCAAGCTCTGAGCAAAAGCTAGAAAACTTCTACTCACTCAAGACATTTAGCATCTCCCCACTCTCCTCTTCCATGTAACTCCTAAGCAACAATAACCACTTTCTTTCTGAGGGCCCCCATATTGAAGCAACTATCTCCTAGCACTGTGATTCTTTCTGTGTAACTGTATCTTCCTCTGCTAGACACCGTACTAGGTGCTCACAGTCTAGTTCCTATTAGATGCAGAACAATTTTATAAATGAATGAATGCTTGAATGAATGCATGGACCAATTAAAAATTAACTGGTGACTATAACTGAGGGTCAATAGAAAAGCAAAGAATCATCCTGAGCAATGCTGGGTCAGACATTGGAGGTGCCCATGTATAATCATGGATAGAGAATACAATATCTGTGTATCCCAGTGACTGATACACAACAAACCTTTGTAACTGGTAGTTGCTCATTGTAACGATGGTGATGTGAAGATGATGATATTGATTCCACACTTAGTAATGAGGTACATAAAACATTTTTGCAGTTCTAATAGAGGGAAATTGTCCAGTGCCTTCATCTTCTCCTCTCCACACACTCTTAAAGGCCACTTTTCAAAAAGAGTATCTCATCTTTGTTCTGTGGGAGGACAATGAAAGCTAAAATGTCTGCTTTTCAGGGGATGCTTTAAGCTAAACTGAAATTCAAATCAAAGAAATAATTCCGTTTCTGTCCCAAACATCTTGAAGCTCTTTTGGTCTTCAGCAGGGGAGGGTAATCCAGTTTTTATCATTTACTTTGCTCGAATACAGCTGCTTCCTTTTGCTGAAGCAGCTGGAATTTATCTCATTTCCTAAGTTTTGCTTCAGAATTTGGCTTTTTCCCTTTTTTCCAGGCCTGGTGTAAATAAGGACATGAGCTAAGAGAATGAAAACATAAACCAAGTGCAGCCAGCTAAGGAGCTCTAAAATTTATTTTCATTATGAGTATTGCTGGGACTCCACTCTGTCGCCCATTTCCCAGGAATGTTTAGATGTTGGGTGGGAGACCGATTATACAGTTTGTAGAACGTAACCTGTATTGAAAGGGATAGAGATTTGGGGAAACATGGACAGTTCTCTGACAAACATTAAATATTAACTAATTGTATATGTTCTTGGAATTACGAAATTGCCTGAATAGAAAGTAAAAGTCATAATAATTTGGCTAACGTGCATAAAGTCCTTTGGAACATGACCTATGCCCAATAATCCTGAAAATAGGTTAAGCATTATTACACATTGCTCCTGGAAAATTGATATCTCTATATTGGACCTCAGATGTATTTATTTAAATTGACAAATAAGAATTGTATGTTAATTGTGGACAACATGTTTCAAAATATGTATACATTGTGGCATGGCTAATTCAAGCTAAATAACACATGCATTACCTCACTTTTTTTTTTTTTTTTTGCAGTGAGAATAGTTAAAATCTACTTTCTTGGTGATTTTCAAGAATACAATACATTAACTATAGTCACTAGGTTGTGCAATAGAATTTTTTAACTTTTTTCTCTTATCTAACTGAAGTTTTGTTTCCTTTGACCAACGTCTCCCCAACGATTGTGCCCCAGCTACTGGAAACCACTCCCCTCTACTTCTATGATGGATCTCAGCCATTGACTTTCCAAATCAGAAATATTTCTGAGAAGCACTGGGAGATATTTGGTAAAAGAAAAAGATAGATGCTTTCCATATTAATAGTGACAGCAATCCTATATTAATAACAAGCATAATTATCAGTATTATGTTTGGCAGCTTACAAGGATGGACAACTGGGTTTGAATCTCAGCTCTGCCATTTACTAGTTATGGGACCTATAAATTACTTAATCTCTCTGTACCTCAGTTTCTTCATCAGTAGTGTGGGGTTAATAATATTAATAGTGTCTACCTCCTGGGACTGTGTAAGGATTAAATCGATAGTGCCAGATATAGAATAAGTGCTATATAAACATCAGCTCAATTCTTATTGCATTACCATGTACCTGGCAGAATAAAAGATTAAATTTTACATTTTCTGTCAGTTCAGTGAGCCATGTTCTGTAATTATCTTTATTTTGTTGACACAGAATCTGAGACTTAAGTAATGTTCTCAAGATCACACTTTCCATAAGTGTCAGGGCATGGACGTGAACTAAGGTTAGTTTGGCACTGAAGTCTCTGCTCTTAGTCACTGTTGTATCTTGCATCCTGACTGATGGATAGTAGATAGGAGGAATGTAGGACATATGAGTAGGGGTAGATAGAACAAAGAAAAGAATTAAATAGATTCAAACCCTCAAACAAACAGTTTACCTTGTGATCTGTAGCGTAAATTCAGAACGAGAGAGATTTATAAACCATAATCTATTTAAAGGGAATCTTGGAATAAATCTCATTGTGTTCTCTATATTTCTTCCAGATCACAATATTTTTAAACTAAAAAAAAATCTTGTAACTTATTAAAATTAAAACCTGTTAAACAAAGGTTTGTTGAACTACAACTGAGTGAACCAACGATAGGCCTTGGGTAATGAAAAGGTGAGAAGGTTGCAGAAGGTAGCGAGCAGCTATGTGGCATGGCAGGGGCAGCCTGGTGATGGTTGGGGTAGAAGGAGGTGGGTCAATGAGTTTGCAAATAGAGAGAAGGGTATGTATCTCTTCAGCCCTCTCTCCTTCTTTCCCCTTCCATCGATTCACAAAACAGCAGAGCCTTAGTGAGTACCAGTTTACAGTCAAGTTTTCTGGGAAGCCAACTCTGAGATGGAATTCAATGTACAGGAAATTTATTAGAAAGTGCCTTGGGATCAACTCTGATGAAAGGTAGGAATAGGAGGCCAGATTGAAAGAAGGAAGAAATTGAATGAGAAGCAAGACCCATAGCCTCAGCTGCTCCATGGGTGCTCTGGAGCTAAAATAGCTCAAATTTGACCTATCTTGGACTTGAAGTTGGCCAGACCTTTGTACTCTCACCTGAATCAGTCAACTCTATGTGGAATGGGGGTGAGACAGCTTTGTGCAGTTGAGGTGGTCCCTGCGGGGACTGAAAGCTGCAGGCTGTCTGCCGACAGTGCTCTCAGATGTTGGGACATTGATTCCTAGAAGGAAGACTTGGGCACGCACCCCACTGTCCCTCCCAGCCCCGAAACAACCACTTGCATCAGTATCACCCAAAAGAAGCAGATTCCTGGCCCCCAACTTCTATCCACTGAATCAGAACCTCTAAGGGTAAGGCCCAGAAATATGCATTTTACTAAGCTCCACAGGTGATTCAGGCTCACAGGAAAGGTTGAGAGTAGCTATACATACAGGAAAAAAGAAAAATATACTTGCCAAACAAAGCAGGAACTTCAAAATAAGAATGTCCAAATTCCTTTACTAATCCTACAATGCTTGATGTAATTTACAAAGTAAATTCCTGCCTAAAATAAATTTCCTCCGGCCCCCTCAGCAATGCCTATAAGAGGTTTTTTCTCAATGAACATGGAGGCATTATCTGCAGCTGTCCATCTATCCTGAATGTCAGCCCACAGGCGCCCAGAGCGACATGAGCCTCCAATATAGCAGCATGAGCCTGGCAGGTCTGGTGCTGCAAGGGTCGATCCATTCTGCCAGAAAGGTCCACAGGCTTATCTGTACCCTGAGAAGCTTTGGGAGGTCATTAAATAAGCTCCCAGCTCCACACACCCTGAGTGGCCCAAATTCAAAAAGCAATTTAATCTCTGTCTCAACACTTCCACATTTCTACACTTAACTGCTCATGTGAAACCCATCCTCTGTGCCACTGCCATACTTATTTACTCCCTGCCTTCCTTCTGATAAGGTCTTGGGCTAGCAATGACATATCAACCAACCTAAAGTCCTTAAGCCTCAACAGAAATCATTTCTTTCTGGCAGAAAGCCAGACAAAATTGAACATATAAAAAACTGCAAATCTTTCTGAAAAAGTATTTTTATTTCTCAGTATTCATTATGAGACTTAAGTCCACATGCTTTGACCCCACAAATTCACCTCTTGGAATTAACCTAAGGAATAATAGATATGGAAAAAGCACAAGTGTATTTATTACAGAATTACCTGTTACAGTGACAAAAATTGAGAAAAACTAAATATGCTACCCAAAGAGAATAATTGAGTATACGATTTCACATTATGTAGTTACCAAAATGTTTATGAATAGTCCTGAATAACAAAGAAATGCTTTCATAAAATATTAAAAGTACAGGCTACATATTTATTAAAAAATTCAAATGTGTTTAAAAATGCATACAAAAAAAGACTGAAGGCAAATTTACCAAACTGTTTAATAGCATTGTGTCTGGGTGATGGAAATGAATAATTTTTTTCTTTTTTGGCAATGTTAACTTTACACTATAAGCCAATTTTTCAGAAACCTACACAATTTAAATTAATGCTTAAGTTAATCAAGTCTCATTCTATATTAGAGAAGCCCATTACAATGCAGATTCCTAAATATAAAGTTATTGTTTGCTTTATAGAGATACCTCATATAGAGAGATGTATTACAGAAGGGATTACCTGTTGTGAGAGGTATAGTCAACTCATAAATTCGAACAAGGTTGTGTTTTCTTCATCTGTGTCTTCAGAAGTGTTTCATGTGTTGATAATCCCCAAAGAAACCAGCACTTCCCTAGTGATAAAATCACAGCCACAGGCAGCTGCCTCTGGAAAGCAGGTCATAGTTTCCTGCCTCTATACACCTGATATCTATGGATTGCTTTGTTTTGTGAATCTAGGTGTCTCTACAAGAGCCACAGATACTATTTCTAGTCATTCTGTATGAATTACCTTCTCTGCTTATTCTTCCATGAAGAAAAATGATAAACTTGATTATACAATAAATTTCTTTACATAGAAATCATGAGTCGAATTAAAAGGACTAAAACTTTAAAAGCAAATAATCTGGATGAGGAGGAAGGGCCACAAACATAATAAGCAAGAGAATAGTGTCCTTTTATTAGAGTTTGTAAAAATCTAAAAGAAAAATAGTTACAAGAATAAGTAAATAGCTTCTATAATTATACTGAGTAAATAAGCTAACATTCAGAAAGAAAATTAAATGTGTTTTAACATAATATTCAGTGCTGGTGAGCATACAGTGAAACAGACTCGTATGATGATGGAAGTGAAATAGACACAACTCTTCTATAAATCTGCAAGGCAATATGTGTCAAGAGCCTTTGAAATATTTGTACTGTTACACAGGCTTTCCTTTTCTAGGAGTCTATTCTAAAACAACAATCAGAGATTGTTCTGGTTATTTATTGCTATGTAATGAATCCTCCAAAACTTCATTGGTTAAGAAAAATAGCAATCAAATATTTAGCCCACAAATGTGTAATTTGGGCAGGGCTATGCAAGGAAGGCTCATCTGCATTCCAGTAGCATCAGCTGGGCAGTTTTAGTGAGAAGATTCCCTTCCAAGATAGTTCACTCAGCTGATAAATTTGAGCCAGATGTCAATTAGGAGATCAACTGAGGCTGAGGCTGAAGTCCTCACAGTTCCCTCCATATATGTCTCTCCAAATGGGCCTCTCCACAGGCTGCTTGTGCTTCCTCACAACATGGGGGTTGGGTTCCAAGAGTGAGAATTTGAAGAGACAGGACGTAGAAGCTGCCATTTTCTTAAGGAATAACTTCTGAAACTGACTGTGTCCCTTCAGCCCACACATTCAAAAGGAGAAAGGTAGACCCCACCCCTGCATAGGATTGTGAAATAATTAGGGGCCATGTTTTAAAACAGCCATAGAAATATAAATACAAACGTATATTTATTGAAGTCATATGGATGCTAATCAGTAAAAATACAAAATCAACTGAACTGTTGACATCAGGGGAGTCATGATAAATCTAAGCAGTAGAATATTATACAATCATTTAAAATTATGTTTATAAAGAATTTTAAACATTAAAAAAATGCTTATGTTTCTTAAATTATGAACAAAACCTGCTTAAAATCATTGATCATTTCAGACAGCCCACTAGATTTGCCAGACCATAAATAATTTTATCAGTTGAGAGGTCTCATTAATATCCTGAATTCAATGTTTGTTTTTATTTAGAAGGAAAAAATATTCCAAAATAACCAAATTGAATGCCCCTTTGCACCATGCATGCCATGGTCTTTCGTACCTTTGTGCCTGCATTTGTGCAAATCCCTGCCACCTTCCATCTGGAATTCCTACCCAGTCAGTTCCTCTTCTGTAAACTCTGCCCAGTTAAACAAGAAGTTCCTGAAGCTGCCAGAGAGTCTTTGTCAAATCTTAGGAGCAGAAGTCCTATAGAGTGTTTTTCTGAGTCATCATGGTTAATATGATTCTAAGATTTTCTTATTGGTCAAATGCTGTGTGAGTTGTTTGAATATAATTCCTTAAAGAAAAGAGTAAAATTCTTACAATTCCCAGCTGCATCATGAAAAAAATGTATTTTACTGCATTAGCCCACACATATAGTTCAGCATTCTTAGAACTGTTACACTTAAGTGCACACAGTTTAGCATTTAATTTTCCTCTATTTCTAATTGTTTTGAATATTATTTTTGTATCCATATCTTTAAAAAAAAAAAGTATACGTATTTATTAAGCACCTACAATGTAAGGCTATGCTCTCCAAATAGAGAACTGACCTTTGGTGTACCAGAAAGAGCTGTGACTTTTTGTTTTTGTTTTTTATTAAATGGAGTCTCACTCCATCACATAGGCTGGAGTGTAGTGATGCAATCTCGGTTCACAGCAACCCCCACCTCCTGGGTTCAAACGATTCTCCTGCCTCAGCCTCCTGAGTAGCTGGGATTACAGGGTATGCACCACCACTCCCCGCTAATTTTTGTATTTTTAGTAGAGACAGGGTTTCACCATGTTGGCCAGGCTGGTCTCAAATTCCTGACCTCATGTGATCCACCTGCCTTGGCCTCCCAAAGTGCTAGGATTAGAGGTAGGAGCCACCTTACACAGTCCTATTTCCTCACCATGTTTCCTTTACCTTTCCATACCTTACTCTACACTCCCAATCCTTAAAAACATTCTTCCCCCATCATCTTTACTCATTGACAATCTGATAAATTTTCAAGTAAAATGACAAAATTATCCACGAGTCTCTACCTGAGCTCTTTTCCCTCTGAATGTTAACAGCTCCTTGTTTTCACTGTAACTATGGTATTTAATACTTTTATCTACATGTCACCTTTTTCTTTTCTTTGACAACTCAAATTAGATGCTCTGAGCAAGCTTCCTGACATCCCCCAAAACTTAACTCCCACATAAGGCTATGCTATATCCTTTTTTTTGCTCCTATCTGACTCTAAACTGGCCCCTTTTATGGTATATCCTATGTGTAGGGTTATCTGTTTATTGTTCATCTTTCCCACCAAACTATTGGCTCCCCAAGGATAGGAACTATCCTGAACACTATATTTGTGGTAGACATTTGCTACCCCCAAAGCCATTTGCAATCCTTTCTCCCTTGCCACATCACATAACAAAGATTGAAAAGTCAAATATTTGTGTTGCCAGCCTTCCTCGTAACTAGGAATTATGGCCCATGAGACATGAAAGTCTGTTGTGAAGACTTTTATTAAAACCAATATTCTTCAACTAGCCTAGGTCTCTTTCCTTTCCCTGTTATTTCTACCTTGAATGCCATCATAATAACTGGAAGACAGCATTCATCTGCAATCATAAGGGAAAAGTAAATAACATTTCAGGGACGGGGTCACTAACATCATTGAGCCTGTAACCCAATAGTAGATGTCTTTGGCATCTTATTATATGGGAATAATAAAGTCCTATCTGTTTAAGCTGGCAAACTATGCTCTTGGGCCAGATCTGGCCCACTTCCTATTTTTGTAAATAAAGGCTTATTGGAATAGAACCATGCCCATTCATTTATATATTGTCTATGGCTGCTTTTACATTACAACAGCAGAGTAGAGTAGCTGCAATAAAGACCATGTGGAAAAGCCTGAAGTATTTACTATCTATCCCTTGACAGAAACATTTGCTCATTTAAGCTCCTGTTGGTTAGCTTTTCTGTTAATTGCAGCCAAGTAACTTTTTTATTAATATAAGATTCCCAATAACTAACCATGATGGTTAATATTGAGTATCAACTGGATTGGATTGAGTGATGCAAAGTATTGTTCCTGGGTATATCTGAGAGGGTGCTGCCAAAGGAGATTAACATTTGAGTCAGTGGCCTGGGAAAGGCAGACCCACCCTCAACCTGGGTGGACACAATCTCATCAGCTGGTAGGATGGCCAAAATAAAAGTAGGCAGAAGAATGTGAAAAGACTAAACTGCCTGAATCTTCCAGCCTCCATCTTTCTCCCATGCTGGATGCTTCCTGCCCCCGAACATCAGACTCCACGTTCTTCAGCTTTGGGACTCTTGGAGTCTTACCCACAGACTGAAGGCTGTACTGTCAACTTCCCTACTTTCGAGGTTTTAAGTCGGACTGGCTTCCTTGCTCCTCAGCTTGCAGACAGACTATTGTGGGACCTTACCTTGTGATAGTGTGAGTCAATACTCCTTAATAAACTCCCCTTTATATATAAATCTATCCTATTAGTTCTGTCCCTCTAGATGCTATAGGAGTTAAGAAGAAATTATTTAGGCAGACAGTGAGGGTACAGGAGACCTCAGTAAGGTTTACCTTTTAATGAAAAGTAGCCCCCAAATCATTTTCTTTTCTAACCAAGAGCATCCTGTAAAATTGAGTTGCAGACATAGACAAGCAAGCTGGAACCTTACATGGGTAAATGCTGGCAGTTGTGCCAATAGGAAAAAGCTCCCTGGGACTGGGCATGTTCAAAATGGTGGCTTCATCTTCCCTTGTCTTTGCCAAGCCATGTGTAGAGTAAGGAGAAGACAATATGGCACTGGCCAAAGATCCCATTTGCATACTAAGGTTAGGGTGGGGTGGCCATCCTTCCCCAGCTACTATGTAAATGTCGCATTTGGACCAACTAATCCATGGGCCTTACATAAATCAGACACCAGCTCCTCAGGCGTGTGTATAAAACCCAGTGCTCTCTGCCACAAGCTGGATTTTCCTATCAGAAGTCTCTCTCTCTCACAAGGGAGAGAGCTGTTCTCCTTTTACCTACTAAACTTCTGCTCCTGAACTCACTCCTCACGTGTATTTGTATCCTTAATCTTTTTGACACTAGACGATGAACCTTGGGTATTTACCCCAGATGATGCTGCTTCATAGAGAACCCTGACTAATACAGATTTTGGTACCAGGATCAGTTATACAGGAATAGAATATTAAGGATGGAGCTCTTTCATTGGTTTTGTGGATTCTGGAGTTGGCTGCTTAATATGATTAGACCCAAAAAATGCAAAAGAATATATTTCTAATAGTATGGAGAACACTGATAGTCCATGGAGTGAACTGTTTAGAGAGCTATGCAAAATTAATGCATTTGATACTCCTGATTCACCACTCATGAGAGGTAAAGAGTTTAATGACCCTACACATAATATCTTTGACCATATGTGAGAACTAAGGAAAACAATGAAGTTGGTTGGTTGCTCCTAAGTTCAGTGGACAAAGTGATGAAAGAAAATGATGAACTCAGGGATTCTAACTCCCAGTTTCAGAAGCAGATACTGAGCCTCAAATCTTCTGTTGCCCTGAGTGAGAATCTTATCTCCTGCGAAGAAAGCTAAAATTGTGGAAAATCAGACACAAGCTCTTATGTGAGTGGCTGAGCTGCAATGCAAGGTACGTGCACAGCCTCGCCAGGTATCTACTGTTAAAGTGAGGGTATTGATTGGAAAAGAATGGGACCCTGCAACTTGGAATAGGGATGTGTGGGAGGAGCCTGATGAAAATAGGGACACTTAGCATTTAAACTCTGATGCACCATTTTTGCAAGAAACAGCTTCCCCATCCCGAGTAGTGGCAACATCCCCTTCCACATGCATGCTTCCATCAACCTTTTGACCTTTGTCTTAGAAGATAAATCCTGCACTGCCTGAGGAAACAGTGATGGCCTCCCCTGAAGCATTTGCCAGGAAAGACAACGTGGAGTCTCCTTAGGACCCATCTCCAACACCCCTGTTTGCTTCTATACCTATAACTGGACTAAAGTCCCAGTGGGCCCCTAGAGATGAGATTCAGAATGTGACCCACAAGGAGGTACACCACACTCCAAAAGAACTGCTTGAATTTTCCAATTTATATAAGCAGAAATTTGGGGAACAATCATGGAAATGGATATTAAGGGTGTGGGTTAATCATAGAAGAAACATGGAGTTGGATCAGACTAAAGTTATCGATTTAGACCGACTAAGCAGGGATTTTGCATTTAATGTTGCAGGTTGGGGAGTTAAAAAAAAAAAAGTTCTAACAGTTTGTTTTGTTAGCTGAAATATGGATTAAAAGGTTGCCCACTGTGAGTGAGCTGGAAATGCCTTATCTTCCTTGGTTTAATGTAGAGGAAGGGATCCAAAGGCTTAGGGAGATTGGGATGCTGGAGTGGGTCAATCACCTTAGACCTACTCATCCCAGCTGGGAGGGGGTCCAGAAGATATACCCTTGACAAATACTCTGTGAAATAGATTTGTGAAGGCAGCACCTGCATCCTTGAAAAGTCCTGTGATTGTTCATCTTTGTATGCCACAGCTTACAGTAGGAATCACAGTCACTCAACTATAAAATTTAAATGCAATGGGAATAATTGGATCCTGAGGTGGCAGGGGCCAAGTTGGCAGCACTCAACCACCAAAGGCAACATGGGCATAGGTATCATAATGGACAGCAGAGGTAAAGCAGCAATCAGAAGAACATGACTCATGCAGAGCTCTGGCATTTGCTAATTAATCAGAGTGGTCCTAGAAGTAAAATTGATAGAAAGCATACTGTATTCCTACTTAATTTACATAAGCAGAAAACTTCTAGGTCGAATGGACAAAAGACTAGTTTGAATTATAAAAACAGAATCATGGCATCTCAATCAATTTCCAGACTTGAGCCAGTCTACAGATCCAGAACCCCTTGAATGAAAGGGAGGCCAGGTCCCCTTGAAGGACCACAATATACCACGAACAATTTATGCTGTTAATCTTTCTCCCATCCTTTCCCAAGGAGACCTTTGGCCTTTTTACCAGGGTAACTCTGCATCAGAGAAAGGGAAATGATCAGACCTTTTGGGGACTACTGGACATTGGCCCTGAGCAGACATTGATTCTATGGAAACCAAAACATCATTGTGGTCATCCAGTTAAAGTAGGGCCTTATGGAGGTCAGGTAATTAATGGAGTTTTAGCTCAGGTCTGACTTAGAGTGGGTCCAATGGGTCTCTGGACTCATCCTGTGGTCATCGCCCCAGTGCCAGAATGCGTAATTAGCACAGACATACTTAGCTGGCAGAACCCCCACATTGGTTCCCCGACTGGTAGGGTGAGGGCTATTATGGTGGGAAAGGCCAAATGGAAGCCATTAGAGGTGCCTCTACCTAGAAAAATAGTAAATCAAAAACAATGTCGCATCCCTGGAGGGATTGCAGAGATTAGTGCCACCATCAAGGACTTAAAAGACGCAGGGACGATGATTCCCACCACATCCCTGTTCGGCTCTTTGGCCTGTGCAGAAGACAGGTGGATCTTGGAGAATGACAGTGGATTATTGTAAGCTTAACCAAGTGGTGTCTCCAATTACAGCTGCTGTACCAGACGTGGTTTCATTGCTTGAGCAAATTAACACATCTCCTGGTACCTGGTATGCAGCCATTGATTTGGCAAATGGCTTTTTCTCCATTCCTATCCATAAGGCCCACCAAAATCAATTTGCCTTCAGCTGGCAAGGCCAGCAATGTACCTTTACTGTCCTCCCTCAGGGGTATATCAATTCTCCAGCTTTGTGTTTAATCCTCAGAGAGACCTAGATTCGCTTTTCCCTTCCACAAGCTATCGCACTGGTCCATTACATTGATAACACTATATTGATTGGATCCATTAGAGAGAAGTAGCAAACACACCGGACTTATTGGTGAGACATTTGTGTGCCAGAGGATGGGAAATAAATCCAACTAAAATTCAGGCACCTATCACCTCAGTAAAATTTCTAGGGGTTCAGTGGTGTGGGGCCTGTTGAGATATTCCTTCTAAAGGCAAGGATAAGTTGCTGCATTTGACCCCTCCTACAACCAAGAAAAGAGGCACAATGCCTAATTGTCCTATTTGGATTCTAGGGCAACACATTCTTCCTCTGAGTGTTACTCCAGCCCATTTATCGAGTGACTGGAAAGGCTGCCAGTTTTGAGTAGGGTCCAGAACAGGAGAAGGCTCTGCAACAGATCCAGACTGCTCTGCCACTTGGGCCATATGACCCAGCAGATCTAAAGGGATGCTATTTGGAGCCTTTGGCAGTCCCCCATAGGTGAATCGCAGCGGAGGCCTCTAGGATTTTGGAGCAAGGCCCTGCTATCTTCTGCAGATAACTGCTTTCCTTTTGAGAAACAGCTCTTGGCCTATTACTGGGCTTTGACAGAAACTGAACGTTTGATTATGGTTCAAGTCACAAGGGGGACCAGAACTGCCTATCATGAACTGGGTGCCTTCTGACCCATCTGGCCATTAAGTGGGTCATGCACAGCAACATTCCATCATCAAACGGAAGTGGTATATATGTGGTCAGGCTTGAGCAGGTCCTGAGGACACAAGTAAGTTACATAAGGAAGTGGTTCAAGTGCTCACGGTTCCCACTCCTGCCACCCTGCCTTCTCTACCCCAGCCTGCACCAATGGCCTCATGGGGAGTTCCCTATGATCAGTTGACAGGGGAAGAGAAGACAAGTGCCTGGCTTACAGATGACTCTGCACAACATGCAGCACTACAGTCCCTTTCTAGGACATCCTTGAAGGACAGTGGTGAAGGGAAATCTTCCCAGTGGGCAGAACTTCAAGCAATTCACCTAGCTGTGCACTTTGCATGGAAGGAGAAATGGTCAGGTGTGCAATTATATACGATTCATGGGCTGTAGCCAATGGCTTGGCTGGATGGTCAGGGATTTGGAAGAAGCATGGTTGGAAAGTTGCTGGCAAAGTAATTTGGGGAAGAGATATGTGGATGGACCTCTCCCAAGTGGTGAAAAACCGTGAAGATATTTGTATCTCATGTGAGTGCTCACTAAACGGTGACCTCAACAAAAGAGGATTTTAATAATCAAGTGGATAGGATGACTCATTCTGTGGACACCCCTCAGCCTCTTTCCGCAGCCACCCCTGTCATTGCCCAATGGGCCCATGAACAAAGTGGCATGGGCTCAGCAACACGGACTTCTACTCACCAAAGGCTGACAGGGCTACAGCCACCGCTGAGTGCTCCATTTGCCAGCAGCAGAGACCAACACTGAGCCCTCAGATATAGCACCATTCCTCAAGGTGATCAGCCAGCTACTTAGTGGCAGGTTGATTATATTGGACCTCTTCTATCAAGGAAAGGGCAGCAGTTTGCCCTCACTGGAACAGACACTTACTCCAGATACAGGTTTACCTATCCTGTGCACAATGCTTTTGTCAAGACTACCATCCACGGACTCACGGAATGCTTTATCCACCATAATGGTATTCCACATAGCATTGCCTCTGACCAAGGCACTCACTTTACGGTTGAAGTAGTGTGGCAGTGGGTTCATGCTCATGGAATTAGCTGGTCATACTATGTTACCCATCATTCTGAAGCAGCTAAATTGATAGACCAGTGGAATGGTCTCTTGAAGTCACACTTACAATGCCAATTAGGCAACAATAGTTTGCAGGGCTGGGGCAAAGTTGTCCAGAAGGCTGTGTATGCCCTGAATCATTGTCCAATATATGGTACTATTTCTCCTATAGCCAGGATTCACAGGTCCAGAAACCCTCACAGGTCGAGGGGTGGAAGTGGCACCATTCCCCATCACTCCTAGTGACCCACTAACTACATTTTTGCTTCCCTTTCCTGTGACATTATGTTCTGCTGGCCACCAGGAAACACAACAACTATTCCATTAAATTGGAAGTTAAGATTGCCACCTGATCACTTTGGGCTCCTCCTACCTCTAAGTCAATAGGCTAAGAAGGGAGTTACAGTGTTGGCTGGGAGGACCCAGACTATCAAGATGAAATTAGTCTACCACTCCACAACAGAGATAAGGAAGAGTATGCATGGAATATAGGAGATCCCTTAGGGTGTCTCTTAAACTGCCATGCCCTGTGATTAAAGTCAATGGGAAACTACAACAGCCCAATCCAGGCAGGACTGCAGATGGCCCAGACCCTTCAGGAATGAAGGTTTGGGTCACTCCACCAGGTAAAAAAAACCATGACCTGCTGAAGTGCTTGCTGAAGGCACAGTAATACAGAATGGGTAGAAGAAGGTAATCAACAATATCAGCTTCAACCACATGACCAGTTGCAGAAATGAGGACTGTAGTTGTCACGAGTATCCCCTCATTTTGTTAAGAACATGTTTGTGCATGTATACACTTATATTAAGAAAATATCTTCATTTTATTTGCTTTTTCCTTTAACAGGTAGCAAAAGATTCACTTCATATCAGCATTTCAGTGTTGTCAACTTTATGTAATAGCATTTGGGTTGGGGGTTGGTGCATTTCTGGTGGTAGGAAGGATAGTTGCATTGTTAGGTGTGATTATGACCTTATTGTTTTTATTTGAAAACTATATATGATCTCAGGAGATGTATATGGGTTCAAATTGACATGGGGCAGACTTGTGATGGTTAATATTGGGTTTCAATTTGATTGGATTGAAGGATACAAAGTACTGTTCCTGGATGTTGCCAAAGATGATTAATATTTGAGTCTGTGGACTGGGAAAGGCAGACCCACCTCAATCTGGGTGGGAAGCATCTAATCAGCTGCCAGGGTGGCCAGAACAAAAGCAGGCAGAAGAATGTGAAAAGACTAGACTGCTCAAGTCTTTTGGCCTCTATCTTCCTCCCTCTAGAGAACCCAGACTAATACATTAACACAGGGCCTATCACACAGAAAATGTTCAATAAATGGTTGTCAAATGAATGGTTGGGTCAATGATTTGAAGTCAGTGACAATTTCTCCGTTTTTAAAAATCTCCCATAGTGCCAAATTGTGCCTTGCATAGCAGGTGCTTAATAGATTTTCTTTAAATGTGAATCCAAAGTAACATTCAAAAAAATTAGAATTAGAGAAAAATTAAATACTAAACTGTGTGGACTTAAGTGTAGTAATTCTAAGAATGCTGAACCGTATGTGTGGGCTAATGTAGTAAAATAAATTTTCATGGTGCAACTGGGAATTATAACAATTTTATTCTTTTCTTGAGGGAATTATATTCAAATAACTCACACAGCATTTGACCAATAAAGGTATCTAAGAATCATATTAACCATGATGACTCAGAAGAACACCTTATAGGACTTGTGCTCCTAAGATATGACAAAGACTCTCTGGCAGCTTCAGGAACGTCCTATTTAACTGAGCAGAGTTTACAGAAGAGCTGGCTGGGTGGGAATTCAAGATGGAAGCTGGCAGAGATGAGCACAAATGCAGACACAAAGGTACGAAAGACCATGGCACGTATGGTGCTGAGGGGCATTCAATTTCTGTTTTGGAATATTTCTCCTTCTAAATAAAAACAAACAAACATTAAATTCGGGATATTAATAGACCTCTCACCTGGTAAATAAAATTATAGTGTGACATAAATTGTGGTCCATCTGAAATGATTACTTTAAACTATAATGAACAAAACAACTTTATGCTTTTATCATGGGCCTATATGAATGTAGGAGAGTGTTTACTAAAATCATTTGTTTAAAGTATATGCCTTTAATCTAAAAACTCAGGTAAGTCTATCAAAAATCCAAAACTTTTGCATTTTGAAATGGTCTCTCATAAAGAGAATGTGTTCAAATAAAGATGCATACTTTTTACACACCACTGTGTTATCCAAAAATCTGGAAGCCCAATGTTAAGGAGATCATTTTACCAGCTACTTGGGAGGCTGAGGCAGGAAAATCCTTTGAACCTGAGAGGTGGAGTTTGCAGTGAGCTGAGATCACACCATTGCACTCCAGCCTTTGTGACAGAGCGAGACTCTGTCTAAAAAGAAAAAAAAAATCATTTAACCACTGTGCCATCTTTACCAAGTATTGCCTGAAAACTGCCAGAAACCTGGACTAAGAACCTACCTCTCAACAAAGAAAGTAAATGCACTGCAAAAGCAGTTATGTTGGGAATGGGGTTGGTAGACATGGAGGTAAAGGAAACCTTATCTTTAAGCCAAATTCAAAACATAAATATCATCGTGCAGCTCCCAAAAGTTGAAATGAGTGAACGAGTGAGCAGACCAAGGTTGGGATAACCCAGTAGTGTATTAAGGAATGAAGTGGAAGGATGAAGAGCAGGAATGAAAAACTCACTTACTGCCTCCACAATCCTGAGCCTACCTTGAATTCTACCCTTACTTGGTCAGCTGGAGTCCAAAGGAAAGATAAAATTTAGAATCAGTAAGTCTTTCTCTAAAACTTGGAATCCTTCAACTTATTAGAAGACCAAGTTATAGGATTTCAGCTTCTCTTAACAACTTTATTCTTTTTCCTTGAAGGAATTTCATGCAAGCAACATACAGAACATTGGCAGCAAAGAGCTTTTAGAAGGATATTGACCCATGAGGATTCAGAAGAAAATCTCAAAGGATTTCTGATCCTAAGGACTTAATAAGGAATCAATTTCTTCTAAAGACTCTGACACCTTGGGGTATTCAATAGCTCTTTGTTCTGTGGATCCTGTTTCTCATTTTTCTACCCTTTGTGCTAGCTCCTTAGGCTGGTAGAAAAGATAAAAACATCACTACACTGAAACCAAGACCTGAATTCTGGTCAGAGCTCTGCCTCTAATTAGCCTGTGTCTTCAGAGAAGTCACTTAACCTATTTAAGTCTTAATTATGTATTTTTCAAAATAAGAGTTTACAGCTCTGAAGTCCTTTCCAGCAATATGAGCCTTGATTACAACCCAGAACCATGTAGTGATTATAATTCTGGATTATAACTACTGTAATATTATGCTGAGCTCCTGAAGAAATAATTTTAAAGAGGGCATTTGGGAAGGTGGCAGGATGTAACAAAGCATTAAAGCTTGAAGCCAGATAGATCTAAGATGATTGAGCTAAAAGAACTGATCTACATAAATACAATGCGAGTAACATCTGGCTGGTTACTCAACATTTCATTATAAGGATAGGTAAGAATTCCATGAAACAACATATATAAAGCATGTGGCATAGTGACTAATACTAGGTACTTAATTAAGGTCAATTCCATAAACTCTTTATACTCACTCATTAAAGATGGGAAAGAGTGAAGAGAAAGGCAAGAGCTGAAGCTACTAAGGGCTTGACCAAGAGTAACTGAGTGTATAATGAATACATGAAAATAAAAAATGGGCAGGATAAAATGATCTGAAGGTAGAGAGGGTTCATTTTTAGGAATATCAGTTTAAGAAAAAAGCTAAACAACCTAGTGAATATGTCAAGTGGGCAGTTGCGAATGTAGAAAGTAAAGCTTATGAGAAATAGAAGGAGATATTTGAGAGTACAATTCAGAATAAACTTTTTTTCTCAATTCTCAATTTCTAAATTCTCAAATAAAAATTCAGAATTTGAGAGACACTCCAGAATAAACTTTTTCAAATGCTGACTGACTGCAAGCCATTTTAACAAATACATTTGCCATTTCTAACTCATCTTTGTTAAAGCATACATGTGTGTATATGTATGAGTATAGGCATAGAATAATAACACTTTTTATTAATAAGTTAGTACTCTTACGAGGTGGTTTGATATTTTCTGTTGTATTCTATTCTACTTTTTCTGATTCATTCATTTAAAAAATCCCAGTAACAACTCTAAACT
Organism: Chlorocebus sabaeus; assembly: GCF_047675955.1. Classification (NCBI taxonomy): domain Eukaryota; kingdom Metazoa; phylum Chordata; class Mammalia; order Primates; family Cercopithecidae; genus Chlorocebus; species Chlorocebus sabaeus. The sequence continues at coordinate 39,711,943 of NC_132917.1, read as the reverse complement.
GATTCCACGACCTAATAGCAAGTTAAAACCTACAGTTTGAAAAACACGCCTTTGGAGGCCAGAGAGAGCCTCTATATAGGCTACATGGAGAGTTTACTGAAACCATACAAGTTAAGAACTCAGTAATTCCCTTCTTGTTTTCTTTGCAGAATGCTTTTTCATTCCATGGTAAACTATGCCGTAGGTCAGGTAGTTTGATTCGTTAATGCTCCCTTGAATAGTAACTGACATGAATGGAAGTCTTAAACAGTTTTAAGCCCTGTTTGTCTGTAGTTGTACTTTTGCTCTCTTCACCGGCCCTAGTTAGTATTAACATTGGTTCATTTTATTCATAAAGAAACTGAGGTTCCCAAAGACCAAGTCACACAGCTGTGAGTCTAGATTTCCTGACTGGAGGCCACGTCCTTCATGCCACACATAAAAACTGGATAACTATTCTGTTCAAAGCATCACACACATTGATAAACTACAAAGTCTTCTTACACAAATCAGCTGTGACCACTGATAATATGGCCATCATTGTACAAGCTTCTCCCATAACACAGTGCAACCTGGACTTGTGTCTCTAATTGGTGTACTAACTTCCATTAGAGCCACATCAAATTACTAGCCACAAGTCTCTTGTCTGCAGCTCAGCTTCAATGCTCTGCTGTTTCTACATAACAAGATGGAATATGAACTTAATTGAGATTATTTCTCTTATCTCTCTAGTGAGTAGTTTCCATTAAAACCAAGACCTCAGCCTCAATAAAATAAAAGGTAATTTCCTGATTTTGGTTCTATGACTTGCAAATGACTCAATGGGGGAAAAATGCCTTTTCTCTCCCCTGCAGCAATTTTCTGCCCAACATAAACAAAAATGAAGAACATGTGAACGCTTATTTACTTAGAGCTCTTTGATTTCTGCTCTCCCTGTTTCATATGCTTTGAATAAAATTAAGCTGTAACACCAAATAATAAATTTCTCAAATAATCTTCCTCTTGAAATTTTTCTCCTTTAAGATCCACTTTAAATGCTTCTTTTTAAAAAAAGATTTCTCTGATCCTAATTAATGGCTCCATTTTCTAATGCCCCGTAACATGGTCAATGCATCTATATTTCACCTGTATCATTCTCCTTTAATTATCAACTTTTTTACAACCAGAGTTCTTCAGAAGACTAGTAGGCAATACCTTACACATAAGAGGACTTTAAAGATAGTGAAATTAATGATCCATAGTTTGAAATCAAAGTGGTTTTGCAACATTCTTCTTTGGAGTTAATCAATATCAACAGTTCATAAATTGATACTGGTATTGTTTACTCTCAGGGAAAGAAAATCATAATTAAAACCACAGGCAGAGAGACCTCCATGGAAGAGACAATAAGCAAAAATGGCAGTCAGCAGTCAACCCTGGGGAACTCTAATAATTATGCAGCCAAGACAATGAATGATATCTGACACAAGAGAAAAACAATACGAAAATGAATATAAACATACAAAACTATAAGTATCAGAGGGAGGGAAGCAGCACCTTTTATAAACCTAGTATATGCCAGATATACAGTTCCTTATCCAATTCTCACAACAGCTCAAAAAAGGGGTGATCTTATCCCTACCTTACAGAAAACGAAACAGACTCTGAGAAGTTACACAGCTTACAAAAGTTACATCTAATAAGTACCTGAATCAGGATTTAAATTTGGGTCTGAAGCAAACCTCCTATTATTTTCCCATACCTGGCTGCCTCTCTAAAATGTTATTTTTTTTCCTATTCCTATTTATAATGTAAGCACAGATGCAGATACACCATATTAGAACTTTACCTCTCAGTTCTGTTATTTCTGCCTTTCTCTTACTGTTTTCCCTGGTAACATATAGCCCAAATTGTAATAACAAGACTGACTTTATTTGCATTTCCACAGGTTCTTGATAATGATCCACAAAGCACTGGAGATACTCCACTCTAACACGGAACTGTGAGCAACTGCTAACCTTCAAGCCTAGTTTCCTCAGTACAGGGCTCCTTAGTACTTAATATAAAAACAGCAGTTCTGAGGGTCCACACAGGGACAGGAAGCCTTGTTTATAGTTAACTCAAACTACATATGCCACTGGTTGCAAGGGGGGAGGTCATCAGCGTTTTGCATCAATCTACGATCTTTTTCCTCAGTTGCACTGACTGTAAGGGTTGGAAGCTCTATCACATATTCAACAAAGGTGACAAATAGAACTAGCTACACAAAAGGCAGTTGAGTGAATTATTCTCTCTCTCACCCTTGGAAAATTAGCATCTGATTAAAAGCTAAAACTGTCATTGGCCAGATACATCTTTATTAGAACTGTATCTCACCCAGAGTTCATGAAATGAGTTTTAAATTGAACCTGTCATAGTTTCTGATTCAACCTTCCCATATGCATTTTGTACAAATGAACATATACATATTTTCCTATATTCTATTCTTCCTCACATGAAGGATACCTTATTACAGATGCTTTTTGTTTTTGCTTTATTCACCTAACCAACATATCCTGGAAAAGTATTCTGTATCAGCTCACAGAGACCTTCCTCATTCTTTTTACAGGTACACAGAATTCCGTTGTATGGAGGTACTGTCGTTTCTTCAACCTTTCTGTCTTTGTCTGTTCTTTTGCTATACCTGAATATCACAGACTAATTTAGTAAAAATAGAGGTTTACTTAGCTTATCGTTCTGGAGGCTGGAAAGTCCAAGAGTATGGCACCAGCATCTGCTCAGCATCTGGTGAGGGCCTTCTTGCTACACTGTAGCATGGCAGAGGGCCTCATATAACCAGAAGGCAACAATGTGGTGTCAGCTCAGGTCTCTCCTTCTTCTTATAAAGTCATCAGTCCCATTATAAAGTCCTCAGACTGATGACCTTATCTAATTTCAATTACTTCCCAAAGGCCCCATGTCCAAATGCCATAAACATATGAATTTGAGGATTAAGTTTCCAACAGATGAAATTTGGGAGAACACATTCAAGCCATTAGCACCCTCTACCATGGATGAACATTTAGATTGTTGCTAATATTTTCATAGTGTTAGAAATGGGTCAGCCGGGCACGGTGGCTCACACCTGTAATCCCAGCACTTTGGGAGGTCGAGGGGGGAGGATCACGAGGTCAGGAGATCGATACCATCCTGGCTAACACGGTGAAACCTGGTCTTTACTCAAAATGCAAAAAATTAGCCGGGCATGGTGGCGGGCACCTGTGGTCCTAGCTGCTATGGAGGCTGAGGCAGGAGAATGGCATGAACCCGGGAGGCAGAGCTTGCAGTGAGCCAAGATCGCGCAACTGCACTCTAGTCTGGGAGACAGACGAGACTTTTTCCTTTTTTTAAACTAATTTATATTTCTTAATGTAAATATTTTTCATATATTTAAAAGCTGATTTTACATCTTACTTTTTGGATTGTCTAATTATGCCTCTTTCTCAATTTATGCTGGGGTTTTGGTCCTTGGTTCCTCAATTTTAAGATTTCTTTATATGTAAGAACTATTAGGTCTTACTGTATATGTTAAATATTTTCTGCCAGTTTTTCAGTTATTATGATTTTTGATGTGCAAAATATTTAATGTTATGTAGTCAAAATTATATTTTTTTTACTGCTTATAGATTGAAGCATAATTAGAAAACCTTTTCCTACACCAAAATGAAAAAGAAATTTACTCATTTTTTTAATGGTATCATATGGTTTCATTTGTACATTTAGATCTGTGATGTCTTTTGAGTGAATTTTGTGTATATATAAGCTATGAATCTGATTTTACCTTTTTCTAAATGGCTCCTGGGTTGCCCCAGCTTGAATTATTAAAAAGTCTATCTTTGTCTTTTATTATATACCAATTTCCATATGAATTTTAGTTCTATTATTGAGTCTATTTCACTTGATTTATCAATTCATGCTCCATCAAGGGATTTACATCAAAGAAATCAGTAAATGATATAAATCAGATCCCCCCGACCCCAATCCAAACCACTTGTTTACCAGTATGCTGTTAAACTTACTGTGTGTGTGTGTGTGCGTGCGCGCACATAGTAATAATATAATCAAATTATGTGGATATTGCATGAACTCGAGAAGATGTATTCTCTATTGACAGGGTGTAGAGTTTGACATGCAATGTATCTATAAGATCCCCTGTAGTGATTATGTTGTTCAGGTTTTCAGTCTCCTTATTTCTTGCCTACTTCATCTTTCCTGTATTAAGAAAGCTGTATGAACGTCTCTGATTAATGTGATTTCTTTCTTTCTTCCCCCCCACCCCCAGATGGAGTTTTGCTCTGTCACCCAGGCTGGAATGCAGTGGCACAATCTCAGCTCACTGCAACCTGCCCCTCCCGGGTTCAAGCAATTCTCCTTCCTCAGCCTTCCAAGTAGCTGGGACTACAGGCACCCGCCACCACATTCGGCTAATTTTTATATTTTTAGTAGAGACAGGGTTTTACCATGTTGGCCAGGCTGGTCTTGAACTCCTGACCTCATGATCTGCCCACCTCGGCTCCCAAAGTGCTGGGATTACAGGTGTGAGCCATCACGTCCAGCAATGTGATTTCTTTTATGTCTCCTAGCATCTCCTGTAGTTTGGCTTTATAAAGATGATTACTATGTTATTTGACGTATAACTATTCATAAAGATGTATCTACATTGTAAAGTATGGTTTTCTCATTAAAAAGTGCCTATCTTTATCATGTTTAAGATTTTGGGCTTGAATTTATCTGGTATCCGGATTGCTGCTACCCCGACTTCCTTATTTTTCCATTTGCCTGATACACCTTTTTTCATCCATTTTTAGCTTTTTTCATCACTTTTAGGTCTAGGTCTATCTGTTGTATATGATGTGCATATATGTGTATGTGTGTATATAGTTAGATCATATAGTTTTATATACATATACACACACACACACACACACACATACATACACAGATCATTCTTCATGAGCAAAATTGAAAGTCTTTTAGTACGTAGTTAAAACCCTGTTATGTTTGGGCTTAACTGTGGCAAAATATTATGTATTTTGTTATTTTTTGATACTTTTCTCCATATATATATTGTGTTCCTTAATTTTTTTTATATTTAGAAAAGCTTCTATTTTGGTCTGGTGGCTACTATCGTACTTACACTTTTTGAATACCACTAATCTCCTGGAGTTTTTGGTTTGATCGTTTGCTTCTGCCATTGACTATCTGCTTTATCAGTTTTTTCTGTTGTATTTTATTTACCTACAAGTTATACAACAATCAATAGGCTTATTTTATTTTGTTTCTTCTTCTCTTTCTCACTTGCAATTTTCAGTTGCATTATTTCTATTTTGTCACAACATATAACATTTGTATTTTAGTCTTCCACCTTCATCCCCACATTTTTAAAGTTTTACGTCCACGTTTATTTACATATTGACGGTTTCACTTGATGTTTAGGAGTTTCAGGAAAATTATTTGACTGGAAATTTCCCAGTTCTGTTTACATTGGACAAATCCCATTCTCAAGAACTGACAAAATTAGTGAAATAATAAACATATCTTCAGTTTATTTTATTATATACATCTTATTCTAAAATTGTATTGCTGCTTTTTTTCCTGAATCTAAATTAGTGGTGAAATACAAACTTTGTCTCTCCTTTCAACCCACCTCCCTCCAGAAAAAAAAAACCAAAAAAAAGCTTAAATCTATGGTAATATCCTTTAGCATTGAGTCACCCATTTGAACATATTGTTTTTAAAAAGCAACAAAAATATACCACATGTCAAATTTTTAAAAGTCTCTTCAAAGACCTTCCCATTGGAGTATTTAGATATAATCAGCATTTAATTCAATCTTTGCTAAAACCTATAACCTTAATAATGATACTGAGTGCTGGCATCATCCCCAGTCAATTGCAGTTCTACTTATTCATTTGATGTCTTAATATTTAGTTGAATTATCTAACCAAAACACCCTGAGCAAAAGAATGGAGTAATTATATAAACACTTGCAGCAGAACAATTATAAAGCAAGAGCAGTTAACATTTAGCCTGGTTAGAGACCTAATCTGCATATGCACATCCTGAGGTTCAGGCGCTGGTGGCTTTTTCTGTTTTGTTACGTTCTTCTTTGATTTTTGCATGTTTATTAGTTTTCTGTAATTACATGCCACAGAATATTTTTCTTAGCTGTCAACTTTCATATACAAATACACACTAATTTCAATTTGTAGATCTGCCCAGGAGCCTTGGAAACACAGGCGGAATGTCATTATAGGACACTTTGAGAGGTCCACAGGGAAGAAATATGTGGAGGAGTTTATCCGGAGTTAGATCTTTTGCATCTGTGTAGGCACCGCACCTTAAATTTCTAACCAGGCCTTCACCCCCTTAGCTCCTCAGGAAAATCTCCAGCATTTCACTGTAAAGGAAAATGTCAGATAATTTTGGGAGATCTTTTTGCAGTTCTGGAACCATGTCTTTATCCCCAGTGGAAAACTTTACAAAATAGCAACTTCTCTGACCTTCTTCACCCAATATCCTTTTACATCCTTCCGTTTTTCCTTACGGTTCTCACATGGAAACTGTAAATTCATGTTAAACCCACTTGCTTAGGTACTTGACAGGTTGACTCAGTTCTCAAGGAAAATGTAGTTTTGATTCATGTGTGCCTAAATCAGTTGCTGTAAAATATCACATTTCTCAAGAATATGCTACTTGAGTCAAAGTGAAGGCAAAGAACATTTAATGCAGTTTGATGAAACTAAAATTCTCTTTGGAAAAGAAAAGCAAAAAAGCTTGACACTGTAAGTGCTGTTCTGCAATGTAAAGGACATACTAAGAATGCCAGAGACAAAACATGTTAGGATGTGAGATTCTGTGCAAAGGCAACAGAAACATCAAGATGCGTGTGACTCAAGCAGCTTTACCTTTAATCCCATTCACTCTATGTGCCCCAGAGAAAGGAAGGAAAATGTAAACTTTAAAGGCAGAGATGCATTCCTTGACTTTAAGTCCCCCAAATTTCAAGGAATATGTGTATGAACTTAGCTGTTTGATGAAATGGTTAGTGCACAAAGGGAACACAAATTACTCCTTCTCAATCATTCATATTCTCATTTTTTTTTAACAACACCATACAAGTTCAAAAGTTCAAATTATGTGACCAATTTTTCCACGACATGTGTTAAGAAATTTTCCAGTAATTAAAAATTTCCTGGGAGGAAGGGTATGACTGTAATCTTCTACTTCCTTTTTGATATTAATGTATATTTTCTTAAAATCACTCAAATCTCTTCATGAATAATCATTCTCACAGTATTTTAATGATTATAGTTTATATTTTAAATAGTATGAATAATCATTCACACTATTTTTAGCCACCTTCTCAAGTCTAGATGAACAGAGGTCAACAAGTGTGTCTGGAGTGAAAATTTTATCTGGATCAATAGGATAAAAATACAGTAGAAAGGAATGAATTTAGGACAAAAAAAAAGGCAGGCATATGACACACAATGAGACAGTGAGGTTTTTGCCATAAACAGGCAGGTTTAAAGGATGCTAAGTCCAAAATCTACTAGATATTAACTGGAAAAATCTGTCATAATATGGCTCTTATCTTCAACCTTACAGCTCTAGGTACTGGAAACTCAGAAATGAATAGATTCTTCGTGATAGGTACCTAATTAAGTTCACATGAAACTTGTATATAAATCAGAAGTCCAGATTATAAAATTTCCAAGTGGAGGTGTGGTAGCCATGGAGATTCAAGAGAAAACTCACCACCAGGAGTGTGGTTAGACCTTTGAGATCTGCCGCAGCATTTGTACTAAGGCTGCACTTCTACTGGCAGCCCCAGCTAATAACTGAGCACAGCACTCAGCAGGAATACTGTGACCTGGTCATTTCTGCCCAACATGGACTCCTCAGTGGGCAATGCATTAGAGCTCCCCATTAGTTTGGCAAATATTTTCTCAAAGTTCCACCAGAATCGGAGACTCTTCCTATCCAGTTTTCCTTTCTTTCCTTCTCCCTTCACAAATGTGAGACCTGTATTGCAGACTGACAGCTCTCCCTGCCTTCTCCTGCTCTCTCCCCACTAGGTCTTTTATGGACATCGCTCCCAAGAAATCTCTTACACTTCTAATTCTTTCTTGACATCTGCTCCGCAGAGGACTCAGGTAATCATATCTTTCCTACTAGAATGATATATCTGTATCACATTGTGCTTGTCTTGTTATCAAGATATCAGAATAGCTCAATCAGAAATCTGTTGTTGGGTCTAGAAATAAGATGTGGTCAGTTCCTTTAACTCTACTCCAATAGTTCTGAAATGCTTGTAGTTCTCTCAAATTTACCATGCACTTTCCTCCCTTCTCTACTGCCTTTACCTGGTGTACTCCTATTTATGTTTCAGGACCAGATTAAGTATCTCTTCTTCCAGGAAGCCTTCTCTGACCTGATCTCACCCATAAACTTGAATGGCCTCTATTTGGTTTTGAAAGTACTGTATATGTATCTTTTGTGTACCAATTTTGTTACCCAAAAATTACATGGCTACCTTCCCCAGTAGACTATTATCTTGTGAGCAGAGAGTATGTCTCATAGGTCTTTGTGTCCCTACTACTAAGCTCAGTATCTTGCATTAATTAGTATTCAACAAATGCAGGGCAGTCCAGAGCTTCTGGTTGTAAAATGATAGCAGAATAAGAGAACTTGAAAACTTTCCTATTACAAACACCTAGAAATGCTAGACATAACATAAAAACACTCTTTAAGATGCATAGCTGAGCTGACAAGAAAGATGGCAAATGCCCAAATGTCAGAAATGAAGGCAGCATTGAAAACCAAATACGTTTTGCTAATGCTATGGCATTCCTGGGAGAGTTAGGTGAGAGATTTGAGGTAGCTTAAGGAGAGAATTCCAAGGTCCATGCAGAAATAGAGGAGGCCACGGTCCAGTGTAAAGAGGTAGGGTTAGGTTGGGACCCAGGAAAGGCTACAATTTTAGTGTAAGTTTTGACTAGAAAATAAGTTCCCACCAACAGGGGAAACATATCTCTGCTAGATTCTGGATAAAAACAAAATTATCTCTAAGAGTTTAAATCCAAGGCCTGTACTTCCATTGGGTTTGTAATTCAAGTTTGCATTGCCCTGGAATCTCCAAATCAACAAACTCATAGAAATCAATCACACGCAAGGAGTCCCTACAATGGTTGTTAAGAATATAAGGAAAACCTGTTGTGAAAGGACCTGGTCTCAACCTGAGCTATGACTTCCCATCTGCAAATCCACACTGTGATCTAAAATTACAAACCACACAAAGAAACAATCTACTGTGAGTGAGAGTTATAATATTCCCAAAACTTTGGCTACTAGTATGACAACCTGAAAGAATAAAAAAAGACATATATAAAATTATTAAATACACTTAATGAAGAATCTAAATTCTAAGGAAAGAATAAAACCATAGAAGTAATGAACAATAAAATTCAGAAGAACTTCAGTTATTATGTAATCTGAAATATATAAAATGTTAAAGAAATAAAAAGGAATGTTTAAAACCTGAGAACGAGACATTATATAACAGGAGAATTAAGTCACCGATATATCAAGAAAATTTATACAGGCATTGAAATTTAAAAACAGTGGATTAATAGCGAATTAAACATAATTTAAGAAAGAATGAACTAGAAGATAGATCTGAGAAAATTTAAAATGAAACAAATCATTGGAGATATAAAAAGAAAAATTAAAAAGCATGGAAGAGAAATGAATACTATATAGTTTGAATTTATGTCTAGGAGTTCCAGAAGGAGGGAATAGATGATGACAGGCCATTTCAAGGAAGTAACAGTTTACAATGGCCTAGTATAGAAAAAAGACATGAATCCTAAGATTCAGAAATCACGGTGGATCCCAAGAAGAATACGTAACACTGAATCCACACCTCGACACAACATAGTGAAGTTGTAGAAAACAAATGCAAAAAGAAAATCTTGCAAGTAACCAGGAAAAAAGTTAGAATACCTTAAAATTAAATGATTAGACTAAGAGCAGACTTTTGTTCAAGAATAGAAAGGAGAATAAAATATTTATGGAATGAATTAAAAAACAAGCATGTTTGACTTAGGCCAAAGATGAAAAGTAGATTTCACTTTGTGTACCATCTCCTATCACCTACTTATGTCTCACTGGGAGGATTTTAAAGTTCATTCAGCCTCGGAAAAAACAACCCCATCTCTACTAAAAACACAAAAAATTAGCCAGGTGTGGTGGTGGGCGCCTGTAGTCCCAGCTACTCAGGAGGCTGAGGCAGGACAATGGTGGGAACCCGGGAGGCGGGGCTTGCAGTGAGCCAAGATCATGCCACTGCACTCCAGCCTGAGAGACAGAGACTCTGTCTCAAAACAAACAAACAAACAAACAAACAAAAAAACCCTAATTGATTAGTGCTGTCTGCCACTGGCAGAAGAAGGGCAAGGAAAATTTCAGGATGTGTGTGTGTGTGTGTGTGTGTGTGTGTGTGTGTGTGTGTGTGGTATATATGTGTCATCCATTCAAGATCTAGGCCATAGTGAGGCCCATTGAAATATTACTGTCCACAGTAGAAAATACCCCTTTGTGACTGGAAAGCCAGAATAAAGGCCCTCTAGTTTATCTGATGAGGTCAGAGAATCAAACTAATTTGCGTACAACATATCTTTGAAAAAAGTTGTATTCCATAAGCAGAAGGCAATTCTGATAATACTGTTGAAAGGATCTTCATGAACAGCCTTTGAGCACTGGTACTTGGCACCCAGACATGCCCCCCTCAAGTTGGCAGAAGGACATTTAAAGGATTCCTCTGTAGTACAGAGATTGAAGATGCAACTCAAGGGAACCAGGGCCACAATGGCCCTACTTAACCCTATCTTTCTTGACAATGGCCTGGTATTCATGTGCATAGGTAGTACAGCATAAGTATACATTTTTTAAAAAAGCAAACTCCAAATTAAGGAAATGGATTTTGTGACTACAGTACTATAAAGTACCTAAAGTCCTTTGGAACCTTGGGCAGATTTTCCCACAGAAGTAGTGTAACCAAATCTCAGCACTTTGGGATGCTGAAGCAGGTGGATCACTTGAGGTCAGGAGTTCGAGACCAGCCTGGCCAACATGGTGAAACCCCATCTCTACTAAAAATACAGAAATTAGCCAGGTACATGCCTGTGGTCCCAGCTACTTGGGAGGCTGAGGCAGAAGCATCTCTCGAACCCAGGAGGCGGAGGTTGCAGTGAGCCGAGATCGCACCACTGCACTCCAACCTGGGCCAAAGAGTGAGACTCCATCTCAAAAAGAAAAAAAGTTTCACGAAGAGTAATCACTCTAAAAGCAATATAAAAGACAAAAACCTGCATCATTCATAGTGAACCTGAAAATAGACATGTCACTGGGTAACACCTCACCAATGTGTCTTGTCCTTATGGGAATGCCCATATATAGTTTCAATGTAAAATGGAAGACATAGGACCACACAACCAAAGTCTGTTCCTCCAGCTATGGCTTTCCTACTATACCATGTGTCTTACAACTCTCCTACTCCTGGGCACTGAACCCACCCAACTCCCAAACCCAGTGGCATCTATTGGATGAAGGGCTCCAATAATACCTGTGTGGGCTTGGGAATATTTGCAAAGAAAGTTTCTTCTCCTTGAAAAGATATGGACATACTTCCAAGATAAAAAGTTTTTTTAAAACAAAAAAAGGCCAGGTGGCAAAGCCAGAATATTTTTGTAAATTTTCTGGTCTCAAGAAATTCGTCTGTTAAAGTCTATTAATTAAACTCTAATGCCAAAGGTATCATTTTGAGATTAAGTGTTTAAGTAAGACATTGTGTTAAGCACTTTACAGGTATCATTTTATTTAAATATCCTGTTTCTTATAAAATAGATATTAGCTCCTTCCGTCTTATAGATGAGGAGACTAGGGCTCAGAAATGTTAAGTCATTGGTCCAAGGTTTAAGAGCTAGCAAGTGACGAGACAGGATTTTGACAAGACAAAGATGAAGTCTGACTCCAGCTATACCACTGTGCAATAAGCCTTCCTCTCCAATCCTATTAAGTTGTCAGGAAGAGTGATTACTCACAGGAATGGCAAATAGGTTTTAACTCATGCCAACTCTAATCTATCAGTGGTTGTTTTGGTAAAGTGTCCAATGTTTCACTGGGACTCAGTGAAAAGAATGCTGTGATCATCTAGCAATGTCTGCCATTGGTGAGAAAATGGTAGCGTGACAATATTTGCTACATGTTTGCCATTCCTGGAATAGTGAATTCTCAGAAGAGTTTCTATCTTTAACTCTAGTTAGAATTATAAGAAAAATAACATTCACAATGCTGCCACTCCTGATTTATTTTTTAATGGAAAGACACCCATCTGTGATATAAAACTTAAAAATGGAATACAAGCTGCTAAATTGTTCTGAAGTCTGTATTAGTAAAATTTCACCTCAAATACCATCACTTTCAACATTTTATAATTTTTAAGTGATAATACAACAGCAAAGACAAAATGAAGTGGTACACTTTAAAAAAAAAAAAAAAAAAAAAAAAAAAAAAAAAAAAAAAAAACACTCATAACTGACAACCAACTGCCAGGAGTTCCATGGGTCAAGCACCCCGATCAATAAATCCCTAGCTTCCCATCAACCCAGCAAGACACACAGGAAAAATCACATCTGTCTAAATATATCCGCCATCACCAGAGAAGCAACCACCATGGCCCAAGCCTGCCTCATCTCTCACCTAGCTGACAAATAGCCCTCTACCTGGTATCATTGCTTCCACTTTTATCCTACATATTTTTTGCACAAGTGCTAGAATTCTTTTAAAACATAAGTCAAATGCTATCATTCTTTCCGCTCTGCTCCAAACAATCCAAGGGCATTCCACATTATTCAGAAGAAACTGATATCAAAGTCCACACAATGGGCTGGGAGGCTACGTCTAAGCTGTCCTACTTTCTTCCCATCTTCATCTCATCCTTACTCCCACGCCCCTTTGCTCTAACACCACCAGCCCTTTTGCTAGTCTAAACGTGCTCTGCATGTTCCCATCTCAGGGCTTTTATATCTGTGGTCCCCTCTGCCTGGAATGTTCTTCCATCAGACAACCCCACAGCATTCTGTCTCACCTCCTTCTTGTCTTTGTTCCAATGTCATTTTCTCAGTGAACCTTTCTACTTAAACTTAAAAATCCACATCCTCTGCCAAATCTCCCTTCTCTCATTTTTCAAAAATATTTTTCTGCATATCACTCATTGCTATCCTATGCACTACATATTCACAATTTATCTGATTCAGCCCTACTTTCCATGGCACTAGACTGTAAACTTCGAGGGCAAGTACATACCCCACTTTCTTCTTTGATCTATCTCCAGTGTCAAAAACTGTGACTGCCACACAGTAGGCATTCCATGAATGAATGAATGAAGCAACCAACTTATTAATTCTCCTTCCTATGAGTCGGGGAAAAATAAAGTAAAATCAAATTTTCTAAACACTTTTAAAAATGTGGATCCAGAACTCAGATTTTTCTAAATATTCTTAAATGTAATTTTATGTGGAGACCTTGGCCTATTTCTAGTCAGATAGAAATAGCAATTTCTGAAAGTCTTAATCCCTAAGACATCACACTAAAGCTCTCAATCTTCAGTGATCACAATAACATAGGCTGTCCTTACTACCTACATGGTATGGTTTGAATGTTGGTGCCCCACTCTCAGATTCATATGTTGAAACTTAATTCCCAATGCAAGAGTATTAAGAGCTGGGCCTTTGGGATGTGATTAGGTCATGAGAGTTCTGTCCTCATAAATAAAATTTAATGCCCTTATAAAAGAGGTTGAAAGGAACACCCTAACCCTTTCCACCCCTCCCACCAGGTGAAGATTCAGTAACAAAGTGGCATCTTAGAATGAGACTGAGCCTTTATCAGACACTGAATCTGCTGCCACCTTACTCTTGGACTTTATAGCCTCCAGAACTGTGAGTAATAAGTTTACATCATTTATAAACTACCCATTCTACAGTATTTTGTTATAGCAACCCAAATAGACTAAGAAATTGGAACTATGCATGGGGTGCTGCTGTAGCAAATACTTAAAAACGTGGAGGTGGCTTTGGGACTGGGCAATGAGTAGATGCTAGAAGAGTTTTGAAGTCCGCTGCCATGAATGGAGGAATAAAGACAATTCTTGAGGACTCACAAGAAGAGGAGAGCTGTAAAGAAATCCTCAATCTTCTTAGGGATTACTTAAGTGGCTGTGATAATATTGTGTAAATATGGATGGTAAAGGCCATTCTGATGAGGTCTCAGACAGAAATTTGGAACATGTTATTGGAAACTAGAAGAAAGGCAATCCTTGTAGGGTGGCAAAGAACTTGGTTGAATTGTCTTCATGTACTAATGTTCTATAGAAGGCAGAACTTGCAAGTGATGAACTAGAATATTTGGTAGAAGAAATTTCTAAGAAAAGTATTGAAGGTATGTCATGGCTTCTCTTGATTGCTTACAGTAAAAGGTGAGAACAGAGAAACAAATCAGTTTATAATCAAAAGGGAAATAAAACGTAAAGATTTGGAAAATTCTCAGCTTGGCCACGTTGCAAAGAATGTAAAAGTGCATTCAGGAAAGATCATCAAGGGTGTGGTCATGCAACTGTCTGACAAGGATATTACTACAGATGGGTGGAAGCCTGGTACTCTTCATCAAGACATGGAAACATGGCCCAGAAAGCATTTCGGAGATCTTTAGAGGCTGCTCTACTCATCACAGCCCCAGAATTCCAGAGCCATAGAAACAGAATAATTTCAAGGTTCCATTCTCCACATTCCAGTGCAGCACTCCTTGGTTACCCAAGTTGTGCCTCAAGTTGGCCCAGGTACAGCTCAGGTCACCCCTTCTGAGGGCAGTAAACCTTGGTAGCACCTATACAGTGCCATCTCCACCAGGAGCAAAATGCATGAGCTATGGGGACTTGGTTCTCTCCACCTAGATTTCAAAATGATGCCCTGGAGAGCCTCGGGGCTCAAGCACAGAGCTGCTACAGAGGCAGAGGCCCCATAGAAAGCACCTACTGGGGCAATGCCTAGTGGGACCATGGAGGCAAAAACCAACCTCGCTCTACCCTGGTGGCTGTTTTCAGGTGAAGGGGTCCCACACTGACAGAGCTGCTGGTATGAAACTCCAGCCTGGGAGAGTCACAGGTAAGAGACTCCAACCTGTGAGAGCTGCAACTTGGACTGTGCCCAGAAAAACCAGGAGGTAGAGCCTTGGGGGCCCAATTCCCACACCAGTGTATCTGAAAGGCAGAACTTCAAGTCAAAGAAGATCATTCTGGAGCCAAGAGATCTAATGTTTTGCCCTGTTGAGTTTTGGATTTGGTCAAGACTGAGTATTCCTTTCTTCTTTCCTATTTCTCCCTTTTGAAATAGGAATGTCTATTCTGTGCCTGTCCTACCATTATATTTTCCAAGCACATCACATGTTTGATTTCACAAGTTCACAGCTGGAGAGCTATTTGTCTCAGGATAAATTGTAACTTGAGTTTTATCCATGTCTGATTTAGATGAGATTTAGATGAGACGCCAAACTTTACATTTTTGAGCTGATGCTGGAACAAGTTAAGATTTGGGAGCTATTGTGATTAAATGAATGTATTTTGCATGTGAGAAAGACAAATTTGGGAGACCCAGAAACAGAGTGCTATAGTCTAAACACTTGTGCCATGCCCCTATACCCACCAAATTCTTATGTTGAAACTTAATCCCAAATGCGGTATTACCTGTAAAGGTCTTTGGGAGGTTATTAGGTTATGGTATCAATGTACTAACAAAGAAGATTGAAGGGAACATTCCACACTTTCCATCATGTAACAACCCACTACAAGGCACCATCTTGGAAGCAGAGAACAAACCCTTACCAAACAATCTGCTGGCACTTTGTTCTTGGATTTCCCAGCCATCAGAACTATGAGCAATACATTTATATCATTTATAAATTATCCAGCCTAAGGTACTTTGTAATAGCAGCCTGAACTAAGATGCTACTCCACATGTATTCTTCAAACCTGCAGCATTAGCATCACCCGAGAGCTTACTAGAAGTACAGAGTCTGGATCTTCATGCCAGAGCTAATGAATCATAATGTGCATTTTAACACTACCACCCCTCCAGGTGATTCCTGTGTACATTAAAGTTTCAGAAGCACTATTCTACATGATGGGTTTTCAGTGAGGGGCTCTGAGTTTTTATCAGTGGAAACAAAACCAGTGTTAGGAATTGAGGAAATCCAGTTTTTGCTTGTTCCTAGAAAACAGAGCTCTAAAAAATAGTTGAGTCCAGGTGTCAGCCTACCATTTGAGTCCTGCATCAGTGATGTAAAATCTCCTTTAAAAAAAATAAAATTCTCAATATTCCATGCCTCCTTTAGTTAGCTTCCCATATCCAGCATACATCACAGCTTAAGCAGGAAAGCATTACACCAGGAATGTGAGACCTGAGCTCACCAGTTTTGTGCTTGTCTTTAGATCATGTTTTCTTCTTTGAGGTTCAGCTGACTCATCTCTTAAGGCGGGTAGGAATACAGGCTTTTCCTCCCTCAGATGTTTTGAGTTTCAGATGGGATCAGATTTGTGAAAGTTCTCTGAAAAGAATACCAATGTTGCATAAAATGAGGTATTATTTAAGCATTAGTATTTTACTTGCCATTTCCTAACACATGCTTGGTTCATGCTTAGTAAGACAGATCCAGGCCATATCACGATTCACATTTGAGGACCAACTGTTGTTTGTTCTTAGACTAGAAGCCATAGCAGCAAAGGTAGGATATCTTCCAATTAAAAGGTTTTGGTTCTAATTATCTTGCACAGCACCCACACAGCAGTAAGTTTTCCCTTACCACTAACAGAATTCTAAGAAATAACCATCCCTCCTTCCTGAATCCCAAAACCATTAGAACTGTGAGTTCTCCCCAGGGGCCTTTACCCTCTTTTTGTGCTTCAGCCACCAGGTCCCTGGTGATTCTTGCTTCACTTTGAAGGAGCAAAACAGCCTTGTCCACACCAAGAAGGAAACTTTTTGCACCTACCAGGACAGAGAGCTGTTGTCCTTGGATCAAGAGGCAAACCACAGCTTGAGAGCTACATACTCTCTATCTTACATAGGGATGTGCTTTCCCTAACCTCCTGGTCTGAGCCCTGTCCACTGCCTGTTTCCCTGGTACATGAACTCCTGCCTGTGTGCAAATCTGTATTCTTATTGATGCCCTTTTACTTGCGTCAGATATCTGGATGTTGAACCCAGGTCTCCTACTCAGATTCTTTGCCTGCTTCTTTTGATTTATGCTAATTCATTCAGATCTCATTGTCACTGTCGGTATTCACAGGATTCACACACCTTCAGCTCCAGAGCTCCCCAGGGATCCCCTGGTTGTGATATTTGCCAGTGTGTAGCAGCATCAACCACAGCTAAAGTGTCTTGGCCTGGCTTCTGCTGGGTCACTTGATCTTAAGATCTCTGAAGCCTTAGTACTGAACATCCACATGCTCTTCACTCTCATGAAGCAGCATGTTCTATTTCTGCTGTATCTAGGTGTCATTGTTGTTATCTACAGCTCCATGGTGGTGCTATGGGAAGCTTTCTCACAGCTCCCAGGTTAGATTACTTAAGAAATAAAAATTTTTATTTCAATGTTTTAGTTTCAAGGGGTGTATGTGCAGGTTTGTTACCTGGGTATATTATGTGATGCTAAGATTTTGAGTATGGTATTTTGAGTATGGTAAGATTTTGAGTACACACAATAGCCAGTAGTTTTTCAACCCTTCCTCCATCAGTAGTCCCCAGTGTCTATTGTTGCCATCCTTATGTCCATGAATAACTACTGTTTACTCCCACTTAGAGGTGAAAATAATGGGGTATTTGGTTTTCTGTTCCTATGTTTATTCACTTAGGATGTTGGTCTCTAGCTCCATTTTGTTCCAAAGGATAAGACTTTGTTGTTCTTTTATTTGGTTGTATAATATTCCATGGTATATGTGTACCACATTTTCTTTATCCAGTCCAATGTTGATGAACACCTAGGTTGATTCCATGTCTTTGCTATTGTGAATAGTACTGCAATGAACTTACCAGTGTGTGTGTTTTTGGTAGAACGATTTATTTTCTTTTGGATATATATCCAGTAATGGGATTGCTGGGTCGAATGGTAACCGTTTTAGGTTCTTTGAGAAATCTCCAAACTGCTTTCCACAGTGGCTGAACATTTATATTCTCATAATTTACATAATTTACATTCTCACCAACAGTGCATAAGTGTTTCCTTTTCTCCACAATCTCGCCATCTTCAGTTTGACTTTTTAATAGTAGCCATTCTGACTAGTGTGAGATGGTTTGACTGGCATTTCTGATTAGTGATGCTGAGCTTTTTTATATTTGAGTGAAAACATCCAGGCATAACAGAATGTGTGCTTCGTGATGCCACATATAAAGTGCAGTAGCAAGCAAATCTAATCTATGGTTTTAAAGGCCAAGGGGAGTTATTTTGGGGAGTAGGGTAATGGCTGGGAGGGGCAAGAAGACTTGTATGTCTTATTTTGAGAAGTGTTTGTTCATGTTTTTTGCTCATTTTATAATGGGGTTATTTGGTTTTTACAAATCCAATTGCTTAAGATTCTGATAAATTCTGTATGTTAGACCTTTGTCAGATGAATAGTTTGCCAATATTTTCTCCCATTCTGTAGGTTGCATCTTTACTCTGTTCATAAGTTCTTTTGCTGTGCAGAAGTTGTTTAGTTTAATTAGGTCCCACTTGCCAATTTTTTTGTTGCAACTGCTTTTGAGGACTTAGCCATAAATTCTTTCCCAAGGCCAATGTCCAGAATGGTGTTTCCTAAGTTTTCTTCTAAGATTTGTAGTTTGAGGTCTTACATTTAAATCTTTAATCCATCTTGAGTTAATTTTTATATATGGTGAAAGGTAAGGGTACAGTTTCATTCTTCTGCATATAGCTAGCCAGCTATCCCAGCACATTGAATAGGGAGTTCTTTCCCCATTGCTTTTTTTAGTCAACTTTGTCAAAGATCAGATGGCTGTAGGAATGCAGTTTTATTTCTGAGTTCTCTATTCTGTTTCATTTGTCTATGTGTCTGTTTTTGTACCAGTACCATGCGGCTTTGGTTACTGTAGCCTTGTATAGTTTGAAGTAGGGTAATGTGATGCCTCCAGCTTTGTTCTTTTTGTCTAGGGTTGCTTTGGCTATTCAGGCTTTTTGGTTCCATATGAATTTTAGAATAGGTTTTTCTTATTTGTGAAAAATGATGTTGGTAGCTTCATAGGAGTAGCACTCAATCTGTAGATTGCTTTGGGCAGTATTGGCCATTTTAATGATACTGATTCTTCTAATCCATGAGCATGAAATGTTTTTCCATTTGCATCATCTATTACTTTTTTAGCAGTGTTTTGTAGTTCTCCTTGTAGAGATCTTTCACCTTGGTTAGATGTAGTCCTAAGATTTTTGTTTGTTCCTTCTTTGTGGCTATTGCAAGCAAATGAGATTGTGTTCTTGATTTGGCTCTCAATTTGAATGTTAATTGGTATACAGAAAACTACTAATTTTTTACATCGATTTTTGTACCCTCAAACTTGACTGAAGTCATTTATCAGTTGCAGGAGCCTTTTGGCAGAGTGTTTAGAGAAAAATTACTGAGGTATAATAAACATACAGAAAAGTAAACACATCACAAATTGCTCAAAAACTATTGAGTGAACACACCTGTATTAATTCCCATTTAGAAAGGAAGAATATGAGATCTCAGGACCTTATTCATGCCTTCTCCTAGTTATTAAAATTTGTACGATAAATACTTGCCCCTCACAGACATTACCCTCTTCCCCAAAATAACCATTCATCTGACTTTTAACACCATCGTTAGATTTGCTTGCTTTTGCACTCTACATATGGAATAATGAAGCATGTACTCTCTTGTGCATGGATGCTTTTACTTAATGTGTTTGCAAGATTCATCCATGTTGTGTGTAGCTGTAGTCTATTCTCTTGTTAGCATGCAGTATTTCATTGTATGACTATGCTGCTATTTACCTACTTGTGATGACCATTTGTTTATTTCCAGTTTTGTTCTATTAGAAGTAGTATTACTAAAAATGCCCTTATGTCTTTTGGTGAACTTAAGGCATTCATTTCCTGTTGGGTATATAACTAAGAGTAGAATAACTGGGTGAGAGGGTGTGCGCACCTTAACCTTTAGCAGGTGTAGCAGCTTTCCAAAGGTGGTGTACTAAGTTACACTTCCATCAACAGTGTATGACAGTTCTAGTTACCCTGTATCTTTGCAAACATCTGGTATTGTCTTTTTTCATTTTAGCCATTCTGGTTATTATGATTTAATTTCCATGATAACTAATTATTTCAAGTACCTTTTAAAAAATGTGTTAGCTATTTAGATATTCATTTGTATCAGTATCTGATCAAGTCTTAGTTGCCCATTTTTCTATTCACATTTTTTTTCTTTTGGCATGTGGGAGCTTTCTATGTATTGTGAATACTAGTACTTGCAGGTAGTGAAAATTTTTTCTATGGTTGGCCTTATTGCTCAATTAATGGCATCTGTTGATAGTGAAATTTTTAACTTCATAATCGAGTCCATAAATCAAATTTTTTCTTTATGGCTAGGTTTGTGTTCTGCAAGAAGCACAGCAATTGACAGGCTGCTGCTGGTATAAAATTGCCCCTACTTTAGCATCTGTTGATATGAAAGTCACTCAAAATAGTCAATACTTTTACCATCTGTATGAGTTTATCAGATTTTCCCTGAACATTTTGACTGTTCTCAAAATGCAGCCTAGAAATTGCCTTGACCTTCCATTTATCCATATGCTGCTGATCTACTATTTATCTTTATGTCTTCCCTTAAATATAAGACTTATTGACATGAGCTTAAGAAATTCTGTCCCAAAAGATCCCCAGTGAAACAAGGATCTCTTAGAGAAAAAAAAAAAAAAAAGTCTTCATAATTACATAGCAATCAATTTGCTAGATGAAAACAAAATAAGTATTCTGATTAATTGCATTGCCTTATAAAGGAAAAATGATTAGTCTTAGACTGTTAGGGTTATTAAACCCCAGAGACTAATTAGAGCAATCTGAAGCCTCACAAGAAAGAAGGCATTATTGTTATACTTCTTTTACAGATAGAAGTCAAAGCACAACTGTAAGAAATAATATATGAAAGTCCATAAAGCAGTGCCTGTCACATAATAAAGAGCCAATAAATCTTAGCTATTGTTGTTATTACAAGTTCTTTATATTGCAGTTGTGCAAACTGAAATTCAGGGAAATAAAATACCTTGTCTCCACTCACATGGATTTCTGGTTGCAGAATTAAAACTAAACCCTCCATAGTCATATTCTCATCCAAGGGATCCTTTCTACTAAACTACAGTCTCTCAGAATTCCTCATCTATAACAATTCTGGAAGGTATTTACAGGAAACATCGATTCAAACTTTAACCAATAGAACTCAAGACATTATTTTCATTGTTATCACTTTATAAATGATAGTAGTATGCTTCTAATGATTTGATCTTTTTATTGAAACATTCTTCCTAGTTTTAATAAAATCTTTCAGTAAATATGAATTTATCTTCTCCACCTAAATAGCTATTATGACTATTTCTGTTAGCTTTTGTTGGATAATAAAATATCTTAAAATTTACTTAAAATAATCACTTTTTTTTTTTTTTTTAAGAATCTACAGTCACCAATTGAGGCTGTGTTTACATGAGTGGCTCTTCTGATCTCAGCTGGGCTCACTCACATATTTGTGAACTTGGATATTTTAATTGAAAAATCAGATCAGCTATGCAACTCTGCTTCTGGGAGTTGAATGGATAACAGCTGGGTGATAGAATACTTGGGCCATGCATCTCTCACCATCCCTTAGGCAGTCCAGATTTATTTACATGGTGATCATGAGGTTCCGAGAAAGCAAATAGAGACCTCTCGGAGCCTAGCTCAGACACAGTAAATTTTTTTTGGTTGTTTGCTACATTCCATAGGTCAAAGCAAGTCACAAGTCTAGCCCAGATTCAAGTATTGAGGAAATAGACTTCACCCCTTGATGGAGAATACTGCAAAAATCACACTACAAAAATGTTGGATATAGAGAGGAAAAAAATAATGTGGCCATTTTTCAAACGTACCGCAATGAGTATGCATAAGAGCCAGGTAAACATGTTAACTTTATCCTTACTTGGAGTCTCTTAGTAAACGAAAGCTTCCTGCACTCAAAAGTGAGGGTTTATATTTTTCTCCCATCATATAAGCAAATATTTTAAAATTAAAATAGGCAGGGTTCAAAATGGAAAAAAATATGCACTTTCATATGCATATGCATCAGGAATTCATGATGAAGGTATTATAAACAAGTAATCATGGATTTCACAAAGATAGAGCTCTATGACTATTTCATAAAGCACCATTTTTAACACTGAAAAACTGGGAAAATCAGCGCCCAAAAATAACTGGTAAAATACATTATATTATAACCACATAATGAAATGCTACATCTTTATTGAAATGAAGACGTAGTAGAAGAATATTAAATGATATATGAAGGTAGTCATAACATATTAAGGTAAAAAGATTACCTACCATGTTATTTATTTGCATGTTTTGGTATAACTGTTTTCTAAAGATATCACTATTAGTCATTTTGCTTTTTAATTAGAGGGAAAAAAATCCTTTGACAATAAATTTGTCATTCCTTTTACATGCTGCAAATGTAACAAAGCCCCATCCCAGGTGTATCTTTAGTTATACAGCATTATCACAGAAGAATTTACGAATCACTACCGACTATATGACGTTGTTTAAATTTGAAACTCTGTGGTGACTCATGACTAGGCATGCCAGTCCTTTGCTGTTTTAATCCTTCAATAATTAGTACAAACAGTAGAGTTTGTTTGGAACAGAATCCAGAAATTTTTGTTGATAGGTCCAGCTTTGCCATGTTTTAGTTGAATGGCTTGGAAAAAATTACAATCTGTTTTTCATTTCATTTTCCTATCTGTCAAGTGAGGATATGTCTGAATTCAAACTCCTTGAGAGAAAAACCTACCATGTATAATCAAACTTTGTGTCCTCAACTTCCTTACCTAGGCATACATTTTACATACTTAATAGCTTACCTGTCTACTTCATGGAAGTATATCAGAATATTGGTAAGCATACCATCACTCTGCAAGCAAGGTTTCCATAGGGAAGGAAGATGAATCAGACATTTCTTACATGCTAAGTCAGATTCTCTTATAGTCACTTATCCCCAGGGCTTTTACCATCAGTGGCTACCAACTTTGTGGGAAGTCTGACCAACTTCCTATGAGCACAATCCAATAGTATCTCACCATATACCCATATCACACCTCCACCTACCTCCTGCCCCAAGGTTTCCCTGTTGATGCACAAGAGTGAGAGCACTGAAGTGTTCTAGTGAACTCCATGTTGTAACACCAAAGACCACTTGTCTCCTTCATGCTACAGAACAAAAGAGTCACTCTATTGGCGATGGTGATCCATCCTGACTGTCATGAGGAACTAGGGTTGCTGATACACAATGGACGAAGGGAGGAGAAAGTCTAGAAATAAAGGTTCCCTAGAACATCCATTGGTGTTTCTCTCCTCAGTAATAGTAGTGAACAGATAACTGAAGCAAGAACAACCTGATATAAACAAGATATTTAGAACCCTTGGGGACAAAAGTTTAAGTCATTGTACTGGGCAAGCATTCCAGGTCAACTGAAATGTTGGTCATACATTGGGGAAATCTAGAAGAGATGATAGAGGAGGGAGATGATGAATATCAAGTAGAACCTAGGGACCAGCTGGAACAGTGGCAACTGTAGACTATTTCGTTAACCCTATTGTCTTTTAAGAGTTTGCTGTGGTAATTGCCTTGAAGTGTTCTGATTGGATTTGTACCTCTTCTCCCACAGAAGATGCCATGTTGTAGCATAGGAGCCAAATGCCAAGTATAATGCCTCACCTCACACTGAGTACTTTCTGCCTCTTGCCCAGGGTTTCCCGCTGATACTAAGGTAGAACACACTGCAGAGTCCATATATGCTCATCTAAGAATTTCAGAGGAATTAACACCCATGGGGTTAACTTTTGACCAATGGGAGACCAGGAGCCCAGTAGAAAAATTCTTCTCCCTTCCTCTCTTCATACAGACCTTCCTTGCAAACTCGTCATTTATACAACCTCTTAGAAGATGATCCTGTAAGACTGAGTCATTAGTTGCTCTTGACATCAAGTGGTGACTGGCTTAATAATGTACCTTTTTATTGACTTTTTCTCCTTTCTTGACTCATTCCCCTTTTTGCTTCCCTCCTATTCCCTGAGATTGCACTCTAATAAAGTAGGACATAAGCCTTGGCCTCAGGCTCTGATTTCTGCAGAAACAAGTATAAAACAGAAAATAATTGGCAGGCCCAGTTGTGGTATTCATACCAAGACAGAGTGATTTGTAGGGTAGGCATCAAGACTCCTAGAGGTGGGAAGACACAGGAAGAAAGTCTTAAAGATTTTCCCATACTTGCTACACTCAAGGTTTCTCTCCACTGTGATTCTCTGATGCCGACATTATGTGGATTTAACAGCAAAAACTCCTCCACACTCATTACCCTCATGGGTCTTCTCCCCAGTGTGGATTCTCTGATGTATAACCTCTCTTCCCCAGAAGCAAAGAAGACTTTGTGAATTTCCCAAAAGCCTTGCCCAATGCCCATGATTAAGGCAAGGAGTAGCCCTATAGTGTACAATGGGCAGACTTTCCCATAATCCTTTTCTTCATAAATCTTCATTCTGATGGTGCTGACCTCATCACTCCAAGGATGAACATGAGATCAGGCCTGGCCCATCAGAGGCTTCCTTTACCCTATTGCTATGGTTTGAATGTTTCCCTTCCAAATTCATGGTGAAACAATCCCCACTGTGGTGTTATTATGCAGTGGTGCCTTTAGCAGGTGATCAGACCACAAGTGTTCCCCCTCATATATGAATTAGTGCCTTATAGAAGGGCTTAAGGGAATTAGCTTAGTCCCCTTTTTGTCCGTCTGCCATATGAGGATGCCACCATGAGAGGATGCCACTACTGATAAAGCAGCCTTCACTGGTCACCAAACCTGCTGGTGCCTTGATCTTGGACTTCTCAACCTCCAGAATGTCTGTAAGAATACATTTGCATTGTTATAAATTACCCAGTCTGTGGTATTTTGTTAGAGAGGCACAAGTGGACTAAGAAACCTACATACCATGATTGCTTCAGGGATTGGTCTCTGAGTGGAGCCAAACCAATCTTGGAATCTTTATACCAGTGCTTTAAGGAAAAATGCTTTCTGCTGGGGCACTGACGCTGGAAAATGTCAGTCTTGAGCCTCTTAGTGTCCAATAATTAAGCCAACAGAACAAAAGTAGAACTTAGAGGTGAAAACAGATTTTCACCATTACCATGCAACCTAGTTGGGACTAGCCAGAGATAAGCATTCAACTTCTAGGAAAAGTCAGTGTGTTTGTTTGTTTGTTTGTTTGTTTGTTTGTTTTACAACCACTGTATGAGATGATATGTTTGGCACCTTCATTAGTTGAGATTTGAGGGTAGTAAAAAGGCCAATCGAGCACAATAGACTAATAGGTAGGGTTTACTTCAGATACGACTGGCTCTGGGGGTCCAAATAATATAATCATAACTGCTACTTTCATCTGAGCACTGCTTTTTTCTTCTTCTTCCTGTAGGCTTATTGGGCAGATTCCATGTGGAGGGCAGCCGTGGCCTTGAGGCTCTGTGCGGTGGTGATACTGACTGTAGTCCCTGGCAGTTGCAGCAGGCAGGAAGCAGAGAGAGAAATGTGATGAGGCAGCTCTGGAGAGGAGGAGCCACAGGTGCACCCCTGCATTGGGAAGAAGCCATCAACAACTGCAGCAAAGAGACTAGATATACCACACACTCCTGGGTTTGCTGGGGAATTTAAGAAAAAGGCAGTCAGAAATCAAAGGTGGAGTTCTAGGAGTCCTCCTGGAAAGAAGCTAGAGAGAGAAATTCTGATTGGCATTTTTTTCCTCTATAGCTCCACTTTTGTCCAGCTAAAAGCAGGAATCAGATCAAATGTTAAGCAGATGACATTTGACAGTCACAACGCAATACTTTTTCTCATTACCACATAACATTCCCCTACTACACCATTTAAATCTCACTCTCACCCAGAATAATCACAGATGAGTCATGAGAAGTGATAAATAAAAAATACAATTTTTTAAGTCAAACATAAGTATCAAACTATAAAGACCCAGCATGCATAAAATTTAATTTTGCAATTAAAACTCCCAACAATGTTTATCTCATACCACCCATTATGTGAACAGATCTCGTTGTGATGCTCAGAAATTAAAGCATGTAAGATGTGTGGTTCAAGGAAATTACTTTTTAAAGAAAGAAAACCCACTGAAATTTATTGATTCCTGTTACTGAAAAAGTCAGAAGTAGGAGTAATTACCATGAAAAGGAAGTTAAAAATGCTGGGACCCCAAAAGAGCTAAGATCTAGCCCAGGCTTCTCTTAGATGGTACAGATGGGAGAAAGTCCTAAAGATCTTGCCATAATTGCTACACTCAGGGTTTCTCTCCACTGTGGATTCTCTGATGCCAACATTATACAGATTTAACAGCAAGATCTCTTCTATACTTATTACCCTCATGGGTCTTCTCCCCGGTGTGAATTCTCTGATGTATAACCAACTTGGAACTACTGGGGAAGCCATTTCCACTCTTCTTGCAGAGTTAGGGTCTGTCCCTACTATGGATTCTCTGATGCCTGATCAGATTGACTATTATTATCAGCTCCCCCACACTCCTCACACTGATAAGATTTCTCTCCAGTATGGGCTGATGACAAATCAATGAAGAATTGCCATTAAATGATTTCCCACACTCCTTACATGGATAATGTGGATTCTCTGGCTTCTGACATACTAAGAGGAAAAGCTGATGCACCTTCCATACTCCTCACATCTGAAGGGTTTCCTTGCATAGTGGCTTCTCTTTCTTTTCCTTTTTTTTTTTTTCTGTGGGGATTCTCTGGTGCTTCTCCACGTCACATGTTTCTGGGAAGTCAGCTTCCTAAGAAATATTCTTTAACAGCCCACGTGACATCACCATGTCTGTTTCTTCAGAAATTCCCTGTGTTGATGTGGACTAACTGTCAGTATCGGTCTCAGCATCTTTACAGGAGACCCTGGTCCCCTCTGCAGGGGGACCATCCTGTGTGTCCAGCACCCAAGGCATATCCCCTCCCACCAAGTTTGCAAACTGGGTATCCTGGTGCCCAGCTTTCAGGGTTGACGGCCATCACCTGGACTCCTTCTCTCTGGGCTTCTGGGGAAAAGCGGGGGCTCCAGGGGCAGGTGGCCAGAAAATAACTATTGTTGTATTTTGTATGAAGTACAGCCAAACATTTCTGGGTCAGTTGTACAGAGGGAAAAAAAAACAAATGGCTCCCCATATCCTCCTCTCCTGCTAGAGAAGCAATACGGGGAAGGGATAATCACTGTTCCAGGGTCCTGAAATCCTTGTCTGGAATTTATACTTTCTGATCCTGTTTCTAACATCCAGAGCTAAGATAACAATCAGCTGGTGCCTTCTAGAACAGCTGGAACCTCCATCTGGACACATAGAGGGACCTCAGTGGTAGCTTCATTCTCCCTGTGATTAATCCGCAGGATTCTAGCGTGGCTTCTGTTTCTTTTGGGGAACACATAACTTTCAACAAAGGGATTTTGAAGTTGACAAGCTCCCAAACTCTGTGATAAAGCAGTGAGTTTTGCCAGAAATAAGTTGCGTTCTGTCACTAATTCCATCTGCTTTCTAGATGATTTTAGTGTACTTTTACCTAAAGAAGAAGGGCTCCTGAATTGTTACCCTTCCAGAAAAGGAAACCAAAAGCTCCAGCAAAATAAATCAAGCTAATACTAACAGTTAACTGAAAGGAAATGGGATGCTTTCCTCTGATAAAAAAGGGGGGGGCATCAAAAGTCAAAATCAAAATGCTTGCAGTTTCCCAAACACACCCTCCTCTTCCAGCCTTTCACCACCCCATTTGCTATTGTCTCTGCTTGGAATGGTGCTATGCTGGCTGGGGTCATAAAATGATGAAAAAGAGAAAGTGGATCCCTGCCTGTCTGTAATCAGGAAAGCACAGGATGTACAAGAGTCTTGAGAAGTACCCCCTCACCCAGACTCTGAGGATAAGAAAAGCTTCCTGCAGAAAATGCTATCTAAGCTGAAAACTAAAATCAATTTTGACAATGTAAAAGATAGTGTTCCAAGCAGAGGAACGGTGAGCACTAAACCTAGAGAGACCGGAATGACTGCAAGAAGTTCAGGAGAGGTCATTTATTTGGGCAGTGGGAGGTGAGTTGACAGTAGAGAAGAAGAAGAGAGAAAATGAGAAACGGGAAAGGGAAATAGGGAATGAAATAAAATGAGAGAGCGGGCAGCAGCCACATCATTAAAAGTCATATTTAGGTGTCTGCAATTTATCTTAAGAAAATGAAGAGACATTAAATAAATTTAATCTGGGGTGGGATTTGTACACCTATGTTTGAGAATCTTTGTAATCCCAGTGTCTACCATAGTGTCAGACTCTTAATAGGCGTTCAATAAATCCTGTGGTGAGTGGTGTGGCAAACCAACCTAACGGTCTGTATAAAATCCATCTTTTTAGTAAGAAATATTTATAAGCATAAATATTTATAAATGTGTACATAAATATTTGTAAATGTACAGAACAGTAAATTATCAGACCACAGTCACAAAACAAAAGGCATAACAATAGTTAGAATGCCAGCATCACATCCCCAATGCTGAAAACAATAAATTATTCATAAGTATATTCTCACTGCATAAACCAAATACTTTTTCTAACGTTAACACTAAGGAAAGATGGCTTTCTGAAGAAGAGAGAAGAAAGCAAGAATGTTCTGGAACCTAGGGCAGGGAGAGATGGCAGCATAGCCATGAGGGTATGGCTTTACTACCTACATTCATACCCAGATCCTAACAAGACTCCCAGATGTAGACTTTTGGCCAAAGTTTTACTCTTTCTGTACCCAAGTCTACTTTGTAAATGAGAATATCAACTCATAAGTTTATTGCGGGAATCTAGCTACATAGGACCTGCAAAGCACTCACACAGTGCCTAACATGTAGTGAATAGTTACTGGGAAATCACTCTTCTAAGTGCAAGAGGCAGGCTTTGGAGAACAACATTCTGGACACATTGGAGACACATGGACTTCCTGAGAGCAGGCAGCAGGATAAAACTTAAAAGGAAGGAAGAGTTCCAGAATTCGGATCTATTGTTAAATTTTTATCAAGTTAGGTCTCCTTTCTTGAGAATTTAAAATTGGAACTAAGATTCTGGTTCAGTTTATGTTTATTTATTCATTTCATAAATATTTGTTAAGCACTTACTATATGCTAGGCACTGTTCCAGGAACCAAAGATTTGACAACTAAAGAGAGAAATGGAGAAAAAGAGAAAAGGAAAACCAGGAGAATTATACATGAAAAACTATTACAAAGAAGGTTTATACCTACAAAAAGGAAGTGGAGTGATTAGGCTGGGGTTCTCCAGACATTTTATGAGATGAGTTTCTTTCTGCTTTCTTGAGCCTAGGGATGAAGTGCCAACAGTAAGATTCCAGAGCAGAAGAAAACACACTGGAAAGTAGAGAAGGGTAATAGCAACTGACCAGAGATTCTGCAGATACATTTGACAACAATCAGCAGGTCCTGATATTCTAATTAAAGTCACAGGGTCAGGGGAGCTTCTGGGAATTCCTGAAGCATCAAGAAAACTCTTAAGAATTAGGGAAGAGCAGAGATAGCACAAGGAACTGGATTTTATATCATATAATTTCTGTTTTAACTGTATGATCTAAAACAACAACATTCTAGGAAAGGGAGGAATATACTACCTGTTCAAGAGGAGAGGATTAGGATGAGAATGAAAGAGCAACAACAGCTACTTCAAAGGTAATGGGGAATTTGGAGCCATGTGTTAAGGATTTGCGACTGGTGAGAGGGTACACAAGTGTCATCAGACAAAAGACAAAGGATGACATTACCAGAATCTCATTCAAAAAGGAAAGGAAATAGGAAGTCATTAAGAATCATGATTTGCATCTGTTAAGGATTTTCAAAAGAAAATGGCATATTTTTAATTAAAAAGCAAAAGGGGATAGATAAAAATTACAAATGTGTTTAATCAGTGTAACCAGCACGGTCCACACGTTCCATGAACCCCCAATTCCCAAATGATAATGTCTCAGATTCTTATCCCATCTTACTGGATAAGTTTAGTCCTTACCAGATTTCTATCCCTAAATATTCTGGACTCCCTGGAAAATGCTCTCATGCTCTCCAAAGCCATCTTGATTGTCACCTGCCACCTCAGTGAGCCCCCTAGCTCCAGGCCCCTGTGGGGACCACTGCTCACCCCAGCATGCATGACCCCCTGCCACTTCCACAGGTTTCCCTCAGGCAGCTCCTCTCATTAAGACCGCTTCACCTGAAGCCTGGGTATACTCGTTCCTTCAAGTCCCCAGTTAGAACAGAACAGGTCAGCGAGAGTCTATTGACACTTTAGGGATAATCGGAGGATTAAAGAAAAGGAAATAGAGCCGTAAAATTGAAATTGCTTTTAGAGATGGTACACTCAAAACCTATAAGCCAAGACCCAAGGGTCCATGACAGCACTCCTCCCAGCTGGTCCACGTGTTAGGAACCTGCTTCTGAGCCACACGTATACCCCAGCAAGTTCCTAAAAATATCCTGCTTTTCAGTGAAAAAAGTTCCTAATCCCAAGGCCTAGGAAAATAAGTTTATTCTTTCCATGACCTTAGACCTGCCTCCCCACTTCAGGGGGAAATCCCACCAGGTTGAGGTCTGCTCTATGACCTTCTACAGAGTGAGCCCCAAAATACACAAGAGTTCAGGAAATGTATTTTCCAGTTCTGGCTTATTCACTCCTGAATTATGTGAGATTTGAGACATCAACAGTCCAGCCTGTGTTGAGCTGCATCAGACTCAGGCCACATGAGGTGAAGTGAGACCTGCACATGTTTCCAGCCATGACAGGTCTCAGCTCCCACTCATCAGTCACTGCTAAAACATACACATGGATTTATCCAGAGCAAGAGCAAGAATACATGGCTATAAGGAAGTCCAAACCTATGCAAAGGAAACAAGTCTGTCCTCAAAGAAACAATCCTCTGAGATGCAATTCTGTCTGCTCTAAAGACAAACAAATTATTATAACAAACAGTTTAGCTCTTTGGGATCAAGAAATCTCAACCCTTTTAAAGTCCAAACAAGGAACTCTGCTCTGTGTTCAACTAAAACGCCAACGGATGGAGCATAACAGCCCCAGAATAAAGGATGATGACGTTCTAAGGAGCTATTTTTCCAACTTCTACCTATTGCGTTAAAGAATATCACATAAGACTCTAATATGTAACCAATTTAATATTGTGATTTCTTAAAATATTGTGGCAGTGACTATAAATATGCTACACATTTATCTTTTAGAATTAAAAAATCCTGAAGATCTAACACATGTGAAAGGGCTTTGACAAGCATTAAGTATTGCCTCCACTCCAAGGAGGTCAGCCTTGGGAAAGCTAAAGACAAAATAATGCAATTTGGATACAATGCAACTTGAAATAAGCCTAAGACCTTATATGCCAGATACAGAGTAGGAAGGCACTCAACTTCTTTCATATCCCAGATTATATTCTTAGTACGTTTTGAAAACTCATTGCCACATATCCCTGGCCAGAGGTCTTTGCAGTATTCATCTTTCTGAACCCTCTTAACTACTTTAAAGTTCTTTGGTGCTAGAAAGTCACCAGTAGATCACTTGTTATTCAAACTGTTTATACGGTTTCCTGTATCTAAAGTCTTCTTACAGAAATTTTATTTAGAAAAAGTGAATTTTCCATATGTCTTAAAATCAACCTTGGACTTCCAATTAAACATGACAGGTTGAACATACATTTATCTTCACTTCTTCCCAGCCCCACTAAAATTGCTGTGAACCTAATTTTTTCAAAAGGCTTTATCTACAATGGCAGGCCAAACTCCTTAGGCTCACAAGTTCCTTGGAGGTATCAGATACCTCTAGGGGCATGGGAATTTGGTGAAAATCCACATGCTGAATATGCAATCTCTAGTTCTTTTCCCCAAGTTAACTCACACAAGGCAAAGCTGCCAGACATGTGCTCCACAGCCAGTAGCTTGGAGATTCTAAGAAAAAATACAACTCAAGAGAAAACCCTAAATATATTGACATTTTGCATTCTCCCCTCTGCAATGAAATGTCCTGGTCACAATCACAAAAATCAGCAAGTCTTAGGCTCACATGAGACTTTCCAAACAGTTTTTCAATGCCCCACTCTCAGAATGAACAGGCAAGGATCACTCAATGTTTGAGAAATGCTTTTAAAAATGAAGATAGAGACCAAAACAGAATGGGGTGGGGGCAGGATACAAAAAGAAGGCAGAGCTAATTGAGGGACGAGAAGAATACTTGCAAAGATCTATTAATGATTATGCTCCAAGAGATAAGAAAATATTTTGGAAAACAATAGAATGCTTTTGAAAAGTAAAAAGGAACAGCATGGAACAAGAAACAGGTTGTGACAATTAAAAATATATGTTAAAATTCATTATACAAGAGAAGACAGAAGTTGAGCAGATCTCCCAAGGAGACAGGTAGCAGTGGTTGCCTTGGGGTGCAAGGCACTGAAATGCTGCCACACGAGCTGCTCCCACTGGAGCTGTGTCATAGCTGGCCCAGCCCCAGAATGGAGCTTCCTGGGCACCATACAAATTTAGCCCACCCTGAACAGTCTGAGGCAGACAAGGACTTTTGAGCTTTTGTTCCTACTTCCTTCCTCACACAGCACCAAAACATTCTAATCAATGTGGCCATTTATTTTATTAGACAGATGGTTGAAATGCAGCATGCCAATATCTCAATATTCAATTCAGTGTGTATAGACACTTCTGAGAAGAAAGGGAACGAGGCCCCTCAGAAATTCCCCATTTCCTGTGCCACATGTGCTACAAAGCAAAGGGGCATTTCTCCCCCAACTCCACCCCCACCCCCAACATTTCCTGCTTCCATAGTCAGCTCCAAAAGAAGATTAAAACATAGGAAAATATGGGCCTTTGTCACCCATCACCGTTGAATAATGATCACTTTAGTCATGAAGGAGTTTGTTCTGATAAGGAAATGCATTGCCCGGAAAATGTAATGTTTCATATTCATGCATCTGTGCTCTTGCAAATGCTTTTTTGGCTCCATTATATTTTGTATGATTAATTTTCCACTAGACTTACAAAGGAATAAAAATCCTTTAAAAAGTTTAACTTGTATTTTCTGAATAACTTCTGACACCAAATGCTGAAGTTATACCTTAGTTTTCAGTAGGAAGAAAAATGTTATTTTCATTAGCTGGGCATTTTCAGTTGGACATGGTCTTTTTCAATGTACCTATATACTTTTCAAATTTATTTAGCAAAGCACATATTGAATATACATTATAATATGCTGAGTCGTCATTCCTATTTTGTCTTCATAAACTTCTATGGAGAAAGAATACAGTAAAATAAGGATCCTCATTCTCCAGCCCATAGTGTACACAGCAGGATACTGGAGAGTCATCAGAGCACAATTTCAAAAGCGTAAGCAGCAAAGTTTTACAGAAGAATGTCATGACACTGAGCTGGGCTTGCTGTCCGTTCTCAGAATACAACATTATCTCTCTTTTCAGAATTTAATTTAGGTTCATGGAAAGTGGTAGAAACCATACAGTCTTATGTTGAATGAAGAACCCAGAAGATGTATACAATAGGTGCCAATTCATACATAAAAGGTATTACTGTGCAATACCATATTAGTTTTGCACAGTAAGTGTTGAACAAAAACAAAACTAAACTATAGCTTATTCTCACACATCCTTGACCCCCTCTTCCCCTACCCCCAAACACAAGCAAAATTTGATTATGTTAAGATGGAGCTTTAAAAATCTCCCAGGGGATACCAATAATCAGCTAGGGAGCACTTCTCTCAGAGATCTTTTAAGTCCCTTCTAGGACTTCAGTAAGTAGAAGATATGGTCTGTGCCCTCCAGAAACTTGAAATATAATTAGAAAGTTAAACCAGAACAGGGTAATAGAAGACCCTAAGATAAGTATTGCAGAATTTTCAGAATGTGAAAAAGCAGGAGAGATGGAAGAAGCCATTATGGAAAAAGACAGGAGAAGAGTGTGGGGGGGAGGCGCAAGGTATGTGGGGGCGCAACGAGTGGACAAGCAGCAGGCCCAGCAAACTTGCAGAAAAGACTGGCTACCAGCGGTGCCAGCCTAGTCCTGACCCAATCATTCTCCCTTCTGGGATGTTTCATTCAGATTTGCTTAAGGTGCCCTGAAGGTGGAAGAAGAATATCAATTAAGAGACATGTGAGGCCTATCTTCAATTCAGCCTCTTCTATAAAGCCTTCCCAGACTAAACCAAACTTACCTCTTTCCTCCTCTGAAGTCAGGTAAGGCTAAATTGAGTACTTAATCCAACTCCTTCATATTACAGAGCCTGATCCTGAGAGATTAATTTGTTTACCCAATGTCACAGGGATAGGAGAAGAGCCAAGTAGATCCCTGCTCTCCCACTGACAGCCCAATGTTCCCTGCATTATTTCATCTTTTCTTCTTATGAAAAGCACATGTCAGTTCTTAACATCTCAACTCATATTTTTAAAACCCATGTTTTTCATCATCATTCATAGTCTAGTAGTGTCAGACATAAGGAGTGCCCAACAGATACTTGTGAAATTGAAGCAAAAGCTAATAACTCCAATTTAACAAAAGATAAAAATTTACCAATTCAAAAAACTAAGTGAATTGCAACTTAAATCCAAGAGTCCAATACCAAGACACATCACACTTAAATTGAAGTTAAAGACAAAAAAAAATCTTGAAAGTAGCAAGAGAAAAATAACACCTTAATTATAGGAAAAAGGAAATGTCAATGACAGCAGATTTTTCATCAGAAACCATGGAGGCTAAAGGAAAGTGATGAAAGAAGAATTTAACCCAGAATTCCATACCCAGAAAAAAAGATTCTTTAAGAATGACAGGGAAAAATCAAGATACTCTTAGATGAAAAAAAGTAAAGGATTTTTGTTGCTATTGTTTACCAGCAGATATACTCTAAAATAATAGCAAAGGAAGTTCTCTCAATAAAAAGGAAATAAGGACCCTTGGACATCAGGAAATAACTATGGAAAGGGAGGGGCTTCAAGATGGATTACTAGAGACATCTCACCTCCTCCACAAAGAACCAAAATGAGTAGATAATCACACTTTAAATGGATTATCTAAGAGAGCACACTGGAATTTAACAGAGAAGTGACAGCAAACACCTAAAATAAGGAAAGAGAGAGAAGCCCAGAGAGGCTGCCCAGTGCAGGGAAAGGTCACGAAAGGTAAGTGAAAGATCCCTAAAAGGTCCACATTCCCACCACAGACTCCTGTGATCTCAGCCACAGGAAAGCCCTTGACCTTCCAGGCCCTGAGATTAACTTAGGGAGCTGGAAGGAGACAGCACAAAGTTTTTCTCCAGAGACCAAACTGAGGCTGGATCCCACACCTGCCCCAGACCTAAAGAGCTAAAGCAGAATATCATTTTGAGAGCCCAACCCCTACCCGCCTGCATCCTGCCCTGGGGCCCAACAACCCTTGCATCTCCACATCTCTGGGGCCCCCTGACATCCCCCACCTGCAGCCTTACTAGCTGCTGCCACCAAGGCTGAAGCATGAGCCACAGGCAGCAATCCATCACCCCTGGCAGTGGGGCTACTACACATTTGCACACACCCTGAGGACAGGTTCCTGCCTACAGCCACCACCATTGCTGGCTGCTGCCACTGGGCTGAAATGCAAGCTGTGGGCAACAACCTTGCCAGCCCTAGCAATAGTGCTGCTGTGCATTTACACATGCACTGAGGACAAGTTCCCACACCCACAGCCCCACCTGTGGCCAAACCACAAGCTCCTCAACTGCCTGCCTATAGTTGCTGCCACTAACAGCAACCTCACTCTCCCCATCAGCAGGGCTGCAGTCACCTGCATGCACACTGGGGCAGGCTTCCCCATCCACCACTGCCACTGCCACTATCACCTGAGCACTCTACTGGGGGCCTCGGGATCACCCAGCTCTGCCCACCACAGCCCTTGCCCATA
Organism: Chlorocebus sabaeus; assembly: GCF_047675955.1. NCBI lineage: Eukaryota > Metazoa > Chordata > Mammalia > Primates > Cercopithecidae > Chlorocebus > Chlorocebus sabaeus. Next base: position 39,675,551 of record NC_132917.1, on the reverse strand, counting down.
TGCACCACTGGGAGGCCCAAGGATAGACCTGTCCAGCCTGGCTCCATGCCCCCTACTGCTCAAGCATGTTGTTCAGGGGACTGGGGATTGCCCCACCCCATCCACTACTGTTGGTACCTGAGTAGTCTTAACAGGGGCCTAAGGATAGACCCACCCAGCCTGCAGCTATCACCACAGCTGGAACCCACCTGCACACACCACCTGTGGGCCTGGGGACTGGCCCACCCAGCACATTACAGCCCCCACCAACACCTGTACAGACAGCTGGCGAGGCAGAGGGTTTTCCTGCCACTACTACTGCCGTCAGTCATACCATGCCTGCTGTCCAGGGGCCCAAGGGTCCACCAACTTACCTGGCCCTTCACTGCTGCTGCTGCTGTCAGCTGAGTAAGCCACCTGGAGGCCCAAAAGTCAGCCTACCTAGAACCACTTGGTGTTGGCACATGCAGTGCCCTGGGGCCCAAAGACAGGAATGCTCCACCTGCTACTGCCACCACTGCAGATGATTGACACACCTGGTGTCTTCATCCCCAGCAAATCTTCACCACAGCCTCTGCTAATGACTGTACCCTAAAACACTAATGAAATCAGACACCACTGACACTGTTTACAAGCAAAGAAATTATAAAGAGACTAGACCATTGCATGCACCCAGAATCAAAGCCAAAGTGCCCTAACCAACCAACACCATAGATACATCTTCTGGAAAAGTCCTCCCAAGAAAGTAAATCCAAAAAATTAGAAGAAGCCACTGTTACTCCAGATGCACCAGATATCAACATGAGGACACAAAAATCATAAAAAAGAAAATATGACACCTCCAAAGAAATACAATTATCTAGCAACAGATTACAATGAAAAAGAAACTTACAAAAATCCTGTTAAAAGAATTCAAAATAATTAAGCTCAATGAGATACAAGAGAACACAGGTAAACAATACAAGGAAATCAGAAAGACGGTTTAGGATATGAATGGGAAATTTACCAAAGAGATCATAAAAAAGAATCAAACAGAAATTCTGGAACTGAATAATTCAATGACCTAACAGACATTTATAGAACATTTCATCCAACAGCTGCAGAATACACATTCTTCTCATCAACACATGGAACATTCTCCAGGATAGACCATATGTTAGACCACAAAACAAGTCTCAACAAATTTTTAAAAATAGAAGTCACATCAAGTATCTTTTCAGACCACAATGTAATAAAGCTAAAAGCAATAACAAGGGAAACTTTGGAAACTGCAAATATTTGAAAGTTAAACAACATGCTCCAGTATGACCACTGGATCAATGAAGAAATTGAGGAAATCAAGAAATGTCTTGAAATACAATATACCAAAACCTATGGGATATAGAAGGAAGTACACAACACTAAATGCCTAAATCAAAAAAGTAGAAAGATTTCAAATATACCATCTAACAATGCACTTGAAAGAACTAAAAGAGCAAGAACAAACCAAACACAAAAGTAGAAGGAAATTTTTAAATTAGAGCAGAACTAAACAAAATAGAGATCAAAAACAAAATATTGAAAAAAAATCAATAAAATGAAAAGTTGGTTTTTTTACAAGATAAACAAAATCGATAGCTAGACTAACCAAGGAAAAAAAAAAACTAGAGAAAACCCAAACATAATCAGAAATGAAAAAGGAAACATTACAATTGGTACTATAGACACAAAAAAGATCAGAGACAATTATAAACAACTATGTGCCAACAAAGGAGGAAAACAGAGAGGAAATGAATAAATTTTTGGACACATACAACCTACCGAGATTGAATCAGGAATAGAAAATATATAAAGAATCACTAATGAGTAATGAAATTGAATCAATAACAAAGTCTCCCAACACAGAAAAGCCCAGGACTAGATGCCTTCACTGCCAAATTCTACCAAACTTGCAAAGAACATCAATTCTTCTCAAACTATCTTAAATTCAGAAGGAGAGAATTCTTCCCAACTCATTCTACAAGGCCAGCATTATCCTGATACCAAAACCAGACTAAGACACAACAACGACAAAGAAAAATACAGACTAATATCCCTGATAAGGACAGATGCAAAATTCCTCAACAAAATACTAGCAAACCAAATCCAACAGCACATCAAAAAGATAAAACACCATGATCAAGTAGGATTTATCCCAGGGATGCAAGGATGGTTCAACATGCACAAATCGATAAATATGCTACATCACATCAACAGAATGAAGGACAAAAACCATATGCTCTACTCAATAGATTTTTAAAAAGCATTTAATAAAATTCAGCATTTCCTCATGATAAAACCTCTCAACAAAGTAGGCACAGAAGGAACTTACCTCAACATAAAAAAGGCTGCGTATGACAAACCCACAGTGAACATGATACTGAGTGGGGAAAACCTGGCATTCTTTCCCCTAAGAACTAGGAAGAGACCCTAGGGGAAAGTTTAACTTTAACCACTCGAATTTTACTTAATGTATTAGTCCATTCTCACACTGCTATAAAGAACTGCCTGAGATTGGGTAATTTATAAAGAAAAGAGGTTTAATTGACTCACAGTTCTGCATTTCTGGGGAGGCCTCAGGAAACTTACAATTATGGCAGAAGGCAAAGGAGAAGCATGCATCTTCTTCATAGGGAGGCAGGTCAGAGTGAGTGCAAGCAGGGAAAATGCCAGATGCTTATAAAACTATCAGATCTCATGAGAACTCACTATCAAGAGAATAGCATGGAGGAAGGCGCCCCAAAGATCCCCTCTACCTGGTCCTGCCCTTGATATGTAGGGATTATGGGGATTATAATTCCAGGTGAGATTTGGGTGGGGACACACAGCCAAACCATATCACATAATATTAGAAGTCCTAGCCAGACCAATCAGGTAAGAGAAATAAAAGGCCTTCAAATTGGAACAGAGGAAGTCAAGTTGCTCTCTTCGCAAATAACATATCTAGAAAAAACTAAAAACTCCATTTAAAAACCCTCAATTTGATAAATACTCAGTGAAGTTGCAAGATACAAAATCAACATGCAAAAATCATAGCATTTCTATACATCATTAGTTACCTAGCCGATGAAGCAATCAAGAAAACAATCCCATTTACGATATCTATAGAAGTAAAATATAATACCTATGAATCAATTTAACCAAAAAGGTGAAAGATTTCTATAAGGAAAAGTACAAAACACTGATGAAAACAATTGAAGAGGACACAAATAAATGGAAAGATATCCCATGCTCATGGGTCAGAAGAATATTGTTAAAATAACCATACTACCAAAAGCAATCTATAGATCCAATTCAATCCCTATCAAAATGCTAATGTCATTTTTCACAGAAATAGAAAAAACAATCCAAAAATTTATATGGAAGTGGAAAAGAGCCAGAAGAGCCAAAGCAATCCTGAGTAGAAAGAACAAAGCTGGAGGTATCACACTACCTGACTTCAAAATATATTACAAGACTCTAGTAATCAAAATTGCATGGTACTGGTATAGAAACAGAGGCCCCATACAAAAATCCACATAGTGACAGCCAACTGATTTTTTTATAAAGATGCAAAGAACATATTAGGAAAAGGACACTCTCTTCAATAAATACTGCTGGGAAAACTGGATATCAACATGCAGAAGAATGCAACTGGATCCCTATCTCACCATACATAAAAATCAAATGAAGATAAAGATAAATGTAAAACCCAAAACTATAAATCTATTAAAAGAAAACACAGTGGGGTCAGGTGCAGTGGTTCATGCCTGTAATCCCAGCACTTTGGGAGGCCAAGGCAGGAGGATCACCTGAGGTCAGGAGTTCAAGACCAGCCTGGCCAACATGGGGAAACCATCTCTACTAAAAAAATCAAACTTAGCTGTGCATGGTGGCACATATCTGTAATCCCACCTACTCAGGAGGCTGAGGCGAAAGAATAGCTTGAACCTGGGAGGTGGAGGTTGCAGTGAACCAAGATCATGCCACCGCCCTCCAGCCTAGGCGACAGAGTGAGACTCCACTTCAAACAAAGAAAGAAAACATGGTAACATTGGTCTAGGTGAAGATTTTATTATGGCTAAGACCTCAAAAGCACAGGGAACAGAAACAAAATAGACAAGTGGGACTCTTAAACTGAAAAGCAACTCAGCACTTTGGGAGGTTGAGGAGGGAGGATCATTTGAACCCAGGAGTTGGAGGCTGCAGTGAACTACATTCATGCCACTGCACTCCAGCCTGGGTGACAGAGCAAGACTGTCTCTCAAAAAATAAATAAATAAATAAACTGAAAAGCGCTTGCACACACTAGGAATCAATAGAGTGAACAGACACCTGTTGAATGGGAGAAAATATTTGCAAATTATTCATCTGACCAGGGACTTAATAACCAGAGTAGACAAGAAAGTAAACTCAACAGCAAAATAATCTCCTTAAAAAATGTGAGTAAATGTAATAGACATTTATCAAAAGAAGACATCCAACAGGTATATGGGTCAACCAATATGTGAAAAAATACTCAACATCACTAATCATCAGGGAGATGAAATCAAAACCACAATGAAATATTATCTTACCCCAGTTAGAATTACTATTAGAAACAAGGCAAAAAAATAACAGTTGTCGGTGAAGATGTGGAGAAAAGGGAACTTAGACACTATTAGTAGGAATGTAAATTAGTATAGCCACTATAAAAAAAAAGTATGAAGATCTCTCCAAAAAAACAAAAATGGAACTATCTTATGACCCAGCAATACCACTACTGGGTATTTAGCCAAAGGAAAGGAAACCATTATTTTAAAGGGATACCTATGGCCCCCGTGTTTATTGCAGCACTATTCACATAGCAAAGCTATGAAATCAGCATAAGTATTATCAGATGAATGGATAAAGAAAATGTGGTATATATACACAATGGAGTACTATTGGACCATTAGAAAGCATGAAATCATGTCATTTGCAGCAACATGGATTGAAGTGGAGATAATTACATTAAGTGAAATAAGCCAAGCACAGAAAGACAAATATCCCATGTTCTCATGGAGGAGCTTTAAAAAGTTGATCTCATGGAGGTAGAGTACAATGATAGACAGCAGTTCCTGGGAAGGATTCATGTTGGGGATAGGGGAATGAAGACAGGTTGGTTAACAGGTACAAACATACAGGTAGAAGGAAAAGGTTATATTCAACAGCAGAGTAGAGTGACTATAGTTAACAACGTATATTATATTTCAAAATAGCTAGAAGCGAGGACTTGAAATGTTCCCAACACATAGAAACGATAAATATCTGGGGTGATGGATATCCTAATACCCCGGCTTGACCATTACAACACTCTCCACATGTAACAAAATATCACGAATCTCATAAATATGTACAAATACTATCAAAAAATTCTAAAAATGCAAAAAAGAAAATAAAGTGATTAACAATGTACTATGTTTGTAGTAAAGCTACCAGGCCAGGTGGAAAACTGAGTTCCAAGACAATCTCATTGTTTGCTGCCTGCTATGGTCTGAATATTGGTGCCTCCCACAGATTAAAATTTTGAACAAACAAAAATACTTCTTTCTTGGAAAAAACAACCTCTTCTAAATATCTTGTTCTGGAAACAAACCTACTACTCATTCTGGTGGTTTCGTAGTTACTGCTAGCAGCAATGTGGTGGATGAGGGGCTAAGTTAAAAAAAAAAAAAAAAAAAAAAAAAAAAAAAAAAAAGTCATATACCTAGGAAGTCCCTGCTAAGTACTGGAAACCACTCAAGTCAGTGCTGAGTTACACAAAACACAACCAGAATCTAATCCCAGCTCCACTACCAAGCAGAAGGGTGATGTGAAATGACATGAGGACTCTGTCTTCCTATGTTAAAGGGCATGAGGACGGCAGTCCTCAGGCCCCTCACAGCATTCTAATGAGGATAAGCAGAAATGCCTGTCACAAGTGTTGAATTCCTCAAGAGAATCAACTTCTGTGGTAAGCATGGTTGCAGGTTGAAGGAAAGGGAAGGTAATTCACAGATTCCCCAGCATGCTGACAATTTGCAAATGGAGAAGTGAAGCACGAATTGAGGTGGAAAGGTGAGAAGGAAAGGTCTTAGTCCCAAATGGCACGTGGTTGGCTTGAGGCCGGAAGTAACCCCTGCCAGGAGACACAGGTACAGGGCCTTAAAAATGTCCTTCAGGGTGTACATTGCCCAGTAATACAGAAGAATCCAATTACAATCACTTGGTGTTTTCTGTGATATCTAATTTTTTATCAAATCATTTAATATATTGTAGATTTGGCATAGTCTGCATTTCACAAGCAGCGCTTTCAATTTGAAGAACTGTAAATGTCTACGTGTCATTCCAATGCCAATGCTACCCTCTAGTGGATAAAACAAGTAGCTGGCTTGATAGAGCTCAACTCTCCTGCTTGGTCAATTCTCCTTTTGTAATTTGATAGCACTTCCTCATCAAACGCAACTTCACCAAAAAAAAAAAAAAATCAAGAATCATACTTTGTAATAAAAATTAATCCATCTTGGACTATTATGGACTAACATGTTAAAATAACATTTGCTAGTAGTTTGATGATTATAACTATACTGAAGCCTCACTTTGAATAATACCTATATTTACCAAGAATTCAAAAAAGATTTAAGATTGAATTCCTTTCAAATATTAATATTCCTTGTAAACATGGTATGTGATTTGATTTACAAAAGCAACTTTTCTCACAACTCTTCAAGAATACACCCATTGTGTAAGATGTGTACATGGGTTTTCAGACATTGAGGGATGAGGGGATGATTCTGCCTCCTCACAGGTGAGGATATTCAGGGAATTGTGTGAAGTGAAGAACACGCTTTGGAGGATCTCAGATACACATTTAGAACCCAGCCCTGCCACTGGTTAAGGGTCTTGGTCCAGTCACTCAACTCTGTGGTTCCTTGGTTGCCTCTCTTATGTCCGACTTATGACTTCTAAACCCCTATCTTTGATGCCAATCCTGTTCTTTCCCCTACAAGTCTCTGCATAGATCAAGTCTAGAAAATTCTGTTTCTAAGTGAAAAAAATCTCAGAATCTACGTTCAGCCATGCCAGCAGTTCAAACTTCAGTCTTAATTAGGGGTAAAGTGGAAACAAATCTGGGATTGATCAGGCCATAGTGCCACACCCTCAAGGAGTCATTCACGTTTACAATCTTCACTTGAAACCACATTGATTACCTTTTATATTGAAGGGAGAAACCTTCTCCAAGATAAAATGAGCTGCCTGTCCCCCAGCTAGGAGGCGTGTCTTCTGGAGGGAGGCAGGAAGTTTCATGGCATTTTGGTGCAAGAGGCAGTCACTCTCAAGTATGTGGGGACAACCAAGATCACCCTTTCCAAAGTTGTCTGGCAAATTATCTTGTTCTCTACTAAAAGAAAAACAAATCCCTACAGATACATGCAGCTGCAAGCAATTACTCATCTTCATTAAACACTCACTTGAAAGACTAATTCAAACGACCCTGCTGCCTGCCTACACCTGTGTGAGAAAAGTAAACAAGCTATAAGGAGAAAGGGTGACATCTACCAAACAAAAAACAAAAAACACGTCTATAAATATATGTACATGGCCATTTCCACAACACCAATATTAACTGTCAAATCATCAAATAACTATTCTCATTACCAAGTGACTTGGGTTACCTCCCAGGATAAGCAATTCATTGCTTCTGTTCCTAAATATTGTCAACCACTTATAGAAATACACGTCCCAAATAAAAATGGCATAAAATTATTATTCAAAAGAGACTTTAGGAGCCAATGGTAGCCTCTTGCTTTCATTCAGGGGCAGAAGATCACTTGCTTAAAAGTTTCATGAAGCAACCAAAAATCTGTGCAAAGAATGAGCTTGAGATACAAAGTATTTCTACCACCAAGCACTTCTTTGTAGGTCCAGGCAGTGTGCTGGAACATTTCTTGGGTTATTTGATTTTACCCACAAACATGTTTTCAGTATCGTTTGAGGTTTAGAGAAGGGCAGTAGCCTGTCCGTAACCGTGCAACTCCCAAGCAGTCAAACAAGAGTTAGAATCATCTTACTCCCAAGTCCACAGTCATCACAACTATCCTAGTCAGCCTCAGGGACTGACCTTAATACTTGGAGTCTCAAACTTGGCTGTATGTTGGAATCACCTGAACAGTTTTTGTTTTGCTTAAGGCTAATGTTTGGATTCAACCTTCAAGGAATTTAATTGATTTATGGTGTGCCCTGGATGTTGCAATGGTTTTTAAACATTCAGGGTAATTCTCATATGCAACTAAATCTGGTAATTACTGATGCAATATAACAAAATCTTGTACATCCCTTTTCTCTTCACATGGTTGCCAGAAATGGAAGCAGTGTATCATAGGGCTTTTAAAACATTGGTTTGGGAGTCATTCAGATCTGGACCTGAACCTCAGCTCCCTCATTTGCTAGTTTCATAACTCTGGCAAAATTAAACTCTCTAAACCTTAGTTTTCTCACCTATACAATGGAAACTCAGAATGTTCATGACTAAATTTAAAATTATACAAGTAAATTGCGATATAATTTATGAAGAGCTTGTAAAAAATTATAAAGAGCTTAGTAGGGTGCCTGATTGGCAGTAAGTATCCTGAAAATGTCACCCTTATTTTTCCTATCATGTTTTATAGGAATATTTTATGAGCTTATAGTTTAATTAAATTTAGATAAGAAATTATGCATAAAATGGCATTAATAACTATCATAGGTATCACCCATTACAGTTTGTGAGATATATTCACACATCCTCACTTAACACTCATCTCATCTGTGTGACATATTATTTCCCACATTATAAGTGAAAATAAAGCTCTGGGAAACCAGGTCTTTCCCGATGTCACACAGCTCCTAAGTGGTAGAACCAGAATTTGAATTGACTACCAAGATGCTTCAGGTTCAAATCAAGTAACACATCCTGCAAACTGTAAGACTTTTCTTTTTTTAACTTGTAAGTTCAGGGGTACATATGCAGGTTTCATTGGTAAACAGTGTCATGTAAGTTTGTGACTCTTAACATGACAAAAGACACAGAAAGAGTTTTTGGTTTTGTTTTATGTAGACTCCTCATTGTAAACAATTTAAGGAGTCCTCTTTTGAACCACCTTTGGAGCTAGTTCTCAATGTAAGAAAATCACTCTCATCTTGCTGTTGTTCCCTGTTTTATACACTGAAAAGTATTATCCAGTTTGATCTGTCCTTTAACCTACTGTTCTTACTTCTAAATGATTTTTGACTGTGGATTTGATTTCAGGAAACAGACAAAAGAGTTTTCATCAGTGAGCATGTTCAAAAGCATATGCCTCAGATTCTACAGGTAGTTTCAGGAAAGGAATTTCAAAGATATTAAACAATAATAGCATCCTAAGAAATTGATTGTTTGGAAGAGATTGAACCTCTCTGGACGCACAAGATCTGGTAGGTTTTTTAATTCATTTCCTTATCTTATTGTAACAACTTGTAAATGTCTAGAGCTATTTCTAAGAAGGCATAACTGACACCTCAAGAACTTCCAATGAGTTGAATCATTACAGAAAATAATCCGTTTTTTTATTTTTTTTACTTTGAATTCTAGTCAACCCAAAAGTCCCAAAATATTTTTCCTCATTTGGGAGCATTTTTTTCACCTGCTGCATACAAATAAAATCACCTGACTTCATTTGCTGTGATTTTCTAAAAATGGCCTTTGTAAGAATATCTTAGAGGTTTACTGATTATCACAATAATTTTTCTTTACCTTGTAATAGTTCCTAAAATCATATAAACTATAATTATATCCTATAATCTTTGTGAAATTGAGACTGTTCTAAAAATGCCTGAATACTAATCTGAGGAAATTGGCCCTAAGTAACTACATATGGAACACATGGAAAGGAGAATTGAAAACTAATATATGCAGCCAATGGAAATCAGGTCCAAAGACTGTTAAAGCTAGAAGGAACGCTATCTCATCCAGCCCAACTCACCCTCCATGAATTATACAAACTGAGACAGGAGAGGTTAAAGAACTTGTTTCAACAGGCAGAGTGGGGACTAAAATTCATAAACCTTTGGCTCTCAGGGCAGGGCCCCTGCAACAGTTGATTTGTCCCAAACATTAATAGGATTGCTCCTTCAGAAATACCAGTTTTTTTCTATGTGATCCTAATGAGGTATTACAAGAGTGAGGGGAAAAAACGCTAATGTGGGGTCCAAAAAAGTTTAGATTTTTGAAAATGAAGAAGTTTATAGATTCCTAGGGCTAGAAAATCAGTAAATTCCTCAGGCTTACAAGGAAACTCAGAGATCATCCAATTCTCACTTTATGAAGAAAGAATCAACCTACAAAAGAGGTAACATCGCTAAAAAGTAACAGGTTTAATAGCACAGTATTATTATACTGAATTTTGCTCTGTGTGTAGCACTTTGCTTATCACTAGCGTATACATTCTTAGTATGGTTAGCACAGCAGCCCTAACAGGTGGGTTCTATTAGTATTCCTGTTTCACAGGTAAGGACACCGAGCAAAACAGCTTAAGCAAATTTTCAAGGTTATATGGCTATTGTGGTAGGCAGCCTTCTAAAGTAGCCCCCAACGATCCCTGCCTCCTGGTATTCACATTTACTAATGTATTAGTCCGTTCTCATACTACTACAAAGAACTGCCCACGACTGGGTAATTTATAAAGAAAAGAGGTTTCATTGACTCACAGTTCCGCAGGGCTCAGGAGGCTTCAGGAAACTTACAACCATGGCAGAACAGGCAGATACTACATGGCAGCAGGCAACAAAGAGCATGGTGCATGAAGGAGGAAGAGCCCCTTATAAAACCACAAGATCTCGTGAGAACTCACTCACTATCACACCAGCACAGGGGAAACCACGCCCATGATTGAATTACCTCCACCTGGTCTCTCCCTTGACATGTGGAGATTATAGGGATTACAACTCAAGATGAGATTTCAGGTGGGGACACAGCCAAACCATATCATTCTAACTAGTGACTGACTTCTAACAAATAGAATACAACAAAAGTAGTGGGATGTCACTTCCGAGATCAGGTTACACAAGACTGACTTCCAGCTTGTTCATACTCTAGTTCTTCCAGCTTGATCACCGCAGTGAAGACAGCTGCCATAATGGGAGCTGCTTTATGGAAAGGTGCATGTGGCATGGAATTGAAGGTGGCATCTGGCCAAGAGCCAGCAAGAAAATGAAGCCCTCAAATCAACAGCTCACACACACAAAAAAAAAAAAGCTGAATCTTGTCAACAACCATGAATGAGCTTGGAAACAAATCTACCTTCAGTTGAATCTTAAGATGAAGACAGCTCAGGCTAACACGTTGATTCCTGCCTATGAGAGAGCCTAAGACAGGATCCAGATAAGCTGTACCAGGATTCTTAACCCACAAAAAATTACTGTGGGATAAATATTGTTTTAAGCCACTAAGATTTGGGGTAACTTGTTATGCAGCAATTGATGAGTAACACATCTAGTTAATCAAAATCCCAGGATTTAAACTCAAGGCATCTAACTTCAAAGTCTGTTCTGTTACTTTGACAACAATGTCGCAATGATAGTCTATGGCAGGTCGTAGTTAGCCATGATATTGTTGGCTAAACCCATGTCTTCATTCATTAATTCATCTTAAACATAGTACTGAACCTCTGCTAGGTGTCAGGAACTCTTTTAAATCCTATGATATAAAGATGAAAAAGACAGTTTTGACAACATACTATTCACCTTCTATTTGGAAAGAAAAGTGTACAAACAGGTAAACATGATTTTAAATTACCACTCAAATTCAAACTGGGGATATTAATTTTAATGACTCTATATGCAGTTCTGGTCTCTTCAGATTTTAATGTAGATATCCACTGAGCTTTTAATTCCTAATATTTTTAGTAGCACAGGAATAAACTCATTTTATTTACATAAAAATGTTGTTTAATATTAAAACAATTATTTGCTTTATGTCTTCTCTCAGTTTACACTAATACTTTAAATAATTCTTCCTAAAGTAGGTATACAAAGTAGGTATATAGAAGATGGAGTATTAGAAGAGAACCCTATAAGAAAAGAAAGAAAAGAATGCCAGATATTTAAAAGTGAAGCATAAATTAGGAAAAAAGGAAAATTATAGGGAAAAAAAAGTGAAGGGAGACATTCAAATTGACAGAAAAGAACTGATAGAATTATTGATCCCTTGCTGCAGTTAACCCATATGTTTTTCCCCCTGCTTTTCTCTTTGATGTAATTGAAGAGAATTTGCACTAAAATATTAATCCATGGCTTATTGGAAAAAGTATCTGAATTAATCAGCAGAAGATGACAGAGAAGATAATGATGACACTGAATATTGACTTTGGGTTCATAATGGTTTTCTAGAAAATTTGTTTCAGTTTGGTTGATGAAACTGACAAGCTATGAAGCAAAAGCAGTGACAGACTTAAAATGTATGTATTTTTCCTTAAGCTATTTGATAAAGAGCTGGAGCTAGAGATCTAGACTTTTCATGAAATTGCATTTTAATATCCATAAGTATTTCAGCTTCAAAGCTTTTTGTTTATTCATCTTATTGAAAATATTAGCTTTGGCTTACTTTTTGATTTTACAGTTATTTTCCTTCATTGTACTAATGCTGCATATTCCACCCTACAAACAACTCTTCCATGGGAATTAGCAAAGCAACCATGTTCTAAATTTATTTTTTCTAACTCAAAAGAACTTCACACTAAATTAGCCATACCCTGGTCATTTCTGACAGACCAGGTGTGTAGCAGGTAAACGTGTTCTCAGTGGGACTATCCACCAACAACAGGAGACTCCACTTGAATGTCTTAGTGCCTAATCTCCCATTCTGTGCACTGGGACCAGCGAGCCCACAACGGAGTGAAATTCTTAGCCTGTGGGGCCACAGTCCTGAGCAGAAGGCGGCAAGACAATCAGGCCAAATCAGACTATTTATAAAGCACAAGTCAACTAACAGAACAAAATATATATATAAAAGAATAATGCAACAGGAATTTAAAACAAGTAGAATAATATACACAACTGTCAGAACACAAAACAAGCAAAATGCTGGACACATAAAGCAGGAACCAGATAAATGATAAAATAAAAACAGTCTGAAAAATTCGATATGAAATATTGCATTGAAATAAAAACTCAATAGAAGAAATTAACAGCACAGTGGACAAAGTTAAATGATAAATTGGTGGGCAGAATGATTGGGTTGAGGAACTCTCCCAGAAAACGTCAGAAAGGACAAAGATATTCAAAGAGAAAAAAATATGAATAAGTGATATAAAGAACAGAAGAGTCCACAAAAGAGAAAATAAGAGAAAGGAGAAATTATGTGAAGAAATGGCTAATGAGGGTTTCTCAGAACTAAAGAAAGACCCAGGACTGCAGACTGAAAAAGTTTAGACAGCAAGGAGGCTTGAGAGAACAAAGTCATTTCTGAGACTCATTATGATTAAAAAAAAGTTTTAAAGACAAAGCCTTCTGAAGGGCACAAGAGAAGAAAATCCCCTTCAAGAAAATTCTGAAATTTATGTGAGACTTCTCAGCTGCACAGGATAAATGAATACAATGTGCTACTACCTTCAAACTGCTGAAAACAAAGTTCATTAACCCCGGAGTATTAGATCTTATAATGCTAGCATTTAACAGTGAAGATACAATAAAGGCATTTTCAGATATGTAAGATGTCTGAAAATATACCGACATGGAAGCTATTTGAAAGACGTTTTATAGGAAGAAGGGAAAGGAATACAGAAGGAAGCAAAGGTATATGGTAAGTAAGCAAAAATAAAGGAATCCATTAATTTTGTGATTTAAATAAAAGAGGAGGATGAAGAGGCAGAGGCTGGTTTTATAAAGTGCTGAAACATTTCATGACTGGCTTGTACCATTTTGTGGACTAAATAAAAGAGATAATTTTCTTAATGACAGTCTTCTGACTTGGAAGGTTCATATAATTCCCCTACCTAAAAATTTTCTGACTTCTTTGAGGAAGGATCAGATTCTTTCCATCTGCCTATACATGGAGCAGAGTCAAAAAATTTTAATTCACACTTTAACTCACATTTGCAAAGTGGATGAAACATTGTCCATATAGTCTATGATTAACATATTTCTTGCAAGTTCCTAACTTCTGTTCAATTTGCTTTAGATATAATCTGAGTCAGTAATTTTAATGGCTCCTTAAAACAGTGTTCAGTCTCTCTAAGAAAGGATGCTCAGGATCCCAGGTTGCCTCTGCCTCTCTCTCTAACTTGGCATTCTAGTGTATGAGAGTTCTCAGTGAGAACAAGGGGTCCACTGACCTTGTACTGGGATACTGTGTGCATTGGCTGACCTAGGACAATGGCCTGAGTCTTCCTGGGGTGCCTGAGTCCTGCTGGCCTTACACACCAAAGTGAATGTAACTCAGACTCATCCTCCTGGTCCAAACAGTGTTTCTCTGCTGACTCACCATCGTTTGACTCCTACAGGCTGCAGACCCACAAGTCTCTTGCCACGTCCTCAGTGGAGGGTCACCTTGCACTGCTCTACCAGCCCTCTTCCCAGGCCCACTGGCTCTCAATTCAGTGACTTCCTGACAAAGGAATTAGGGCATCCCAGAAAAGCTAAACCTCTGACTTCTCGGTGCTAACAACTCAATATTATACCCTCTGGCTGTGTGACAGGAAAACAAGGATCAATCAGACCCTACTCCTTCTGGTGTTATCTTCATTCACCCAACACGTCTGTTTCTCCCCAGGCCTAAACCCAGAGAAGAAAAAATGAGTGGCACAGATCTCAATGCCTCCATTCTCCCACACTATTATAGGACCAGCAAATGGAGGCAATGCTCTCTTAATTCTCCTATACACTCTCTTCTCCCCCTCTCAGAGGGTACAGGCTGGCGTGAGCAGACAGGGCATCCTTTTCACACCTGGGAGGATGCGTGATCCATCCAGTCTGATTTGAATGATGTTGATATTCTCAACTGAGGGCATGAAGGAAATAGAAACTTCCTTTCAGTACCATATCTTGGTTTGCAAGCCTATTTATTGTCTCAAGAACTAATCTGCTTTTGAATACCAAAATCTGACTATGTCCTTCTCTTTCCTTAGCATTTTTCTTTTGTAAAATATCCCATTCCCCAGCCCTTCTCTCAATTCCCACAGATGCTGCCTAGCACGGGCTAAGCTTGAAAGCTATTGATAAAGAGAAAAGAAGAAAAGCAGCAAACTGATACTATTCCCCAGCTCTTCTCTCAATTCCCACAGATGCTGCCTAGCACAGGCTAAGCTTGAGAGCTATTGATAAAGAGAAAAGAAGAAAGATAGCAAACTGATACATTTTTAAATCATTACCCCTGCGACAGACAGGTAAATACCTTGGGGTAAGATACAAACTTTTCCTGGGATGATAAGGAATGGAATTCAGATATGGATGAACCTCCTCTGGAGGGCTGACCACTTGAAACTTCTTTAGATCTTAGTACAAGGGATTCCATGGTATTCATGAAGCCTGGAAGACATAGCCTAAAGAAGCTCCGAGTCTCCTGGAGTGGTCCATCACAGCATCAATCTATGGCCAGTATCCCAGATACTCCTGATGATGGAGAAGCTGTTGACTAGGGCTAACCCGAGTCTCTGTATTTGTATTCAGCAGAGGCCACAAACTCAGATGTTTCCAGGCAGTAGGCACAGAGCATATAGATCTGAAACGGTAGAGAAATATTTTTTAATATCTTAAACACTGTCTCTTACCCCCTACAATTCCCCCTATCCCCAGCCACAACAAAGTATGTATTTAGGCCAGATTTATCCTGTAACCTGAGTTTTCCATCTTTGGGAGCCACAGAGAATTAAAATGATTCTACATTATTAGTTTTGTCAGAGTGGGAAGGGAGTTGGCAGCATTTGGGAGGCAAAAAAAAACTTCTCAGAAATATATCAAGTGAAGAGTTACAAACTTGCTACATTTCACTTCATGTTCAACTAGAATGAATTTTTAGAGCAAACCTCTAATTTTGTCCATATTTATGGTGGGGGAAATAAGATTATACAGTAGGAAGTTTATATCTATCACGGTTGATCTTTAAAAAGTGTATGTAAGTCAAGACTTAACAAATCCAAATGGCTTTAGTGTTTATGTAGATAAGACAACTGTGTGGGGCACGAAGTGGAACCAGGCTTGGTGACCTGAGAGAAACTGGCAAGGCATGCATGCCTGTCTGCAGCTTTTCGATGTAACATTACGGCTAACCCTGAGTCTTTTTGGTCAGCAGGACACCACTCGTGACCTCTGGTGTGGGCAAACAATTTGTGTATCTTCTGAAGAAATGGAATTGATTTCCAGTTCATAAAACAAGTGAAGATTATGGTGTATGAATTAAGCATCTCCTCTGCATGTATCCCAGTACACATGTGTGTCTGTGTCCCCAGACACAGAATAAAACAAATCTTTGTCCATTAAAGGAGTCCTTTGTGAAACCAAGGAGATGGCAGATTAGAATACAAATGTCACAAGTCAAATCTTTTGCCTTAAAAAGGAGTCTGAGACCCTCATCTGTCTATCTTCTCATTATCTTAATAAATGGTAACCTGAGTCAGAAGTTCAGGAAAACCATGGATTGGTGGGTAGGGGTATGAGGTGGAAGGAAGATAAAGAGAAAACCCCAGGCTTCCCCTATGTTAGTCCTGCACTCATAAAAGCCCTTCCTCACTTTAAAACATTGGGTCTTTTTATAATATTCCAAATCAGCGTTATCTATTCACCTACAAAGATTTTTTTTATTTTACTTTCCCAGTGTTTTTGTTTTTAATATTTGAATTATTTTCCATCCATTGAAACTTGAGAGATTGCAGGAGGCCCAGCAGCACTCCAGTCACCATTCTGCCTGAGCTGAGCAGAGGACGCCTCGCCTCCCTAGATAGGAATTGTACTGTCCTGTCCAATTCATCACAGTCCCCACCACTCCCTTTTGTTTCCCCTCCATGGAAGCTGCTTTTTACCATCATCTTGTGCTATTGTTGTTATGCTTTATTTTTAGACATCTGATTATGGATGTATATTCCCTGCCTGGCACCATAGGCATTTACATCTACATTCCCTCTTTAGAGTCCCCTTTGCACGCCCCTTCGCTTGCTTCCCCCAACCCTAGAACATGTTCGGAACTCCCCCGCACACTCGGCGCTTTGCCTGTGTACTCCAGGGAATGCTGTCGATGAGGGAAAAATGTAGTCTGAATAGTCACATGGGTCTTGCCTACTAGGGGGTAACTTGTTTCAAAGGAGTAATCATGACTTGGCTGATTCCGACTTTGCTACCTGATCCGAAGCACAGCACATGGGCGGATTCAACTCTGGACTTCAACTACTACAGCACGAGAGAGCAGCTGGCACAATTTTTGGAGAGATTCTTGCATGAATTCTGAAAGCAATTTGTTGAAATTTTATCCTATATGAATATCCTCCTTCTGGAAAAAGAACACAGAGATCTTAGTGAAACTTGCTTAATAGTAACAGTTTCTCCATTTTATCTTTTTCTCAGAAAAGAAGAGATAAACATCATTAAACCTGATGGGTATTAGGAGAGTAGGAACAAGCTGTGCTTGAGATAAAAATTGATTTTTTTCTCTTGTTTTTCTTACTAAGTTGGGTTATTTAGTTTTCTGCCTCAGTGTATGCAGTTACAGAACATATCAAAATCTTGTAATTAGACCTCCTCAAAAACCTACACTTCTAGCTTCACTGATTGCAGTGATTCATCCTACTCACAGAAACATCATCTGGGTTCCCAGCAAGCATCTGACTGTTCTAGACATTTAGCCTGTGACTCAGGGTGCAACATCGTCATGGACTCTCTGAAGATCTCATGGGCTGATGACTTCTGTTCATCCTCCCAAATAAGTGCCAGGCCTAGGAAGGTAAGAGAAATCATTTGTGAATAATAGGCACGATCTGTTGTGCTAAAGCAAGCATGGGGCTAGGGTGTGGCAGACAGAGAAAGAGAGAGTTATGATCAAATGCCGTTTGCATTTGTGTACGCAGTGGGAATATTGTTTAAATACCTTCTAGCAGGTGTGTCCTTCTGGGTAATTGTTTCTTTCCCTGTAGGCCTTCACTTTTTTTTTTTAGTAGCGACAGGGTCTTGATCTGTGGTCCAGACTGGTCTCAAACTCCTGGCCTCAAGCAATCCTCCCATCTCATCCTCCCAAAGTGCTGGAATTACAGGAAGGAGCCACTGCACCCCACTGGACTGCTGCTTCTTCCCTTTTTTTTTTTTTTTTTTTTTTTTTTTTTTTTTTTTTTTTTTTTTTTTTTTGCCTTACAGAAGAAGAGGAGGATAAATATCTCCTGGACAGAAGGGTAACAAGTTATTGAGGCAGTTCCTGTCAGTCAAGAAGGCAAATAAGAAGCCCTTTCTGTAAGAGGAGAAATAGCTGCAAGAGAGAAAGGAGAGTAGTATGTGAGTAGTCAAATAAGTACAACTGAGGGAGAAGGGAATAAATTAGGAAACCCAGTTGGTCACAAGTCAAGGCATGTTCTAAAGTCACCTTTTTCAGTAATAAAACAATATTTTATCTTCATTTTTTAACTCCTGTGTCAATTTTTTCAATAGGTTAAAAGTCAAAGACAGAAGAGAGGGGTGCAATTTATCGACTCCTCCTTAAACTTCAATAAATACCAGTATGAGATTTTGTGAGCAGAATAATAACAATTTTCCTGAAGTGCAGCTTTGATTAAATTTTAATGTCTTATGCAATGATAGGAATAAAATGGGCTGTTGAACCTGGTTAAGGATCTTATCAGCCTTCCATAAGAAATAGAAAGAAATAAACTGTACTGTACATGGGAAGTAAAACTGAAAGGCCTAGCGAGATGAAGCAATGGAAGAAAATTTGACAGCATAACTAAGACTTCCTTGAAAGAATTCAGTGTCATTAAAACAAAACCAGACTTTTGTTCTTCCTTGCAAGCAATGATCAAGCCTAAGAGGGTAAAAGAGGTAGTTTGTGAAAGAGAGTAGACATATATAAGCATCAAAAAATTATATACCAGTGGAGTCAAAAATCACAAGGTAAGCCATAGACATTTACAATGTTTACATCATTGTAAAAATGATGGTTAATGGTTAATGGAGTTAAGGGTGAAACATTATTATTTCTACCCAAAAATGGCGGAACAGATATGCTGATATTCTGAAGCAGTTATTCTACTTCCTATGACACAGACCCTGCAAATAACAAAGGACAAAATATGAAGGAGAGAGTCAAAGTGAAAGGCACCATTAAGAGCAAATGAAGAAAGTGAAAGAACATGAAGACACACCACCTTACACATCCTGTCCATACCTTTTCCATAGTAGGATCCATAGGCCAAGCCTTGATCATTTCATCCATGCATCTCACATTCAATGAACTGCCCACGACTTTCTTCATCACTTCTCAACATTTGGACCAAAGGTGTTTTTTCCCTCCACCATTTCCTTAAGGCCTGTACTAGTCTGTTTTCACGCTGCTGTAAAGAACCACCTGAGACTGGGTAATTTATAAAGAAAAAAGGTTTAATTGTCTCTTAACAGGCTTAACAGGAAGCATGGCTAGGAGGCCTCAGAAAACTTACAATCATGGTGGAAGGGGAAGGGGAAGCAAGCACATCTTCTTACCTGGCAGCACGAGAGAGAGAGCAGGGGGATGTGCCACACTTTTAAATCATCAGATCCCATGAGAACTTATCCACCATCATCACAAGAACAGCATGGGGGAAATTGTCCCCATGATCCAGTCACCTCCTACCTGGTCCCTCCCTCAACACATAGGGATTCCAATTAGAGATGAGATTTGGGTGGGGACACAGGGTCAAACCATATTGAGGCCTATCACAGTTTCTCATTGAATTCGAGATAAAAACAGGGTTATTGGTTCCCAAAGCCCAGAGACACAAGGTAAAGAACTTATGACTTGAGTCTTCCTTTTTTTTCATTCAGCTCCTTGAACCAGCTCCTCTACACCTTCCAAGCAAATTTGTTCTTCTGCAACTATATTGTCATTTCACTCTTGCCTTCATTGATCTCCCAGGGCACATCCCATCCTGCAATAGCATCCTCACCCATCCTATTCCAGCCATCCATTCCCTCTGCCCCACTCCATCCCACTCTACCCAACCCCATCAAGTCATGGGCTTTCAAATGACTTTTTGTTTTAAAGGCTACTACAATCCTATTTTCTAACCCTGACCCATTTGAAAAGAAATGGCTCTCTCTCCTAAAATTTATGCTGCCTAGACATGTAAATTCTAAGAGTTCCTTTTTATTTACGCAATATAATTTTTATATGATGTGCAAGCAAAAAGGCAAGTGCAGTTCATGGAAATAGTGAGATGTCTGGGTCATTCTTTTATTGGTCTAGGGGCCCCGAGAGCAATGGTCCCCAACCTTTTGGCACCAGAGGCTGGTTTTGTGGAAGACAATTTTTGTGAATGGTTTCGGGATGAAACTCTTCCACCTCAGGTCATCAGGCATTCGATTCTCATAAGGAATATGCAACCTAGAACTCTTGCTTGTGCAGTTCACAATAGGGTTCAAGCTCCTGTGAGAATCTAATGCTGCTGCTGATCTGATAGGAGGTGGAGCTCAGGCAGTAATGTCTCCTTGCAGCTGCTCACCTGTTCTGCGGCCCAGTTCCTAACAGGCCACAAATTGGTACTGGTCCGTGGCCCAGAGATTGGGGAACCCTGCTCTAAAGGGTAAGAAGAGTTCTTACCTCTAATATGTTGCATATCTCCCAAAGTAAATAGGTTATTGTGATATTGTGATTTATAATAAGAAATATTTCGATCTTTAGTCATTTCCTGGCACAGAACTTCTAAATCTCTTGTAATTTCCTGAACAACAGTGGTGCTAGGTGCATCTTTTGTTCTAATATTTGTTCTCTGACCCTGGTTTCCAACACGAAGCTCCTAATCTCCTAGAATTTCTTGGGTGACAGGAGTGTCTTTTGTTCTGATGAGGTGAGCTCCTGGATGGACCCTGGTCACCAGAAAGACCAAAGCCATGATGAGAAGCTTGGTACTTTCAGCTTTACCCTCCCAACATCCTCCAGGAAGTGGGGAGGGGCTGGAAGTTGGGCTAATAATCAATCATACTTATATGATTAAGCCTTCATAAAAATTCCTGAACTATGCTATTTGGGAGCTTCCAGGCTAGTTGAGCACATCTATATGACAGCAGAGTGGTACATAGCAAATACATGGGCACAGAAGCTCCTGCACCTGGGACTCTTCCAAACCTTGCCCTGTGTAGCTCTTCATCTGGCTGTTTATTTGTATCCTTTAAAATACCATTTGTAATAAATTGGCAATAGTAAGTAAACTTTTTCTGGGTTCTGGGAGCAGTTCTAGCAAATCATTGAACCTAAGAAATGGGTAGCGGGAACCTCCAATTTATAGCTGGTTGATCACAAGCACAAGTGACACCTGAACTTGCAACTGGGCTCTGAAGTGAGACTTTTAAGACTGATTCCTTAACCTACAGGGTCTGAGCTAACTCCAGGTAGATAGTGTCAGAATTGCATTGAATTGTAGATGCCCAGCTGATGGGAAAATTGGTTGGTGTGAGAGAAAAAAAACACACACACATTTGGCGTCAGAAGTAAAGTGTTCTGGAGTATCGATAGAGGTATGAGTATAAAGAGAAAAGCAATTTATTTCACCTATACAGTTATTAATGCTATTAATAATAAAAAATAATCTCCACAACTCCAGCTCCATTATTCTCAAGAAAGAGAGATAGATTACCTCACACCCATTACAATGGCTACTGTAGAAAAGGAAAAAACAAAAACAAAAAAACAGAAAATAGCAAATGTTGGCAAGGATGCAGAGAAATTAAAACCCTGTGCATTGTTAGTGGAATTGCAAAGTAGTTCAACTGCAGTGGAAAATAATATGAAGGTTTCCCAAAAAATTACAAACAGAACTATCAATATGATCCAGTAATCCCACTTCTGGGTATATATCCAAAAGAATTGAAAACAAGATCTCAAAGAGACATTTGCACACCCATGTTTATAGCGCACTATTCATAATAGCCAAGAGGTGGAAGCAGCCCAAATATTCATCCAAGATGAGCAGATAAACAAAATGTGGTACATACATACAATAGAATATCATTCAGCCTTAAAAAGAAAGAAAATCCTGTCATATGCTGCAATATGGATGAACCTTGGTGACATTATGCTAAGTGAAAGAAGCTAGTCACAAAAAGACTAATACTGTATGATTTCACTTATAGGAGATATTGAAAATAGTCAAATTCATAGAAACAAAATAGAAGAGTGGTCATCAGAGGCTAGGGAAAGGGAGCAAAGGGGAATTATTTAATGACTGTAGAGTTTCAGTTTGGAAAGATTAAAAGAAAAAGTTCTGTAGATCTGTTTCCAAATAATGTAAATAGACCTAACACTAATGAACTGTGCACTTAAAAATGGTTAAGATGGTAAATCTTATATGTTTTTTACCCCCAATTTTAAAAAAGAAAAAGAAGGAAGTGCAGCCAGCTTTATGTTTAAATATTACTTGCTGGATTGTGATATTCTGTGTATTCACAGACGAGACCTGCTGGTTCAGTCCATTTGGAAAAAATCTTGTTGAATCAATGCAAAATGAACAGCTCAAGCTAGTTTTCGCACTGCATTAACCAGTTAAATTAATCTGTTAAATGTGGTTAAGTGAACTGAGTCAGAATCTCCATGTAGCAAGGCCTCAGACATGAGAAGGTGTTTTCATGGCTAACACAGTGTACGAAAATTAATAAATTATTAATAGGCTCAGGGGAAGGTGAAAAACTCATGATGAGCACTTCTCATTAAATAGCTGTTTCTGGCCTAAGCCAAGGACTGTTTAAATTGACACACTGAAAAGTCAAGCCTGAAAACTGTTATGAATAGAATAACTAAGAGACTTTGTTTCCTTTTCTAGCTCTGCCAGTGCCTTGGGTCATAAAGTACCTTAAAGATTATCTAATGCAAACTTCCAACCTTGAACCTCAATCCCCTCCCACAAAGTTTGATTACCTGAGTCCTCAAATGCCAGCGAATTTTCTCTCATCATCACAATTCCTCTCCTTTAAAGGCATGAGAAGGTGTTTTCATGGCTAACACAGTGTATGTAAATTAATAAATTATTAATAGCCCCAGGCGAAGGTGAAAAACTGATGATGAGCCCTTTTCATTAAATAGCTATTTCTGGCCTAAGCCAAGGACTGTTTAAATTGTCACACTGAAAAGTCTAAAGGAGGAGAGGAATTCTTCTCCTAATTGGTCAACAGACTTAATACATAATTTATTATGTAAATTATGTATACTCATTAAGCATCCCTATGGTTAAATACTCTGCCAAATATAGTGATAAAAATTATTAGGGGGTTCAGTTTCTCCCCTAAGAAGAACCAACTGAAACCTTCTTCCTATGTGGTATTTGGGTCTGAGCTGGGAGTGGGGATAGGAACTGTTATCTTTAATGAATAAAGTGGGTAGTTTGAGAGGCACTGTCCAGAAAAGAGAATCCAAAGGGAACATCCACTTGAAGAGGAAGGGTGGATTAAGAGAAGTGGATGGAGTCCAAGGAACAGGAAATCCAAAGATTTGAAATCTCTCTTGACGTGCCTCACTGAGGCAAATGACCATATTTTATAGTCTTCTGAAACCACAAACTCTTCTTCATAGCATTTATCTCAGTAACAATTGATTATAATATCGTAAGTGTAAATACCCAACCAGAACTCAATTTTCTAATGATGTTCTTACCAGAAGGGAGAAGAGGGAGGTCAACTTATCAATTATATTACAGACAACGAAACTTAAACCCAGAGAAGTTGTCCAGGGTCATCTAGCAAGGTTGGTAACTCTAAAACCGGTATATTCTGCCCAACCCACAGACCCCCAGTACAGCCACGGGTATGACTAAACCACTTGAAAGTCATTCAACCAACTGAGAGTCATTTAACCATTTGAGAGTCATTCAACCATTTGAGAGTCATTTAACTTTTAAATTTCCATTTGGGAGACTGGGATACAGAGAGAGGTTAAAGTGAGATAGCAAGCAGAAATCGTTGATTTGCTATTTTGTCAAGGTTTCTTTTAATCATTTAATAACTGCCCTGGGAGAAACAATAAGAGAAAACAACCAAAAATTTCTCACATATTTGTGGAGACAAGAAATCAGGACAGGATCCCTTAGAAAAATTTTATTTTTTGCTTTGGTGTCCAAATATTCACATCTTTCATAAAAACTTAAACACCGCTATAGATTCATGGATTGTGCTATTTTTATCCTGTTTTAACTTTCCTGAATAGAATGTAGGAAATTCTACTTTAGAAACTAGAGGGAAACTAATTTTTCCACCACCATAGTAAGCAATGTGAGACGGCCCCCATAGAACCTCAACAAGAGTCAATGTCTGTTTTCTTCCCTAAGAAGCCACTATAAGAAGTACCTACCCAGGTATAAAGAGTTTAATTAAAAATCAAAAAATATTTGACTAAATTTGAATCCCAGCTTTCCTATTTTCTTCCTATATGATTCTGAGAAAATTAAGCTCTCTGGGCCTTCATTTTGTCACCCATGAAGTAGAGATAGGCTTCTGTCTACCTCATGGAGCTGTTGTAAAGATTAAATGAGTCCACATATGTAAATGCCTGAACCAGTGCTTGGCATGGAAGAAGTGCTATCTATATGTGTTAACCAATCTGGTAAAGATGAGGAAACCAGGATTAAGACTGGTTTGGTGTGAACCTTAGTACTCAACAACAGTGTGCCCTAACCTCCATAAAGTGAAGTCTACTCATCTCAATGTTTCAAAACCCATTGCACCTCTTCAATCTGGTGAGGATTAAATGAGATGATTCATGCAAAATATTTTGCCAGGTGCCTGGCACATAGTACTTAAAAACTGCCCAGTTTTGAGGTTTTCATTCATTTCATCAACACATTTTTGAAGGCATTCTGAGGGCATCATGCAAAAGAGTACATGGCTCAGTCTCTGTTCTCAGAGGTCCTATTCCCATTTATGGAATTAAAATGCATTTATAATTATGGTGTGGGAGAAGCGCCCACAGAGTGGACTGGCACAAGGTACGTGGGCAGGGTGACCAGGAGGGAAACTCAGGAAAAGGCTTCAGGGATCTCATCTGAATTTCAAAGAATGGGTAGGACTTTGAGAGATGAAAATAGGGATTGGGGGCAGGAGTCAGCCTTAATTTAAAGGTGAAGAAATTGAGGCTTAGAGAAAGGAATTTACTTGCCCTGGGGCCCTTGAATCCGGGCAATCTGTCTCAGAGCCTGTTCTTTAGTTTCACACATACTGATTTCCTCTTGGAGTCTTCTCTTTCCCCTCTTCTGGAATAAAATCTATGGCATAGACTTTTAAATATGAAATAACTCAGATTAAACTAGAGAAAAGTTCCTGGCCTAGTTAACATTCTCATTCCCATGGTTACATGCTGTCTAGCTGGTCTTATTATTTTTTTCTTTTTTTTTTTTACTTGACTAAGACACGGCTCTTCACCGAGCCCCAACCCTGAGTAAACCCACAGGTTTACATTAAAAGACACACTGCCTTTGCGGGACAAGAAATCTGCTGCTTTAATCTCAGCACTGTCTCTTCGCTCCAGATATTGATGGAGTTCTGCTTATGAAGAGGGTTGAGCCTCCCAGAAGGGCAGCAGGGATGATAGGCTTGCCACGGCCTCGGGCCCACTAACTTTGAGCGACCTCAGGAGATTGATTTTCGCCGCCTTGAGTTTTTCCTCCCGTAATGGGAATATATTCACCATATAGTCCTCACACATTGACCAAGGCTCAGGTTTATTAATGTTTATGTGTATCACAGGGGTACCCTGAGACCTTTGAAGAAAAACAACCTGGAGCTCTCTGATATTGGCTGACACTCATGATCCAGTGGGGACCTATTGGTCACCGACGGCACAGACTATTTTCAGAAACTTGCTTGCTATAAACCACGCTAACTACTCAGGGTAATAGCCTGTCGTCTCCTGTCGTCTAGGAGTCGTATTAATGTATTTTCCATTGATTCCAGTTGGTTTTCAAATAGTTTCCTTCTCATGGTCTGTTTCAAGTTACGTGTCATAAAAGACCTCAAATGACACCAGATGTAATTAAATTTGCCAAAAGGTAAGCATTCATCAGAAAGAGTTAAACAGATTATTCCAGAGCTGCAATTTACAAAGAAAATGGAAACCCAAAAGAGAGAAAGCAAAAGGAGCCAGACCATCACTCTGGGGAGGGATGGGTAGCCAGAACAATATTTCTCCCACCCCATCTCTCTCCCCATCAGTAACTCTCACTGATGGGACGTTTCCTGGAGGCCAGGCACTGTGGCCGCATGCTTCACATAGTCCTGTTAACCCACACAATAATCCTGGAAGATAGAGATTATGGCTTAAATTTTACAGTTAAAGAAACTGAAGCTGAGAGTAATTAAGAAACCAGCTCTGATTCCAAATCTCTTCCTGTCCCTCTCCCACATACCCTGATCCTAGGAGTGGCCTCTTAGAAAAGTCTCTTCCTTTCCCTGTCTCATACACCCATATCCCAGGAGACCCTTAACTGTTCTGGAAGCAAGAAAGGGAGGGAATAGAGAGAACTAATATAAATAAATGGGCATCTCTTGGGCATTAACTGTTATAATGCTTACAAGATAAAATGAATTATCAGGACACATCAACCTGAAGTTGGTGACTCAACCTCTTTCTTTACAAGAAAGAGAACAGGTTTTAGCATAAGGCAGATCCAGAGTCTATTCTAAGCTCTGTCACTAACAAACCACAACTTACAAGATTCCTCTAAGCTTTTATGAGTTTTTTCACTGTAAAATAGAGCTAAAACCACCTGGTTCAGAGGGTTGTTATGAGACTGTAAATGATTTAGCATGCATTAAATCATCTAAAATACAGCAAATACTTAAGAAATGCTAATGCTTTCAACCCTTTTCCATAGACTCCTGAATCCCCTCTCCTATCTCCTAGTTTCATACCAGATGAACATACAACCCAACAGAGTAATCCCAGTCTAACGAAATGTGTAACCTTGCCATGGCCCAGGTTTCTCTTTTCTCCTGCAATTTTATAATCCACTGAAAAAAAAATGTTCTGAATAGAAATCTACCCTCAGCCAATCCATCCCCTTTGGGTTACTCTCTTTTCTATACAAACCTTGCTTGCATGTGGAAGATGAAAATATACTTGATAATAGGTTTTCAAATATGATTTTCTTCCTTTCATCTTCCCTATGGGCATAACTCCCAGAAAAAGTCTTCATATCTCATTTTAAAAAATCACTGACTTTATTAGAGTTTAGTTCTGGCTAGTCTTTCTCTGTCCCAAAGGTCTGGCTTTTGGAGGTTCCTACCACCCTCAAATATTCCAAAGGAGACTGACAATGTAATAACAGATAAACCTCTGCAGGTAGCCTACCAATCTAATTATGCATGACTTGCCATACTTGATAAACACAGATGCAGCTTTTTAAAAATAGCACATGTAATTCAACAGTTACAATCAAATGCTTCGAATGCTTTAACTGAAACAACAAAATCCATGTTATAATTTTATGGAATTATAACTTACTTCATTTTTCTTTTGTATTTTCCTATCATTTTGACATCCCTGAGTACTTTTACTACTTGCCAAATCCCTCTCACAGTCTCATGCACATCCTCCCATGCAGAAGGTACAATTTAATGGTACCCCATTGATGTCTGGTGATGATTCTATTCCCTGGAGGACAGATGCCAAATAATTCATTGTGGTTCCTGGCTCAGGGCCTTGCACATAATGGATGCTCAATAAATATTTAAAATCAATTGAACCACATCTTATTCATCTTTTGAATATCAAATAGAGGCTGAAATATGACCAGGTATCTGGGCTAGACATCATATATCCTTGGTTATTTTATTGAGTTGGTAGATTGTTAACTTCTCTAAGGCAAGGTTGGCACTTTACATGAGAGAACACATTATACAGTGAAATGTTCCCTGAATATTCAATAAGTGGGAATTAAATTGAACATCTCATATAACAAATAATTAATTGGTGAGCTGTAGAAAGCAGCCTGTGGTCTACTTCACCATTCTGATGAAAAAGAGTAATTTATGTTAGCTCTTACAGTAAAAAGATCAAGGACGAATTCACTTAAAGTCTGAAAGTATCACTTTCCTCACTTTGATAAGGAAAGTTTTCATTATACACAGGTTTCTCATAGTTTTGTTAATATCACACCAAATGAGACAAAGCAAGGTGGAACTTCTCCAGCATTGTAGAAAATGCATTAGATTTAAAGTGGGAAACACCTGTATTCTAAAACAGTGGTTCCCAACCAGGGGCAACTTTGCCCCCAGCTGACATCTGGCAATATCTGGACACATTTTTGATTGACACAGATTGGGGTAGAGGGCAGTTTACAACTGGTGTCTACTGAGTAGAGACCAGGGTAAGTTTTTCATGCTGCTAAAGATCCTACAATGCACAAGACAACCCACTAGAACAAAGAATTCTCCAGCCCCAAAAGTCAATAGTGCTGAGGTTGAGAAACTCTGCTTCACACCAGATTCTGCCACTGTCTGCTTATGTACTCTTGATCGAATGACTTTTCTTAATTGTGATGTGGATCATGAAATTCTTTTCTTGTCTACCTCCTAAGTGTTTTAAAGACCCAATATGGTACCCAAAAAATGTGTAAACACCATAAACTCTAAGTACCAATATAAATATATGTTGTTAGTATTAAAATATACTTAGGAAAGCATCAAAGTCAAGTAGTTAAGTTAAAGGTGACCTCAGCCAGATAGTGCACCTCAAAATGAGCAGCTCCCAAAGGCCAGGCCAAGGTCATAGCCGCAAACACGGCACTCTCATAAATATCCCCAGAGAAGGACAGTTTTCCAAAAGGACCCCAGTTCCAATCAGGCCTTAACTCCCAAGTTCCTTCTAGAACAAATTCAGTCCCTCAAAGAGCATCTAGGAGATACCTGGGAGAGCTTCTAAAGAAGGGTACTTGTTCCCTCTTCTGCTGGCCCACCTTGGACACCAGGGTAGTGGCCCAGCTAGCCTACTCCTAGGGAGACTTCCAACTGGAGCCAGCCAGTAAGGCCAAATTTCCTTCTATTCCAACAATAGTTCTTTAAATACAGATACATTGTTTATGGACTGAAAATAACACTGCAAAGCCATTCTACCAAAACATGTTGACCCCAAATCCATATTGAGTGACTATCTAGATTTAGGAATTACTGACAAGCCCAGGGCAACCCTCTGAAAACAGGGGGCAAAGAAATTTAGAAAAGCAGTTAGTATTAGCTGAAGAAGACTCTAGTAGAAAATTAGCCCTGAAACATTTTTTCTTTATGCATTGCATAGAGAAAAAGAGAGATTCATTCTCTAGAACTGTCTTCACAAATCATAAATTCACTTAATGAGGGAGAAACACCTGAAAGTTCAAATCATATGTTTAATTTATTTCAAACCCTTGAAATTTAGGACACTTAGTTGTACGCCACAAAGGCCAATAAGCCGACCATAACATTCTGAGATTTTTCTTTGAGGTTTGTCTTAATCTCCTACAATTTAATAATATTCAGAGTAAAATCTCTACTGTCAGGATTGTAAAAGCAGACATTAAAATGAGGGTAAGAATTAAGAAGATACCAATGGATTCAAAGCTTAAAAGAACTTAACATGAGAATAAGCCGGAAAGGGAAGTAATAAATTATAGATGTGTCACTTTTAAAAAGTCATCTTCAGTGCAGAATTAAGGCAACTTCTCCTACTATGTTTGGCCATGAATTTTAAAGCATGAGAATGGCATCATTTTCCAAATTACAAGAAACTAAGAAACGTTAGTGGTTGTAATACGTAACTTTCGGGCTTTCTTGTCTTTTATCCTTTCAGAAAACTTTAATGTTAAAACATACAATAAATATTCACTCTTCCTATATCTGTGCCTGAAAACACACTAAATATTAACTTTATTGAAATGGGCTTCTTTATTTGTCCTCAAATAATCCCCAGATTAGGGGCTGTAAAAAAGATCAACTGTTGATGTGTTCTTCTCACCCCCGTGCAAAGCACTTTGTCAAGGGCTCTCAAAAACATATCAGATCCCATGAGGTTCCTGCCCTCATTTTCCAGAAAAATAGAATGTTTAAAATTTTCAGCTTTATTTCAAAATACTAGAGAAAGTAGAAAATATGATAATACAAGAGATTAATGAAGATTCATTACACAATCACAAGGGATTTTATAAAGTAGAATTGATTAGTTGACCTATGCATAGGTCACACTACATGCTGTTAGAAAACAAAGCCAAAGGAATTACTGTGAACAGGAAAGACTTGGGAAGCCATCACAGAGAGAAGGATCAGAATCAGATCAATCAGGTTTTCAAAGATGAATAGGATTATGATAGGCTTAATAAAAGAGAAAAGTCTTTCACTTTGCCAACCAATATGTAAAGGTGAGAAAATCCAGAAGGCAGGAAGTTGAACAATTTGACTGAACTAGAGGGTAAAGGTGAACCACTGCAGAAAAGATTGAAAAAGAGCATATTGTGAAAGACCTTGAAGGTAAATTTAAATTTTGACTTTTCTGATAAAAGAAAGGAAGGAAAGAAGGCAGAGAGGGAGAACGAAACACCTCCTTGATGCTCCAATCCTGACAGACCAATGACACAATTAAAACAATATTTTTAACAAGATTAACTTAGTAGTAAAACATATAATGCACCAGATAAGGGAAAGTTAAGACTTAGATGGACCAAGGCCAAGGACTAGAAGAACTACTGGATACCTTCAAAGTTCAGGTTCTTTTGCTATCTAAAGCTATGTGGAACGTTTGCTAAGACTGATATAACACTACTTTGACTTACCTACTAAAAGAGGGTTCATGTAAGCACAGCTGCCAATTATTTAGGTACATTTTATACATACCAATAAACATTGTTACAAATGAATTCTTCTTTGGTGGATTCTACATTCCAGAGTTAAAATGCTGCTCAGAAATAACCAATGTCAATAGCATATGACAAATGGATAATGAGATTATATAAGTTTATCATGGCTAAATCCCAGGAATATTGCTCAAATTATAGAACTCAACAATTTTACTGGTTTCTACACATCTAAGACATTCTGATAAATTCTAGAGCCCATATTTTAAAAGGATATTGGTTGATATACGAGAATTGCCCAGAGTAAGGCAACAAGTTGGCAAAGAATCTGGATATAAAGCCAATCAAACAACAACTGAAGAAACAATTCATATTCCTTATCAGTCTTGTTGCCCCACTCTAGACTATTATATATTTCACATATATAAACTTTTATATTACATAATATGTAATGGTTATGGTAGTTTCCACCAAAAGTTGAAGAGCCATCTAGAAGAAAAGGCATTAGTGTGCACCATTCTGAATGTCAGAACCATAAGTAGTAGGCATAAATGTAGGAGTATAATTTCAGGGTAAATATAAGAAAGTTTAGACAATTAAAGATAACCATTTAATAATGGGATAGATCTTAAGTCACAGTGAGCTGTCCATCGCTAAAAGTATTCCATCAGAAGCCAAATCACATCTGCCAAGAAGGCTGTAAGATTGATTCTTAAATTGGGTAGGAAACCTATGATTTCATAAGACTCCTATATCTACATCCAGGATTCTCTCCTCTTCTGAGAATCATTTGTTTACAAGAAATTAGAACCTATTCAAAGTAGCTTAAACAATGAGAAAGTTTTACTGGAAGGACCCAGGGGCATCTCACAGAACCCAGGGGTGAAATGAATGGTTGATCTTCAGGAGAGGCTGGAAGCAGGAAAAGATGATCAGGAACCATGAATCTATCTTTCTGCTTCTCAGTCTCTCTTTTTCAGTCTCCCTCTTAATCAATTTCTGTATAGTCTGTTAGCTCTGCTTCTCTGTGCACCTATTTCTTCCTTATGGATCTATACATTATCCCATTATGGAGCCTCAACATCTAGGTCTACACCTCCTTAGAGCCTGCAGCTACATAATCAGTTTATCCCTCTATGTCTCATAGCCCATTTTCAGTCACACTTTTCTCCCTGATGAAATCAGGGATTAAGGTTGCTCTTTGCAAGAGAGGGGTGTTAAATTACCTAAAAAAAGGCATTTTGAACACAAGGAGGAAATGATTGGCACTCCTAAAACATTAAGTAAAAATCTTTGATACATTTGTTTGTCCAACATAAAATATCAAGTCAACATGAGGAGAGGGTTAGAAAAACCTTTAGGTTGGCATCTCAGATGACAGTATTGAGTAGGAACTATACACAAGGCCTCTGTACTTACAGCTCACCTTTGCCTCTTACTAGATGTGTGACTTCAGATACATTGTTTAACCTCTCCATGCCTCCCTTTCCTCACTTATAAAATGAGGATAATAAAAGTTCCCAACTTATTGGATCATTATGTGGACAAGTACAGAGACTAGTCCATAGAAATCACTAAAAAGTGATAGGTATTGTGTATTTAAAATCAATCAAACATTCGGATGGTATCAATAAGTTCCACATATATGGAGGTCTCATTTTGATCCTCAGAACAACTATAAAAGTTGGCAAAGTAGATTGTCTTTTATTTCATAGATTATAAAACTGATTCAAAGTTACACAAAGTCTACTCTTCTCAAAGCTAATGGCCTAACTGTACCTGCATCTAGGATTTCACAGGCCCCTTCAACTCTTTCAACACAACATGCTGCTTCTCTTGATCAACTTTATTTTTTAAGAAATTGATAGACTCAGGCCAGGCGCGGTGGCTCAAGCCTGTAATCCCAGCACTTTGGGAGGCCGAGACGGGCGGATCACGAGGTCAGGAGATCGACACCATCCTGGCTAACACGGTGAAACCCAGTCGCTACTAAAAACAAAATACAAAATCTAGCCGGGCGAGGTGGCGGGCGCCTATAGTCCCAGCTACTCGGGAGGCTGAGGCAGGAGAATGGTGTGAACCCGGAAGGCGGAGCTTGCAGTGAGCTGAGATCCGGCCACTGCACTCCAGCCTGGGCGACAGAGCGAGAGTCTGTCTCAAAAAAAAAAAAAAAAGAAATTGATACACTCAAGTATGAATTACTTCACAGGTTGATAAGCAACAGTCTACTGCTTCTTGTGTATCTTCTTTTCACAGCGTGGTGCCTCCAATAGCTACATTAAATTGAACTTTGCCTTGAAAGTAGTTTCAAATAATATTTTGGACAAGAACAGATTTGTAACTTCTGTTTCCTCTGCCTGGGACAAGCTTTTCCCAAATACACATCTCTTCATCTTTCCCACGCAACTACTATATGCTTCATGAAGAAGTGCCTAGAATGCAAATGCATAATAAATAGCACACGATATAAGATGGACAATAAATATTTGTTGCATGAATAAATAAACCTATCTCTCTGCAATCACTTTGCTTAGTTTTGCTTAGGAGAAACTTGATCCACTACACAAAATTGAATACAGCCTTGAATGAGAGGGATGGAGGACAAATTTCCAAGAACAGTTAGAGTCTCCTCTAAAACCGCCTAATGCAAAAGAAAAAGAAGAGATGGAAAGAATAGACCCATATTAAGTGAACAGAGGCCTTTCAGTACTTCTGCTGAGATACTAAAAGGAGACAAAGTAGTGATGAGTGAAGACAGAGAAGGGATTGAGAATATGAAGTACCAGCAGCAATAGCTGGTATTAAGGAGGATTGCAAAGGGATAATTAAGAAAAGATCATCAGCTATCTAATTGCCCTGAAAATCTGACTTAGAATTTGTCTTGCAAGTGAGGACAATCCAATCGAAGGCAACTGGAAAGTCCAGGGTACTGGTTTCAGGTCCAGCTTTGAGCAAGGTTCAAGTGATAGGATCAGGACCCAATTTATTTCCCCATCTTTTGGTTCCATCTTTTTCTGCACTTGTTCTATCATCAAATAGGCTTTCACTCTGGACTGCAAAAGGCTACAACACTTCTACTCCAAATCTTTACAATTTCAGGTCTTGCAGAAAAGAGTGAGTCTGTTTCAATGATGGCACAAACCAGTGTCCCAGAATTGAGTCTCATCAGTTCTGATTAGCCTACCCTGGGTCAGATGCCCATCTTGGCTAGAGAGGTAGGATGTTTTGATGGGCCTACACCTGGGTTGCATGCTTCATCCCTAAAATCATGTATGGAGTCAACTTCTCTTGAAACACATAGAGTCAGAAAAAAGGTGGTATCCCCAGTGTGCCATCAGGCTATATTTTTCATAAGAAGGGGAAGTAGATGCTAGAGGCAAAAACAAGTTACATGTACTCCATTTTCCAAATAAGCTTAAGTGTGGCTTTCATTCTAGTTGCCCAGAGAGAGCTTTGATTGTGTATTCCCAGAATTCCTGAGGACATCAGAGGTGGTGTAAATGTGGGAAATAAACAAATACAAATTAAAAGCTGGCTCTCAACAGACAAATGAAAAATATTCTCATCATCACTAGCCATCAGAGAAATGCAAATCAAAACCACAATGAGATACCATCTCACACCAGTTAGAATGGCGATCATTAAAAAGTCAGGAAACAACAGGTGCTGGAGAGGATGTGGAGAAATAGGAACACTTTTACACTGTTGGTGGGACTGTAAACTAGTTCAACCATTGTAGAAGACAGTGTGGCGATTCCTCAAGGATGTAGAGCTAGAAATACCATTTGACCCAGCCATCCCATTACTGAGTATAGACCCAAAGGATTAGAAATCATGCTGCTGTAAAGACACATGCACATGTATGTTTATTGCAGCACTATTCACAATAGCAAAGACTTGGAACCAAACCAAATGTCCATCAGTGATAGACTGGATTAAGCAAATGTGGCACATATACACCATGGAATACTATGGAGCCATAAAAAAGGATGAGTTCATGTCCTTTGCAGGGACATGGATGCAGCTGGAAACCATCATTCTCAGCAAACTATCGCCAGAACAGAAAACCAAACACCACATGTTCTCACTCATAGGTGGGAACTGAACAATGAGAGCACTTGGACACAGTAAGGGGAACATCACACACGGGGGCCTGTTGTGGGGTAGGGGGAGTGGGGAGGAATAGCATTAGGAGATATACCTAATGTAAATGATGAGTTAATGGGTGCAGCACACCAACATGGCACATGTATACATATGTAACAAACCTGCACATTGTGCACATGTACCCTAGAACATAAAGTATAATTGAAAGAAAGAAAGAAAGAAAGAAAGAAAGAAAGAAAGAAAGAAAGAAAGAAAGAAAGAAGAAGAGAGAAAGAAAGAAAGAAAGAAAGAAAGAAAGAAAGAAAGAAGAAAGAAAGAAAGAAAGAAAGAAAGAAAGAAAGAAAGAAAGAAAGAAAGAAAGAAGGAAGGAAGGAAGGAAGGAAGGAAGGAAGGAAGGAAGGAAGGAAGGAAGGAAGGAAGGAAGGAAGGAAAGAGAGAAAGAGAGAAAGAAAGAGAGAAAGACCTGGCTCTGACTTGTACTTGCTATGTTATCTAAAGCAAGTTATTTAACCTTCTGATCCTCAATTTTTTATTTATGACATAGTAATAATAATACCTTCCTTATAGAAGTATTTAAAGGCCTTAGTGTGTGTAAATGGCTTCACTCAATGACTGACTCTTAGTGAATCCCAACAAAGATGGCTGCAATGATGATGATATTTAGAGATGCAGGGCTGCCAGCAAAACCCTGGTTATTAAGCCATCTCTCCATTTCACTATGCTTAGCAGATGCTTACTGAGGAATGGTTAGCCTGAAGAACATACAGTGGGTTTTTTTAAATCTACAACCTCCTTTATGCAGGTCTAAGATTATACCTCCTTTATGCAGGTCTAAGATTAAATTCTAGTAACCTTAACCTTTCTAAATATATCTTAATATATGTTAAATCCAAAAGAACTCTTCTCTCTCTTCTACAAAATTAAATATTTCAATAAATTTTACCCTAGAAAGTCAAAACTTTATTACTGTAAAAACAAAACAAATGCCAAATCCCTTTGGAAAGCTGGCCAAACACTGAAAAGTCCTATTTATTTAAAACAAGCACATCTTGCCAGTGTCACATTCTCAGCATCTAAAAATTTGGCCATCTCCACAAAATTCCTTTTCTTGGACAATAGTAATAGTCACAACTTATCACCTCCTGTCAGTGGGGCCTAAAGAAGCTTCTATTGGTTTACCAATAAAAATGGGCAACTCTTCTCAATGTCTCCCAACATCTTTCCAATGTCTAGGAAAGTAGAATGCCCACCTTCAGTATGGGAAGCGCTCACTTCTTTCTTCCCAGAGAATGTGCTAGCTGAGCTTCAGGCTCTCAATGGCACTGGGAAGGACTTACTCAGACCATTAGATGGAAGACAGTATTTCTTTGCACATTTTAATAGTGTATATTTCTAATGTTTCCCCTGTGTCCTTTCTCTGCCTTTCACTATCACTAGCAAATCCTCAGAAGGCTTCTTGGCACTATCCATAATTCAGCTTGCCCTCATTCAATTTTACTCTACCCTAAAGAATAAATAATAGCTCGTAACTGTCACTCTCATCACACTGCAAGCATCCTTTACATCAGAGAAGAAACTCAACGTTTTGCAATTTTATTCATAATCTGAAATATTCTTAGTGCATGCTTTTTCAGTATTCAAAATGTCATAAAAGAACTGCTTAAATACCAAAAACAAAAAAATCTTTTGTTCCACTCTTTTAAAAAACATGGTTTCCTAGTAATAGGTAGATGGGTCAACCAGTAGATAACTTAAATAACATTACCTGTAATTACCTCCTGTTTTAGATGTACTTTAGGACATGTCAAATAGTGTGATGAATTGTATATTTCAAAGTATGTGATCTCAGAGCAAAATTTCACATTTTTTACTTTTTGACAGCATTCAAGATACTTTATCATTGTGCTCAGCAGGCATGAGGGCTGCACAGGTGAAAAGTTCAGAACACAAAAAATCTACTGAACTCAAATAGAAGCTCATCATGTATTAACAAGAGATACCTAAACCAGTGCACCTTATTCTTTTCAAGTAAACTAAAGAATCTTTGCGTGAGACCTTCATTTGCTAAACCTATCTCTTCAAAGATTGTAAAACTACAGGTTTCTCATATTCTCTTCCAGAAAATAAACAATAGCAAATTCTCTTCCAGATTACACTACTAGATTAATGAAGCCAGAAGAACAAAACATTTTCTTCAGTGAGTATCATAAAAATGAAATTTCTCAGGTTTAACCTTGCTAACCAACCGATCTGACAGCCAACACCCACCCCTTCCACAACAACTTGTTTCCTTGGAAGATATTGACTTTTATCTTCACATTCTAATATTTTTAAATGTTCTCTTTAAAATCAAATCCTGTTTATGAATGTTGTTTTTATTTACTTCTGCCACTCCAACTTTACCTTCATGCTTGCAAAAGACAAATATGTTTTATTCCATCTTTCCTTCAGCCTCATAGTCACTATCCTTTTAGTAATTTTTTAACAAGGGTACCCACATTTATACTGCTCTGGGCCCTGCAAGCTATCAGCCAGTCTTGGCCATACTTGTCATCCAAAATCAGATGCAGGTCCTTCTTCCTCTGCATCTAAAACTCTACTTTCCTAAAG
Source organism: Chlorocebus sabaeus (assembly GCF_047675955.1). Classification (NCBI taxonomy): domain Eukaryota; kingdom Metazoa; phylum Chordata; class Mammalia; order Primates; family Cercopithecidae; genus Chlorocebus; species Chlorocebus sabaeus. The sequence goes on along the minus strand of NC_132917.1, from coordinate 39,637,875 downwards.
CAGGTTCTAGTGACTCAGCATGCTCCATTTCCTCCTTAGTGCCACCACTGCATTCTTCATTACTAGGACTTGCCACCCCCTAAATTGGCTGCAGGATGATGCTGAATACATTGGTTCTCTGCTTCTTAGTTGACATCAAAGATATATCATTTTTCATTTTGATGGTCTTATAGATAACCACTAGGGAGAGGTGATACTAATAAATATGGAGATGTTATAAAGCTACTAAGAAAGCAAACGGCACACAACTTATACTCCAGCCTACCTGTTTCCTTACTAGGGGTGGAGCCAAAAAAGTCTATCTCCAATAGACCTGAACAGTGAAGTAGGAAAGAACAACAGGGCCTCCTTGAGCAATTGGCCTTTCTGTAACCTGCTAGACTGGAAGATATCCGGTTCTCTAGGTCCCTAATACTCAAGGAAGAGAATCCTTGAAGCAATATTTCTCAGAAGTTGTGACTTCACGAAGACCCAGCAGCAGCCAAGCTAGGTCAGGTCAGAAGATGGATCCCTCTGGTCAGTGAGATCGAGGACACACTTAATTCTCGCAGTACCTCTTCAAGATACATTCAATCATTATAGTCATTTTGAAGAAGAGAAAACTGGTCCTTAAAGGGGTGCATTTTGCTAAGGTCACACAACCAGTAAATGAAGGACCTAAATCCAGACTGTCTGACCCCAGAAACTTTACTCTTGATCTCTATGCTATACCATCTTCCACGACCCCAGTCTTAGTGCAGTGCCTTCCCATGATCCCCCTAAAGAATCTTCATTGCCCTTTAAACAACCAGGTACAAATAAAAACAAGGAGTCCTACCCCCAGCCCAACTCACCAGCAGTTTCAGGCCCCAAACCCAAACGTTCAACTGCCAGGGGGCCCAGCATGTTGAGTCACTAGAAGCCTGGGAACAGGAAGGGAATGGGGTAGGGGACAGACCTGCACCAGGGAATGGGACAGGTAAAGACACACCCTTTCTCTTTCCAGGGACCTGCACTCAGGGGAGGGCCATCTATAGAGAATAAGGGCTTAACAGGAGAGGACAGAGGCATAAGGTCACAGCAGAGGAGAAACCAAAGGAACGGGATCAGCGCAACAGTGAGAGATTGCCACAGGCAAAGAGGAGAGACTTTGAGCAGCTACTATGAACTGGAAACCATGAAGAAAGGAAAATTGCTAAGTTTGACTTTGGGGAAGGCTTCCGAGTGGAATACTGCATTAAGTACCTATAGTATCCTTCTAAAGAAAGTTCGGGCTAAAAAAAAGACCCTGCAAGGGTCTTCAGGTCTTCTATAGTTACACTGCTGTTTCTTTGATGCAGTATCAACATACGCTGGGCCCCCGGGACAGCGGGATTTATTTAAGTTACAGAGAGAACAAATCAGCACTTTACCACCATTGCTACTGCTTTGGAAATAACTAGAAACCTCTCCGGTATGATTCATCCTCCCCATGGGTTCTGCCAATAACTATAACTCCAGTAAATATGGGATACTTTTTTTCTTGTAAAGAGAAATCTTTTTTTAAGAAAAAAAAGACCAGCAATTAGACAGAGCTTTTGAAAAGCACTTCAAAACAAAAGGAAAATTCCAGTAAAATATAATCAGCTATCTAGAGAGCAGAAAATTAGGCATATGTACAATGACTAGATGTGTTCCTTTCAAAGTGTTAAAAATAAGGTTTCACAATAGAGACCCAGCCAGGACTTGGTATTCTAGATAAACGTTTTTGGCCCTGGAAGACTGTGAGCCTGTACGTGTATTTTGAGATAATCAGTCATCATTTAGCGAACTGTTTTTCCATTATTTCACCTTAGCAAAGTCTTGGGTAGAGTCCATTAAATTATAGTCACACACTACATAATAGTCACATACTGCATAATGATAATGATGTTTTGGTCAATGACAGACTACATATATGACAGTGGTCCCATAAGATTATGATACTGTATTTTTACTGTACCTTTTCTATGTTTAGATACACAAATACTTAGCATTGTGTTACAATCGGCTACAGTATTCCCTACAATAACATGGTGTACAGGTTTGTGGCCTAGGAGCAATAGGTTGTATCATGCAGCCTAGATGTATAGTATAAGTTGGTGTGAGTGTGCTCTGTGATGTTCACACAAGACTGAAATCACCTAACTACACATTTCTCGGAATGCATCCCCATCACTAAGCAATGCATGACTGTATATTTACTCTGTGGGAACTGACTTCCTGACCTACAAAGTAGAGTAATGAAATAGCAATAGTCACATCATATCAGGAGATAAATTAAGGAGGCTATCTTCACCTTATCAGGGAATAATGCACCTAGTAAACAACCCAGAAACAAAGGCTAAACAGTCAAAAATAAAAACCTTGATGTTAAATTAACTCCCAAGCTGCTGCAAAGATAATTGCCTTTGTTATAAAAACAGGCTTTCCAGATTCAATAAAGAATGCCATTCATTCCCTGAAATAAATCTGGCTCCAGGAACAGCAGTGGAAGGCAAAGGGGAACATTTTATCTTCAGACTATAACACAAGCCACTCAAAGGAAATACAATTTTCAAGTAGGGGAGGAACTCCTATAAGATTTACCCAGGCCTTTCTTCATTAAAAGCAATAGTAAGTTATTCATTGTCGTGGTATGTTCAAAATCCTAAAGAATGGATGGTCCGTGTGCCCTCATTATTTTTCTTTTTCTTTTTTTCTTTTTTTTTTTTTTGAGATAAAATTCAGCAGCAACTAGTACAATCAGCGGCATCTAGTACATTCACAATGTTGTACAACCATCACCTATAGCTCTAAGACATTTTCATCACTCTAAAAGGAAATCTTTTACCCATTAAGCAGTTACTCCCAGCTTCCTCCTCCCCCCAGTTCCTGACAACCATTAGTCTTCTGTCTCCACAGATGTACCTATTTTGAATGTTTCATATAAATGGAACTATATAATATTTGGCCTTTTATAACATTTTTCAGGTGCATCCATGTTTTAGAATATATCAATACTTTATTCTTTTTCGTGGCTAAATAATATTCCATTGTATGGATATACTCTGTTGTACTTATCCATTCATCAGTTGATAGATATTTGGGTGGTTTCCACTTTTTGGTGATTGTGACTATTGCTGCTATGAACTGTGACTCTCATTATTGACATACGTACTTTCTTCCTGTAATGTAGTTTATAATCCTCAGGGATTTGTATTCAACACTTCATTTGACACTCTAATAATACCTGTGCTACACATATCATAGGATCCTTTGAGACTCAAAAGATATAAGTTTCAAAAATATAATTCCAAGTCATCCATTTACTCAATGGTAGGTCTCAGGCTGATCTTTAGTAGACCTCTCTGTATCCCACACATAATGGCTTCTAGTCCTTCTAAACGCTATCTATTTCTAAATGCTTCTATTTCATTTGGGCCCAATTTTCCTGGGGCAGGTGAAACCAAACAAATTCATTTCATCCTCCAAGCTCCATTTAAAACTGTAGCTAGACTTTAAACTCCTACAGAGTAGGATTATGCTTTGTTCATCATTGGAGTCTAGCAACTACTATGGTGAGGGGGGAAAAGAGGGAAAGGGAAGGAGAGAAAATAAGTATGAGAAAGAAAAGAAGTGGGAAAAGGACACACACTAGACAGACTCATGGTGTGATGGTTAGGAAAATGTTTTCTTTGCTCCTGTGACTTCCTGAGTACTTTGCCCCTTCTCCACACAATGAATACACGAGTCAGGGAAGCCTTGGAGAAAGTCCAAATGGCAGGTAAAATCAGTGGTGAAAAGTGCTTGCTCAGATCCAAGTTTCTGCCGTGTCACTAGTTCTTTTTTCCTTTTGTTATGAAACAATTACACTATCAAAAACAAAGAACCTAATATGAAAACTAAAAACAAAAACAGCAACAGATACTTGACAAAGGGCATGAGTTTCATTATACCACTGCCAAGGTTCTATCGCTCAGCTCTTGCACTCTGTGTCCCAGAGAAATTATGGCTCTGAGTACATCATTCTTATATCCAGATAAGCCCTGGATTTATGATCCTATACAAAAAGTTTACAGTTTATAGGACACTAGATCAAATACCAAAAGATGGATTCTGATTCCAGACCCATTCAGAATCATATAATCTCAGAAGCCTGTCCAATTCAGATTCTCAATCTTTTCCCTACTCCAGTGCACATAGAAATCAATATTCCTACAGCACATTGGACTAAGTGGACAGCTATTCACAGTCAGAGGCAATGGGCAAAGGCCTGCTAGCTGAGAGGGATTGGAATTTGTTTTTATTTTTGTTTGGAAATTATAACTCTTTATTTTTGTCCCTTCTTGTTTTCTGTTTTTTTTTCTTTATTTCTTCTAAAACAAACAACAACAACAACAACAACAACAAACAGGATACATGTGCAGAACGTGCAGGTTTGTTACATAGGTATATGTGTGCCATGGTGGTTTGCTGTACCTATTGACCCATCCTCTAAGTTCCCTCCCCTCATTTCCCACCCCACCAGCAGGCCCTGATGTGTGTTGTTTCCCTCTCTGTGTCCATGTGTTCTCAATGTTCAGCTCCCACTTATGAGTGAGAACATGTGGTGTTTGGTTTTCTTTCCTGTATTAGTTTTTGTTTTTTGTTTTGTTTTGTTTTGTTTTGTTTTGTTTTGTTTTGTTTTGTTTTGCTGAGGATGATTGCTTCCAGCTTCATCCATGTTCCTGCAAAGGACATGATCTCATTCCTTTTTATGGCTGCATAGTATTCCATGGCATATATGTACCACATTTTCCTTATTCAGTCTATCATTGATGAGCACTTGTCTTTGCTATTATAAATAGTGCTGCAATAAATGTATGTGCATGTGTTTCTTTATAGTAGAATTATTTATATTCCTTTGGGCATATAGTCAGTAATGGGATTGCTGGGTCAAATAGTATTTCTGGTTTTAAATCCCTGAGGAATTGCCATACTATCTTCCACAATGGCTGAACTAATTGACATTCTCACCAACAGTGTAAAAGTATTCCTATTTCTCCATGGCCTCACCAGCATCTGTTGTTTCCTGACTTTTTAGTAATCACCATTTTGACTGTCATGAGATGGTATCTCACCGTGGTTTTGATTTTTCATTTCTCTGATGATCAGTGATGAAGAGCTTTTTTTCATATGTTTTTGGCCACATAAGTGTCTTCTTTTGAGAAGTGTCTGTTCATATCCTTTGCCCACTTTTTTTATGGGGCTGTTTGTTTTTTCTTGTAAATATGTTTAAGCTCCTTGTAAATTCTGGATATTAGACCTTTGTCAGATGGGTAGATTGCAAAAGTTTTCTCCCATTCTGTAAGTTGCCTGTTTACTCTGATGATAATTTCTTTTGCTGTGCAGAATCTCTTCAGTTTAATTAGATCCCATTTGTCAGTTTTGGCTTTCGTTGCAATTGCTTGGTGATTTTGTCATGAAGTCTTTGTCCATGCCTATGTCCTGAATGGTATTGCCTAGGTTTCCCTGTAGGGTTTTTATGGTTTTGGGTTTTACATTTAAGTCTTGAATCCATCTTGAGTTGATATTTGCATAAGGTGCTAGAAAGGGGTCCAGTTTCCATTTTCTGCATATGGTTAGCCAGTTTTCCCAGTGCCATCTACTGAATAGGAGATCCTTTCCCTATTGCTTGTTTTTGTCAGGTTTTTCGAAGATCAGATGGTTGTAGATGTGTGGTGTTATTACTGAGGCCTCTGTTCTGAAGCCAGCATCATCCTGATTCCAAAACCGGGAAGAGACACAACAAAAAAAGAAAAACTTCAGGCCAATATCCCTGATAAACATCAATGTGAAAATCCTCAATAAAATACTGGCAAACAAAATCCACCATGATCAAGTCAGCATCTCTGGGATGCAACGCTGGTTCAACATATGCAAATGAATAAACATAATCCATCACATAAAGAGAACCAAAGACAAAAACCACATGATTATCTCAATAGACACAGAAAAGGCCTTTGATAAAATTCAACATCTCTTCATGTTAAAAACTCTCAATAAACTAGGTGTTGATGGAGCACATCTCAAAATAATAAGAGCTATTTATGACAAACCCATAGCCAATATCATATTGAATGGGCCAAAGCTGGAAGCATCCCCTTTGAAAACCAATACAAGGATGCCCTCTTTCACCACTCCTGTTCAATATAGTATTGGATATTCCAGCCAGGGCAATCAGGCAACAGAAAGAAATAAAGGGTATTCAAATAGGAAGAGAGAGAGTAAAGTTGTCTCTGTTTGTAGATGACATGATTTTATATTTAGAAAACCCCATCATCTCAGCCCCAAAACTTCTTGAACTGATAAGCAACTTTCACAGAATACAAAATTAATATGCAAAAATCACAAGCATTCCTTTACACCAACAATAGGCAAGCAGACAGCCAAATCATGAATGAACTCCCATTCACAATCACTACAAAGAGAATAAAATACCTAGGAATACAGCTAGCAAGGGATGTGAAGGACTGCTTCAAGGAGAACTACAAACCACTGCTCAAGGAAATAAGCAAGGACACAAACAAATGGAAAAACATTCCATCCTCATGGATAGGAAGAATCAATATCATGAAAATGGCCATACTGCCCAAAGTAATTTATAGATTCAGTGCTATTCCCATCAAACTACCATTGACATTCTTCACAGAATTAGAAAAAACTATTTTAAATTTCATATGGAATTAAACCCCATATAGCCAAGCCAATCCTAAGCAAAAAGAACAAAGCTGGAGGCATCACGCTACCTGACTTCAAACTACACTACAAGGCTACCATAACCAAAACAGCATGGTGCTGGTACCAAAACAGACATATAGACCAATGAGAATTTATTTTTAAATAAAAGGAAACAGCCCAGTCTCTGTGGCTCATGCCCATATTCCCAACAGTTTGGGAGACCAAGGTGCATGGATGACTTGAGGTCAGGGGTTCAAGACCAGCCTGGCCAAAATGGAGAAATCCCATCTCTACTAAAAATACAAAATATTAGCCGGGCATGCTGGTGTGCCCCTGTAATCCCAGCTACTTGGGAGGCTGAGGCAGGAGAATTACTTGAACCCGGGAGGTAGAGGTTGCAGTGAGCCGAGACTGTGGCACTGCACTCCAGCTGGGGTGACAGAGCAAGATTCCATCTCAAAAAAAAAAAAAAAGAAAGAAAGAAAGAAAAAGAAAAAGAAAAAAAAGAAAAGAAACAAAAACCCAATCAACAAACTACAGCAGCTGGTTGGAGATTATTACTCTATGATAATAAGTTAGTGTTTAAAATTTTCTTCCCTGTTTCCTGGTAGAACCGCTCATGTTAGCATCATATAATCCACACAATGCCTATCTGAAGCAGGTAATAGTCCCATTTTATAGTTAAGGAAGCTAAAGCTAAGTATAGTTACTTGACTTATCTAATTATCCAGCTAATATGTAGCATATCTGCCGCTCTAAACCAGGTATCCTGATTAAATCCATTGTTATTTGCAGTATTTATTCTTAAACTTGGGTATACATGAGAATCATCTTGAGAAGCTTATTACAATGTAGATTCCCAGGGATGGACTCTGTGTTTTTGGTGAACCCTCAGATGCTGCCAGCCTCAGGATTGACATTCAGGAATGACTGTGACAGCCTTTCTACCACAGTTTCCCAGAGATCTCCAAGTTGACCACACAGTCTCAGTGGCCCACAGTCTTATCCACTGATTTGTCTTGACCAAACTTCAGTCTTCTATTTTCCCCACAGAACCCTGAACTTTGGCTTGCCTCCAAGTCTGAGCAAGCACTAAAATATACAACATCTGGGCTTAACAACCAATTCCTGAGAATTGGCCAATGACAGCAGAAGTTTTTCCATCAAACCACCATCGTGCTGTCTGTTTACCCCCACCTAATTGACTAATTTCCCCTCGTAAGTTCCTGCTATCCCTGCTTACCCCATCCCACAAATGTATTTTTCTGTTTGGTTTTGAAATGTCTGTAGATCCTGAGATGGGGGAGCTCACTGTTACAATAATCTCTTTGAATAAAGTTTCTCCTTACCTAAGTCCAGATTTGTGTTAATTTGACAAAGTCCTCAGCCACTGACCAAGTTCAAGTTTCACTGAGGCTTCTCCACAGAGGAAGAGATTTGGCAACACCTTTTGGGGTTCTTTTTGTGTCTGCAGCAAGCTGGCTGGGGATTTACCCCCATCAACAGCCTTGGGATGGCATCACGGGCCAATACTTATTTAACTATAGCTCACCATAGACCTTTCTGATCTTAGCTTCAGGACTTTATTCCTGGCATTTGAACATCATGTCTGTGGGGACCCTAAGATGAAAAGTTTCTATGTCTCCAGTTTTTCTCAGAATTCAAAGAAGGTATTATACAAATGTCTGCTGTGAAATATTTCTTTCCCAAGATGCACCCAGCATCCATACATCCTTAAGAAATGTTTGGCCCAGTTGCCAAGGGACCTCCTGTCAAAGCAATCTTGAAAACTGACTTTTTTCTTCCAAGGAGCTACTTCCCTTGGCTTTTGCAACTATCCAAGGTTGAGACATGCACTTTTCATAAACTATGACTAAGCAAAGTCTAAACAGTCCTGGGCTGCCTCCTCGACTCTCCTTCTCCCAGCAGAACACTTGGCCTTTGCTTTGCAGAGCTCTTGCCAAGAAATCACCCAGGCACTTATGATGCAAATTTCATGGGAAGAGAAGAGAACTAAAGAACAAAAATAAAAGAACTTTCCTCTAAATGTAAAATCCTTTCTCAGAGTTAGAAAGCATTAGCTGTTCCTAGTCTGGTGCTTAAAATGACTTCATTTCATGATTGTTTCTATTAATAATTATACAATGATGCTGTATAATAAAATTCTATGATAATGACAACTTCACCTTTTAGGTAAGAGAAGAAAAAAACTCCTTATTCTTTTTTTTAAAAAATATGACTATTGGCCAGGCTCGGTGGCTCACCCCTGTAGTCCCAGTATTTTGGGAGGCTGAGGTGAGCAAATCACCTGAGGTCAGGAGTTTAAGACCAGCCTGGCCAACATGGTGAAACCCCGTCTGTAGTAAAAATACAAAATTTAGCCAGGCGTGGTAGCAGATGCCTGTAATCCCAGCTACACAGGGGCTGAGGCAGGAGAATCGCTTGAACCCAGGAGGCAGAGGTTGCAGTGAGCCAAGATCACGCCATCACACTCCAGCCTGGGGGACAAGAGCAATACTTCATCTCCAAAAAAAAAAAATTATATATATATATATACACACACACATACACACACACAACTATCATAGAAAAAGATATGCAGTGCTATCAGCACAATTCTGAAGAAACTCTACAATACAGCTTTCTGAGTAGGTAATGCCTTCTTGTCTTTACTACTCCCCTAAGAGACTCAAAAAGGTAAAAGAGGTGACCAGTTGGTTAATACGAAGTAGCATGTGTTCACAGGAGGAAAAATCCTTGAGTCACAATACCTGGGTCACAGCTCACCACCATCTAAGGCAAGAACGACCTTAGGCAAGTCACTAAACCACTGCAAGCCTCGATTTCTTAATACATAGAAGTAAGCACAAATAACATACAATCCAGCCTACCTCATTTGGTTGAGAAGAGGAGGGAACTATTGCTTTGGTTTTAAAAAAGCAATGCAATAGATAAATACAAAGTATCATCATTCTGGCCTACAAAATGTCCCATTATGATTGGTGTGTACCCTTCGTTGTACATCTCCAAAGAAAAGAAAAGAATTCTTGCCTTTGTAATATATCCCCAAGTCTTCATAAATGCTTTTGTCAAAAAAATGAAAAAATATGTGCAGGTGAATGTTCGTACATTACCAAATATCAAAGTACATTGCATATACAAATCTAAGATAGTGTATATCATAAATTTAAGTACAACAGCACTTATTTGTCTAAATCTTCATTTAAACTCTTTTGGGTATTAAACAATCCATTTACATAACTCAATAGAACTGGTTATACATAAAGGCACAGATTTTTTTGCCTTTCTCATGGACCAGAAACTTGTGATATTTTTCCAAATAAATCTTATCATATTGTCTTAAAAATGCTTGTATTCCTCATGTTGGACCTGCAATGAAGAATTATTGTATTATCAGGGTTTCACAAAATGTTGATAATACAATAAAAATTAAATAAAAATCAGAGGCACAAAACAAATCAGTCCAAAAAAAGCTTTTAAGTCTCTGCTATATTTCTCCAGTCCTGGGCCTGGAAAAGAAGTCGCAAGTCCAGTGTCTGTATTACATGCATTTACCTGGAATGATAAGGGAAGATGTTGTGGTTACCTGGTGATCAGAGCTGAGGCTTTAAAAACTGTGTCGCCACAAAACTTCCAAAACAGAGCTGAGACCCACTGTACCAGTGATCTCCTTTCTACCAGATCATACTCATCATCAATGATGCTCAAAATGTGGCCTTGGGACCAGCAGGAGCAGCAGCAGCGGCGGCAAGGCCTTGTTAGAATTGTATGTCCTCCAGGTCCAGCCCAGACCTACTGAATCACAAACTCCAGGGCTGGGGCCCAATAATCAGTGTTTTAACAAGTCGTCTGGGTGATTCTGATGCATGCTCAAGTTTGAGAAGTGCTGCCTATTTCGCCGTAGAGTGAAGAAAGCATGACATTCCTGGTTTTAAGAGTCAGTGTCTAAAATGGTGCTGGGTTCAATGCAAACTCTCTTTGTTTGACACGTTTTATCATTTTTATCATAAGAAAAAATTAAAGTCATGTGTTTTGAAGAAAGAAAGAAAAGGAAGGAAGGAAAGAAGAGAGAAAGGAAAGAAGGGGAAGGAAGGAAGGAAGGAAGGAAGGAAGGAAGGAAGGAAGGAAGGAAGGAAGGAAGGAAGGAAGGAAGGAGAGAGAAGGAAGGAAGGAAGGAAGGAAAGAAGGAAGGAAGGAAGGAAGGAAGGAAGGAAGGAAGGAAGGAAGGAAGGAAGGAAGGAAGGAAGGAAAGGGAGAGAAGGAAGGAAGGAAGGAAGGAAAGAAGGGAGGGAGGGAGGGATGAAAGGAGGGAGGGAGGGAGGAGAGAAGAAGAAAGGAGAGGGGAGTGGAGTTGGGAGAGGAGGGGAAAGAAAAATAAAATAAGCAATCCAGGACAAGCAAATTGAAGGCATCTGTAATCCCACAACCTGGAATAACCCATTAGGACCACCACATTGCACAACCCTGGGGCTATGTTTCACACAAAATACGGTGCGAGTTGTGCAATGTGGCTTGACCACTATTCATATTTTTGTTAATATCTTCCAAACATAGCCTCCAAACAGAATTAAAAGTACACAATGTTTTAGAACCTACTTATTTTCATTGAAGGCTATAATTATGAATATGTCCCTAAATATTTCTAATACATCATGCTTTTAATAATAGAATAGTGATCCTTTCAGTGGATTTACCAGAAGGATTTTCCTTCCACCGGTGACTAAATGGACCTTTAATCAATTTGCATTGTGTAGAAGCAAAGTCACTCTGGAACGGATGGTGTTCTTGTGCGCTTAGCACCAGTCGGGATATACTGCAGCCTATGATGCGTGCTCATAATGGAAGGCATGACAAATCCCCTGCCAGGTGCGGTGGCTCACATCTGTAATCCCAGCACTTTGGGAGACCAAGGCGGGCGGATCACCTGAGGTGGGGAGTTTGGAATCCACCTGGCCAACATGGAGAAACCCCGTCTCTAATAAAAACTCAAAAAAATTAGCCGGGCATGGTGTCACATGCCTGTAATCCCAGCTACTCTGGAGGCTGAGGTAGGAGAATCGCTTGAACCCAAAAGGGGATTTGGTGAGTTGAGATTGCACCATTGCACTGCAGCCTGAGTAACAAGAACGAAACTCCACCTCAAAAAAAAAAAAAAGAAAAGAAAAGAAAAAGAAATCCCATACTGTTTGATATCTGGGTTATTTACAATTTGGAATTCTTATATTACAATGAACAAATTACAGCTGTTTCTTTGTGTACAACTGTGGTTATCCTCGTGAAGTAAATTCTAAGCAGATAAGTTAAGAATAAGGTTTGCCCTTTATTTGCTCTTCATGGTGTTACAGTTTTATTCTTCCTGGTAGCAAAGACTAATCTCTACATTTTGGAATTTTTCTGAGATGCCTATTTATGTTTGTTCAAATAATGGTGTTTCTGTCTTTACTAGTCACTGAAGCACCTAGCTCAACAAAGAATCAATAAGAAAACACATGGATTTGTCCACATGCTGCCATGTTAAAGAGAACTGAGATTCTAGCACCAAGACAGTCTTCTTTACAGACAGAGAAGGCCTGACAATTCAGCATTAACAGCAATTACCAATATGCTTCCTGGAATTAGAACCGCTCTCCTACATATTTGCAGAAAGCTAATTAGCCAAGTTGAGTTCTGTCAGCAGAATCACATAAAATTTTCCCTCATATTCCTAATGCTCTTTGATCATTGAATTTCAGCTGCTTTCCAGTATCTGGAATCCTTCAGTGGCCCTTTTTTCCTTCTACCAGTGACTAAATGGACCTTTAATCAATTTGCATTGTGTAGAAGCAAAGTCACTCTGGAACGGATGGTGTTCTTGTGCGCTTAGCACCAGTCGGGATATACTGCAGCCTATGATGCGTGCTCATAATGGAAGGCATGACAAGCACTTCATAACCCTGCAGCCCTGTGGTTACAAGCTCCAGCGCCTGTGTTAGGCAGGCAGGGGAAAATCCTCACGTCGGTACAACACAGCGAGGCCCCTCATTGGAGCACTGCAGCCATTTGGCTGCAAACTGCAGAGCCCTCTCCAATGCACCAGCTGGGGAGAGGAAATGAATCACACAATAAAACTGAATGTGCTCACCTCTCTGGCTGCCACATATCTGTGTGCAGGCTGGTTCCTGCATCCCCAGCGTGTCTACCTGGAGCCATTAACTAGTTTGCGTGGGCTGGAGAGAATGTGGGTTTCTCATTCTCCCAGATTATCACTTGGTGTACTCCGTTCCCATTTTCTCCAGTTTATGGCAGAGGGAAGCAATGTGGTCTCGGGGAGAAGATGGTGGAAAAGTTGCATAGAGGTGAAAATCACTAAGGTCTTGGCTCCATTTCCTCCTTCTCCACTGATTCCTTGGCATCCTTACCTGTAAACTAGGGAGGCTGGCAACTGTTCACATCTCTCTCTCACTCTCTCTCTCTCGCATATGCAGGCTGTTAGGCTGGACCAGCAATTCCTATCATTTATGAACTGCCTCTGTACTTCACTACCCGCCTTCAGTCTTTAGGGGCAAATCCTGAGTAACAGGGAGTTAATTATGTCAGAATTCAGAAATCTATGTGAGCCTTATTTTGTTCACTTGAAGTAATCTCTTCCCACCACCTGCTCCTTCTCTACTTATTTGAATGCCATTTACCTTTCAGTCATCTTTCAAAGTCACAGCAAGTCCTGCATCCATCCCCATCACCACGCTCTTTCTAACCACCCAGTCTGCAGTGAGTTCTCCCTTCCCTAATCTTCTACAGCAGTTGTCATCCTTACCACTCCTTTGGGGTTTATACTTGTCTGTGTTATCAATGAGTTTTTGGTGTATGTGTCTCACCTCCACAACTAAATAGCAAACTCCTTAAAGTCAGAGATTATGAAGTATACATCTGTGCATGCCCTGCCGTGATTTTCCATTATAGAATTTATCCTAAGAAAACAATCACAGGCACTCATGATTGATTAGAGGCAACCAATTTGTCAACAATAGTAACCAGTGCAAATGATTATTTTCTCCCAAAAGGGCCTGAAAGAGCAGCCATACTCTATTATTTCTTCATTTATCATCACTGTCACTGGCTTCCTAATTCCCCACATTCCAGGACCCAATTCCCTATTAAAGGCATTTGTCTACTCCAGTCTTCCAAAAGTCTCTGGAAATGGTTGCATCGGGACGGGGTGGGAAGTTGCTAAAATATCGCATAGTACATGTTTGGCAAAATTCCGAATTGCCTCCAATTTCCTGAGAAACAATTACAACATTCTCAGAAATCCCCAAAATTGACAAACACTATGTTCTAAAGGAATTCTGAACTGAAACAAATAAAGATAGTGGGAAATCACTGACCAGGATGAAGGCCCCTTGGTGAAAGCAAGGACACTGATATACGTGGCACCAGGCTCAGTGGCAGGGCAGGGGAAGGAAGGGGGTTCTGGATGGGGTGAGCTTTTCTCTGTTGCTGTCTCCAGTGACCCACTGCTAGGTTCTCAGCCCCTATCGCCTCACTGATGTTTGGCTTTATTTAAAAATGAAGAAGCCTTTTGTTCTTCCATCAGAGATCATGTTTAAAAATGCAAATACCCACAGTGTTTAAATTAACACTAAGACAAAAAATGGTGTGTGTCAGATTCTTTACTTATCGCAGGCTTTGATAGCAGAACAATAAGAAGAGATGTCACTGAATGAAGAAAAGAATAGAAAAGGAGAGAAGTTTCTCTTTTGAACCCAACATGAATTTTATTCATTTTTGTTTAGCTCTGATTATATCTGTTCTAGAATGATAATAAAACAATAGAATCAAAAAAAAAAGGTAACGTACTCTTGCAGAATGTATTGTTTATGACCAAACACCTTCATATCTGTTGCTGAAATGGTTTCCCAGAGCAATCCTGTGAAGAAGACATAATTCCCTCTTGACTGGTGAAAAAAACAAGTCTCATGGAGACAACATAAAAACCTCAAGACATCACAGGTAGTAACAGAATCAGGTCTCAAAACTTGACCATATGTTTATTAGTTCAACAAATAATTATGAGGGACCTACTGTAGGCCAGATTTGTGCTAGGTGCCAGGGATAAAATGATGTGCAAAACCCAAGACAGACTCTGCCCATGTGGACCTGGGAGTCCAACAAAGAGACAGGTGCTAATCAACTAGTGACAGAAATAAATGCAGCATTAATCCAAGAGTGAAGTGGTGATAACAAGGAGAGTCATTCTGCAAGGAGAGAGGCAGGACAACAGTTTTCCAGACAAAAGGAACCAGCACACGCAAAGGTCCTATACAAGAGCTAGCCATGTATTCCAGAAACCCTAAGAAAGCCAGCACAGCAGAGAGCAAGGAAGCAGATGGTGTGGGCAGAGTCCGGTTTGCAATGACATGGACTTCATCTTCTGTCCAAGAAAAATTGGTGTCCCTCAAATATTTTAAGCAAGGGAATAACTGAGAAATTTCCATGATTGAAAAGCACTGTCCTGGACAATGGCATCACGTTGCCACCCCATACACATTTTAAATGGAATTGAACATCTACACTAGGAGCCACAACACTGCCACTTGCCCCAGCTGTCCAAATCCAAGGGCTCTGCACCTGACCCAGTGCCATTATCCCCCTCATTTTTCCATCCAATCAAAGTTCTCTAGAGAACCCGCATGTAAGCTTCCACGCTGGGAACCGCTGCAGACAGCGATGTCACAGACTCAGACTCTCTCTCAGGAAGCCTGAAGCCTGGAAAAGGAGAGCATCCATGCAGACAAGAACTCTCGAACAAGGTGGAGAGTACTAACTGCCTTCTGATAATGGGAAAGGAAATCCCCACGGAATGACAGAGCCGCAGTCTTTCCTCAAGAATACTTTAGACACAGGTAGGCCGGGCGCGGAGGCTCACGCCTGTAATCCCAGAACTTTGGGAGGCCAAGGTGGGCAGAACACAAGGTCAGGAGATCGAGACCATGCTGGCTAACACGGTGAAACCCCATCTCTACTAAAAATACAAAAAATTAGCTGGGCGAGGTGGCGGGCGCCTGTGGTCCCAGCTACTTCGGAGGCTGAGGCGGGAGAATGGCGTGAACCCGGGAGGCGGAGCTTGCAGTGAGCCCAGACCCCGCCACTGCACTGCAGCCTGGGTGACAGCCAGACTCCGTCTCAAAAAAAAAAAAAAAAAAAAAAAAAAAAAAAAAAAAAAGAATATGGACACAGGTTCCACTGTGTTGACACTTACTATATCAGGGAAGTCAGAGACCACGCTCATTCATTCTTTGTACAATCTCTCCTTTTACTCTTTGGACATATGCAAACTTGTTTCTGTATCTTTGCAATTTAAAAATTTGACTCTGAGTCAAGTCTCTTTTCAGGTATTTTGCCTACAATATAGAGGGTGCTACCAATCAACCTATTAATTTTTTTTTTAATTCGGGAAAGTTTAAAGTTTAAACATATTGTTAGTTATATTTATTTGGAATGCTCTGGTACATCGTTGGGACCATGTACAATGATTAACGTGGCTCTCTATTCTCTGCTTTATAAATAAGTGTTTGTATATACATAGATCTGTATATTATATATATACACACACAGAGATGTACATATTCTTATATGCACATATTTATATGCACACGCATATATCATCTGATCTGCATATGTATAAAATATTATCTTTCATTTATGATCTCTTTGTCCTTTTTCTCTGAATTCTGAGAGAGCTCCTCTGTTTGCCTTCTTGATGATTTGATGTTCAGTAATATCCATCCTTTTCATTACTCCCCTGATGAGAATTTTAAAATTCTACTTCATTTTTATTTTCATCCTTTTTTAATACACCAGTTGTCCATGTAGTAGAGCACATGTCTAGTATTCTCGCCTCAGAGTTTTCTGCTTTGGTTTCATAGCACCATATCTTCTAACTTTTTATTGAGGCAGTTAAATAGTTACTAAATTTTCCCTATGGCACCCACAGTAAATAATAAGTCCGCTCTTCCTCTGAATTTTCAGGATGATGTATCCACTCACTTACTCTGTGGAAAGTTCTGTCCCATAGGAAACATGTTGCTATTATTTTTTATTTTTATTAAAACTCAACTGAGGTGAGATCCATCCAGGCCGGCATTTGCCAAGGGACAGGAGTTTGAAATGCCTTTGACTCAATACTCTGTTCCACTTAGTCCTTATTGAAAAATCTCTGCTCAAAACCAGAGGTGGCTTTGGACAATTCAGACAATAGTTTTCAGTCTAGAGTGGACTTTCCCCAAGGGTAACTCTTACAGGCTTCTCTGACATCTTCCCCAACTCAGACGGGCTTCTTCCCTGGCATGCTGAATAGACAGAGTAAATAAAAACTTCTCTCTTCTCCTGACTGTTGCCGACTCATGAGGTGAGCACCAATGAAAGTAGTGGAAAAACTCCAGAGAGTCCTCCATCACCACTTCCTGCCCACTGGAGGTCCTAATCTCTGAATGGCGGTGAAAACAAGAGGGGGCATTGTATTATGGTAACGCTAAAATCACATTGGCCAGGCAGTCATAGGAATAATGGATACTTTTCTGGTTGATACAAACCTTTCCTTTCACATGTAGGTAGCCCCCATGGAATGGGTACAAAGGTTCTTTCTACCTACTCTTAGGAAAGCAATCTTAGTTCATTTCTAAGCACAAATGGGCTGTCAGTTGTGTTCTTCAGCCATGTACTTTGTAGAAATTTCTCTTAGATTCTGGCAATGGGTTAACCGTCAGTCATTATTGCCCTATTTTTCAGAGTCTTCTAGGGCACTTTATTTGGAAGCTGAGAGGGGATTTTAGGAACCATTGTAAATGCCATTCAACATATGTTTTTACAGAGGCTTCTTTTCTTTAGTGTCAGGAATCAACTGCATGAATTCTCTGTAAAGCTAAGAAGATAGCAGGATAGGGAATATGAGAGCTAGAAAAATTCAGTCCACTCCTCCTGGGTCTGCACATTCTCATCTATCTAATGAATAGGGAACCGATGGGCAAAAGCATAAGTAAGAAGCAGCTTCACTGTGCACTGGTTACTACTTGGACCCACTGGGTCTTGGGTGTACTTTTCCTACTTGCCCAAGTCTAGTGAGACAGAACACTCACACACACAGGTTTCATGAAGCTTGTCTATTACTTGCAGATAAGCAGCAAGGAAAAACAGAATCCTAGGATTCATGATGAACTGCTTCCCCAAGACTCAGAGAAGCTGTCCAGGGCAGATGGAGTCCTGTCTGCATGTGCTCCACTTGTATGGCACTGAGGGACCCCAGAAAGCAGCCTGCCCTGGGTTTTCTCTGCCAGGAGCGACAGAACTTGCTGGACTAAAGTATTGAAAGACATCCTGTTCTGGGTGGGACTGCAGGGAGCCTGGCCTGTTTTCTGGCCATTCCCTCCCTAACTCAGGATGTTGCATTCCCTGCACATTCTAGTTATTCTTGAGAACTACAAGCAAGAAGGCAGAGAGAACTGGATTGGTTCAAGGACAGCCAGACAATTGTCCTGTAATAAGAACTTTAATCCTTCAATATTGATATAGCCCATCCCTGAGAGAATGCTTCCAGGACCACCAGACCAGAATCCATGCCTGAAAACTTAATGACAATCAAACAGAAATATATAAACAAATGTAACTGCGAAGGTTCAGCTAAGAGCTAGGACCTTTAAACTCTCCATCTAGCTCTGTTTCCACTTGGCTGTATGACTTTGGGAAGATTACTCTAAGGTGTGGGGCACCCGTAGATTTTGAAAAATTGCTGCTCTAAATCAGCGATACTCAACTAGGAGAGATGTCACTAATAGAATGCTACTACCACATGAATAGGAAAAAGGCAGAGAAAAGGCTAAGAACTCTTAAATCCCTACGAGGTGGCAGCCAGGTCTAAAATCCTATGGTTTTATGACAACTGAATTTGGCAAATGAGAAATGGAGTTCACGGTGACATTTGGTCCCATATTTTGAAGGCCCATAACTTCCTTGAACTGCCAGAAGATGTTCTTGCCAAGATTTCTGGAGTGGCTTAGCCCAAGATTCCTTTAGGGCTGATATGTGCTTTCCAAAGTGGTAATGTTCCTTAGATTGCCGAACCAGCTGTGCTGGATCCAAACAATGACAAACAATAAATGTAAAACTCATTAAACAGAACCAGGCAGAAAGCAGTTTAGGCAAATGTATATTGTACAAAATAGATTTGTCTTTTCTTTCTTTCTAATAAGGTGGGGAAGGGGAGAGAAAACCTGGATCGCTTGGATTTCAACATGAAAAGGGGAAATGACACCCTCTAGTGGTGCTTTACTGCGTCGCTTTGGGTTTTGTACTTTCCTGGTGCTTTAAGTATCTGTGGCCCCTACCATTTCCCCCTCTACCCGCTCGCTCTCTGTCTCTCTCTCTCTCTCTCTCTCTGTCTCTCTCTCTCTCACACACACAGACACACACACACACACACACATGCAACCCGAGAGAGAGAAAGAGTTGTTCATTTCGGAGTCTTTCAGGTCTTCAGCTTATTATATGCAAACATACATTGTGTGTATTTATCTGTAATTACAGCTCCAAATTATGGAGTGCCTGCTATGTAGAAGATCCTTTTGATATATTTCTATATTATTAGTTCTTACAGTATTCCCGAAAGGTATTTAGTATTGTTCCCATTTTACAAGAAGAAACTGAAGCACAGAAAGAAGGAAATTTGTTCAAGGATGCATAACTAATGTTAAAAAACATACAACTGGGAGGCCATTTGGCTGAGGCAGCTCCAGCATTCTGGGTTTCTACATAGGCAAAACAAAACCCAATTCAGTGTAAATGAGAAAATGAAATTTAACTTTAACCAATCAGACCAGCTGACCTCCAGCTAGGGGCTTTCCACTGGAATGATCCAAATACGGCTACTGCTTCACTTTAACCAATCAGATATTTTCTTTCCCTTGTTTCTGCAGTCAGCTTCCTCTCATACCCCTTTGTCAGAGCCCCTGAACTGCTACCATCTGCAGCTGCCTGGTTCAGGAATCACTGTCTGCTCAAATAAACTCAAAAATATTAATGCACCCAAGTTTATCTTTTAACGCTAGTAAACGGCAAAGCAGGTGTGAAAAGCAGGCATTCTGACTACAAATCTCATGTTCTCTTCTTTATGTCACCTTGCTTCCCTCTTTTCACCCCTAAAAACTCCTAACATTCTAAGCAGAGTGCAGCAATTGTAATGGATGAAATCTGGTGAGCCAAAAGATTTTAGGGCATTTGAAATTCAATTGCTGCATTTAGTTGCAGATAATGGAAACCACTGTGGCCATGTTAAGAAGAAAGTTGTTTAATATCGGTGATTGAGTACATACAAAATTAGTGGAAGGCCTAGAGGAGAAGGGTCTGGAATGGGCCTGACTCCCAAAACACCACGGCAGCACTGGCCCACCATGGAAACTTCTCTCTCCCACAGTCTGGAATCTGGAACACCTGCACCACCACCCTTCTCCTTTCTAAGCTGAGTTTCTGAATTCAGCTCTCCTTCAAGTGCACCCAGTTGGCGGAACTCAAACAATATTCAAATCCCTACTGCAAGGAAGTCTGGGAAATAAAGTTGATAGTTTTCTAGCCTCTGCAGTAAAACAAGGCACAGAAGAATGGAAGGATTTTATGAGACTCAATCTACAGTTCCCACCCCATCTTTTTTTTTTTTTTTTTTTTTTTTGAGATGGAGTCGCGCTCTGTCACTTAGGCTGGAGTGCAGTGGTGCAATCTCAGCTCACTGCAACCTCTGCCTCCCAGGTTCAAGCGATTCTCCCACCTCAGCCTCCACGTAACTGAGACCACAGGTGCATGCCACCATGCCCGGCTAATTTTTTGTATTTTTAGTAGAGAGCGGGTTTCACTGTGTTAACCAGGATGGTCTGGATCTCCTGACCTTGTGATCCACCTGCCTTGGCCTCCCAAAGTGCTGGGATTACAGGTGTAAGCCACCGCACCCGGTCCCCACCCCATCATTTTTAACAGAATGGAAGTGAACCTCTGAAAAAGAAATTTCTGTATGTGTGTTATGTTCAAGTTAGGAAGCCTCTCAGTCATCCAGCAAATCGCCCCATAGAGGAAATCATTGTCCATTGGTAAAGCCACTCCTCTGCACTAAAGAATCAGCCTTGTCCTGGGAATTTTCAAACATCCCACTTGTGAAAATGAGGGCCTTTAAAGGTTTCTCTCCATTAAAGCCATCAATAGAGCAGGGAATTATGGGCCAGCCTGTTCCCAGTCTCCAAACTTTGAGGGTATCTTTTACAACACTGAGAGAAGACAGACGGTGCTAAATTGCCCCTCAGCGGGCTGTAAGAGTTAAAGTACTTCCCGAGAGCTGTAATTTACTGGCCTCGCACAACTTGGATCAGGCTCCGCACTTGGCATTTCCATTCAGCATGCTGAGGACTTGGCAGGGAGGGAAGCCATCCTAGTCCAAACCAGGCAAAATGAAACACTTCCCTCTCCTAGTTCTGAGGCCAAAAAAAGTGTGCAATGGCTCCCTTCTTCCAAAATCCCCTTTATTTTAATCAGTCTATATTCGCCTGACTTTGGGTCAGATGGACCACAAACCAGATGTGACAAGCAAAGCAACTAAACATTTATTTGAATGAAAGAATGAATTTTTTTTTTAGAAAAAGGAAAATTTATTTTTTAATACCTTCCACAAACCAGACACTATTATAGGGGATCTATACTCAATCTACAGTTAAATCTATAAAGTAATTATTACTCTCTCAATTTTGCCACTGGGGAAACTGAGACTCAGAAATTAAGTCATTTGCCTCAGCTCACAGCTACTACACTATCGACTGGAATTCAGACCTAAATCTCTGATTCCACAGCCCTTGTGTTTACCATTACATGAGTATTTCTCAGTCCTTTTTAACCATGTCTCACACAAACACACACACACACACAAATTGCCAAACGTTCCTTTTGGTAGCTTATATTACAAAAATAATAGGCATCTTATTCATTTTCCAAATATGAGTTGTTATATTTCATTTACAAATACAGAATTATTGTATCATCATATTACTCTTTCAAATTACACAGGTATCCCAACTTCTCCACAGGTTATAATAATACATTTTTTCCCTCACTGTTACGGGATCTTTGGGGTGTTGCTTTTCTGGCCAGAAACCTGTGGCCGGTGGTGCCTTTGCCTGAGATTGGCTTGGGCCCGCTGGGCTCATTCTGCCCACTCAGTCTGGCGGTGGTAGCTCACACTACTAGCCTGGATTTCACACCTCCAAGGAAAACTGCGCGTCAGGTGTGGAGCAGCGAGGAGTGTGTGAGTAGGATCTGGCCACTGTGCAGTCAGATACACCAGCTGCTGCTTCGGGGCAGGAAGCTCCAGGTGCCAATATAGGTGCTGGCTCTCTGTACAGCTGTGGCTGGACCAAGCGTACCACAAACAGCTTCCCTAGCTGGCACTGTGGAATGCAGTGGTGCCTGGAAGCTTGGAGACACCAGGAACTGGAGGGTCCAAAGAGGGAGTCACAGCCCAGGCTGGGGGAGCTCCCAGGTCTGGGCTCCTTGAAGGGCCACAGCTCTTCTCTCCTTCTCTGTGCCCATAACGTGGTGAACAAAGGGCACGTCTCAGCCCTGTTTGTGTTACAGCTCTTTTAGCCTCACCATTCAGCGGGTCCTGAGTTCTTGTCCTGTGACCAGGAAGAATGAGGTATACAGACATATGGAGGGTGAGCAAGATGAAGAGGAGCTTTATTGAGCAACAGAACAGCTCAGAGGAAACCCACAGGAGGTAGCTCCTTTTTCCAGACAGGGTGTCCCAGTGTGTAGCTCCTCTCTGCTAGGCAAGTCATCCTGACAAGTGTTCAGCTATCAGCAGAAAGGGTAGCTCCTTTCTGAAGCTGGTTGTCCCCCCTCAACTGTTCAACCGAGAGGATAGCTCCTCTCTGCAGCTGGTTATCCTGTAGTCCGTCCAAGTCTGGCTGAGCCCAAGGCTTTTATGGGCCTCAGAGGGGAGGAAGTGCAAGCCAGTTGGTCCGTGGACAGCCATGGGTGGGCCAGGAAAAGACAGCACGAGTTCCCACCCCAGTCTCACAGACCCACAGCCCAACCCCCAGCCTTTAGCCCTCCCTGGCCTGAAAGTGGAGCCTCACCAGGGACCTGCCCCCTTCTGTCCAGGAGCCTGTCTGCCTCCTGCCACTGTCCATGGTGCCCAGGCTGCTCATGCCAAGGGACACCTGCAGGCTAGTGATGAGCTGCCCTCAACCCCACCTCGACTTCCCCTTCTGCACTCATCGGCACCCAAAGTCCAGAGAGGGCCAAGGTGGCAAGGGGCTGGCATGTCATTGCTACTCCAAGCATGCACACACCCAGCCAGGCTGTGACAGCTCCTGGGCTCAGCCCCAACCCCACTCCAAGACAGTAATCGCTGCCTGGAGTAGGGAGAGGCCAGGCAGTGGGAGCAGACACCCTTGAGCCTGTGGAGGCAGGTGAGGCCTTCCCAGGCCCCCAGAGATGTGATCTCTGCATCACAGAGTGCAGAAATGCCCTGATCCTGCACTTGGAATGGGGGGCTTCCACCTACTGTGTGGAACGTTTGCAAGCAGCCCCAGCCCATGCCCCCTCACAGCCTGGGGCAGGGGCTCCATTTCCTCACTGCTCTCTGCCCACCCTTCCATGCCCAACTGCATTGCTCCCCTTCTGGTGGGCAGCTCAGCCCAGCACCATCTCAGTGGCCCCCAGAGCTGGAGGTAGGTTCTGGGGGGTACTCCCACTTGTCCCTGGCTCCCATTGGTTTTGTGGAGCTGGCAC
Source organism: Chlorocebus sabaeus (assembly GCF_047675955.1). NCBI lineage: Eukaryota > Metazoa > Chordata > Mammalia > Primates > Cercopithecidae > Chlorocebus > Chlorocebus sabaeus. The sequence goes on along the minus strand of NC_132917.1, from coordinate 39,614,355 downwards.
CACCGCAGACGCAGCTCTGCCTCCTCCCCACACCCTCCCCATAGTGGCAGTGGGTGAGAACAGCAATGCAGGGCCAGGGTCCCGAGCAGCAGAGGCTCCAGGCCTGGGGGCTGGTCCCTCCCAGCAGCACAAGGATCGGGGATGGGGTGCAGTCAGCTGCCTCAGGGACACAAGGGCACAGGGTCCCACCACTGCCATTGCCGCTCCCGCAGCCACTCCTGTCACCGCCACTCACACCTCCCTGCTGCAGCTGGCCCAATGGCAGTGGCTGCTTCTAACAGCCTGCCACTGCCATCATCACCACCACTAATGCCATGAAGGATTAAAATGATGTCAACCAGTGAAAAATAATTGAAAAGGAAATTGAGAAATTTCTAACCAAAGTGAAAAATCATGAACTTTAAAAACTATCACCTTAGAAGAAGATATCCTAAACTGAAGTTTAGATCTCTCGGGAACTGACTTCTTCAGTGATACACTTATGATAGCCTACATACCTTAAAGAGTTGTGAAGAAGAATTATCAACTGTATGTGTGCAAAATACTTTATAAGCTGAAAGACTGTACAAAGGAAGGTGAAGATTTATTTTTGGATAACAAGACATATATAACCAACTCCCTATGATTTGAATAATCCAAAACTTATATTAAAAAGCAGTTGTTCTCTTCCTTAGGTAGATGTGAGCATAATGCTGTGAAAATGTTTTGTGTCCGAGGCCTATACTTTGGGTCCAGGAAGAGTGGCCTAGTGAAAGAAAGAGCACAGCATACCCTTTGGAGTCAGAAATCCTGGATTTGACTTCAGTTCCTCCATACACTAGTTGAGCAACAACCTACTCTCTCTGAGCCTCATGTCTTCCTCTTGAAAATTCAGGGTTTTCCTACATCACAGGCTTATGGCGAGAAGCTTTCACAAAGTATGTGAAAGCTGTGTATAGACATATTAATTACTACACTACATTTAATATATTGTCATCCCTAAATTGACCATGCAGCAGCACAAACACAAAGTTATCTTTTGATTAGAAGTTTATTTTTTATTTAAAAAACAAGGGTTATCTATCTGTGTTGTACCTGAAGGAAGGAAAAAAACAATCACCTGACCAAGTGCATAATATTTGATGAAGATCAAACCTTTTGGCTCCTGCAGCTTCTTCCCTGAAATATTAATATGAAGTTCTTGTATTCCTTTCTAGTTTCTTTTTTGAACGTTTACATCCCAATACTATTTGTCTAGCAAAGATACCACTGTCTTGGTATTACATGGAGCCCCATTAAGCTAAAGCAATAGCGAGATCCCTCTCAGCAGTGCCACCTAGTGGGATGGGAAACAAGTGCACTCCCAGCCTCTACAGCCAGTGTGATAATTATTTCTAAAAGTTTCTGAGCCAGTTATATGATCCTACCCTACCTCTTAAAACAGACACTATACATTAATGAATATTAAAGTGTGTAAGCTAATTTTTCTTATCTACTTAGTGTCTATTAAATATGTTAAAAATGTATTCACTCTTTGAAAAAATTTAAATAAAAACCTTGTACTCTTAAAATATGAGAAAAGCATGCCACTAAAATGGTATTTTAAAAAAACCCTTTCTATACATAAATCTAAGAATATCTGTGGGGAAATTAATATCAAGAGTGGCCAAAATATTTTAGCAAAGTTTTCCTAAGAAATGGCAAAAATTATATTCTTACTCAGATTCCAAGTATCAAAGAACACAAAAGTTTTTAGAAAATGACACAAAATATAAGGAAAATATATATAACTTCGTGGGAGAGAGACACTGATGCAAAAAAAGTATCTGAATAGATCAAAAGTACCAAGACTAAAGCACACACACACATAAACACATATGCTAGAAATTTCAGTTGTGCAATATACTTTTTCCAGGGCTGCAAATACAGTTGAAAAGCACTTTCATCTATATTCATGCAACACTTAGGAGGTGGTGGAGTAAAGAGATGTGTGTCTCTGACAGCCCTGAATAGTTTACCAGTTCCTGACCTGAGCTCTTTCTTTTTATTTAAAAAGATAACAGATGTATGGCAGCCCCTGGGAAATTATGATGTAGTCATAGCAGTGGTCCCCAGCCCCTGGGCCACAACCTGGAGCCAGTCCATGACCTGTTAGGAACTGGGCCACACAGCAGGAGGTGAGTGGCAAGTGAGTATTACTGCCTGACCTCCACTTCCTGTCAGATCAGCTGTGCATTAGATTCACATAGGAGCACAAACCCTATTGTGAACTGCACACGTGAGGTATCTAGGTTGTGCACTCCTTATGAGAATCTAATGCCTGATGATCTGAGGTGGAACAGTTTCCTCTTGAAACCAATGACCCTGCCCCTCCACCCCGTTCCTGTAAAAATTGCCTTCCACAAAACCAGTCCCTGGTGACAAAAAGGTTGGAAACTGCTGCACTACAGACGCCCACCGAACCCGCTCCATAGCTAACATGAGAATTTAGAGATTTTCTGTTTTATTCTACACTAATAATGCTTAAGTCTGAAATATGTCAAACATGTGAAAAACATAAAGAATAATATAATAAACACAGGTGAACCCATATGTACAAATGCTAACATTTTGCCCAATGTGCTTCAAATATTGTTTTTGTTTTAAGAAATAAAATATTACAGAAACTATTGAAGTCCTCCATTAATTCCTCCCAATCCCGTTTTCTTTCTTGCTACCCATAGGTAATCACAATCCTAATACATGTGTGATTCCTCCCCATGCTTGTTCTTATCTCCTAAACTGCTACATTTCTACATATGTATATGCTCACAAATGATATGGCATAGTCATGGGTGCTTCAACCTTAAAGAAATGCTATGATACTGTATATAACATTCTGCAATTTGCTTTTCCATTCACATCTGTGTTTAGTATTCATATTGGTAAATGTAGTCCTATTTTGGGCAACTATAGTGTAGTATTCTCATGTATGATTTTTTCTTCGCATAAAGGGGTACAAGTGCAGTTTTGTTACATGGATATATTACATAGTAGTGAAGTCTGGGCTTTTAGTGTAAGCATCACTGGAATAGTGCCCATTGTACCCGTTAAGTACTTTATCATCCCTCACCCCCTCCTAGCCTGCCTCCCTTCCAAGCCTTCGATGTCTATTATTCCATACTCTATATTCATTTGTACACATTATTTACCTCCCACTTATAAGTAAGCACATGCAGCTTTTGACTTTCTGTTTGAGTTGTTTCATTTATAGCTGAATAATATTAAGTGGCATATACTATATATACAACATTTTCTTTTTTATTTTTATTTATTTTTAATTTTTGTGGGTACCTAGGTGTATATATTTATGGGGTATATGGGATATTTTGATATAGGCAAACAATGTGCAATAATCACCTCAGGGTAAATGAAGCATCCAGCACCTCAAGCTGTTAGCCTTTGTGCTACAAATGATCCAACTATACTGTTTTATTTTTAAATGTACAATTAAGTTATTATTGACTATAGTCACCCTCTTGTGCTATCAAATAGTATGTCTTATTCATTCTTTCTAAATACATTTTTTGTATCCATTAACTATCCCCAATTTCTCCCAACCCCCCACTACCCTTTCCAGCCTCTGGTAAATCCTTCTACTCTTAATCTTTATGAGTTCAATTGTTTTGATTTTCATACCCCACAAATAAGTGAAAACAGCAATGTTTGTGTCTCTGTGCCTGGTTCATTTCACTTAATGATCTCCAGTTCCATCCCTGTTACTGGAAATAACAGGATCTCATCTTTTTCATATCTGAATAGTACTCCACTGTGTATATGTACCACATTTCCTTTATCCATTGATCTGTTGATGGACACTTGGGTTGCATCCAAATTCTAGCTGTTGTGGACAGTGCTGCCACAAACATAGGTGTGCAGACGTCTCTTCAATATACTGATTTCCTTTCTTTTGGATATATGCCCAGCAGTGAGATTGCTGAAACATATGGTAGTTGTATTTTTAATTTTTTGAGGAACCTCCAAACTGTTCTCCATAGTGGTTGTACTAATTTACATTCCCACCAACAGTGTGCAAGAGTTCCCTTTTCTCCACATCCTCACCAGAATTTGTTACTTAATGTCTTTTGGATATAAGCCATTTTAACTGGGAATGAGATGATATCTCATGGTAATTTTGATTTGCATTTCTCTGACAATCAGTGATGTTGAGCACCTTTTAATAAGCCTCTTTGCCAATTTTATGTCTTCTTTGGCTAAATGTCTATTCAGATCTTTTGCCCATTTTTGATCAAATTATTAGATTTTTCCCCATAGAGTTAAGCTTCTTATATATTCCGGTTATGAATCCCTTGTCAGATGGGTAGTTTGTCAATAGTTTCTCCCATTCTGTGGGTTGTCTCTTCTCTTTGTTGATCGTATCCTTTGCTGTGCAGAAGCTTTTTAACTTGATGTGACTCCATTTGTCCATTTTTGTTCTGTGGTATTGCTCAAGAAATCTTTGCCCAGGCCAATGTCCTGGAGATTTTCCCCAGTGTTTTCTTCTAGTAGTTTCATAGTTTAAGGTCTTAGATTTAAGTCTTTAATTCACTTTGATTTGATTTTTGTATATAGTGAGAGATAGGGGTCTAGTTTCACTCTTCTCCATATGGATATCCAGTTTTCCCAGCACCATTTATTGAAGAGACTATCCTTTCCCCAATGTATGTTCTTGGCACCTTTTTCAAAAATGAGTTCAATGTAGGTGTGTGGCTTGGTTTCTGGGTTCTGCACTCTGTCCCATTGGTCTATGTTTCTGTTTCCATGTCAGTACCATGCTGTTTTGATTACTATAGCTCTCTCATATAATTTGAAGTCAATGTGATTCCTCCAGCTTTATTCTTTTTGTCTAGTATAGCTTTGGCTATTATGAGTCTTTTGTGGTTCCATAAAAATTTTGGGATTTTTTTTCTACTTCTGTGAGGAATGTCATTGGCATTTTGATAGGGATTGCATTGAATGTGTAGACTGTTTTGGGTAGTATGGACATTTTAACAATATTGATTCTTCCAATCCACAAACATGAAATATTTTTTTCATTTTTTGATGTCCTTCAATTTCCTTCATCAGTGTTTTATAATTTTTGTTATAGAGATTTTTCACTTCTTTGGTTGATTCCTAGATATTTAATTTCATGTGTGGCTATTAAAAATGGGATTCGTTTTTTATTTATTTTTCACATTGTTCACTGCTGGCATATAAAAATGCTACTGGTTTTGTATGTTGATTTTGTATCCTGCAACTTTACTGAATTTGTTCCTTAGTTATAACAGTTTTCTTGCAGAGTCTTTAGGTTTTACCAAATATAAGATTATATCACCTGCAAACAAGAAAAATTTGACTTCTTGTTTCCAATTTAGATGCCTTTCTATTTTTCTCTTGTTCAATGCTCCAGCTAGGACTTCCAGTACTATGTTGAATAACAGTGGTGACAGTGAGCATCCTTGTTGTGTTCCAGATCTTAGAGGAAAGGCTCTCAGTTTCTCCCCATTCAGCATGATACTAGCTGTGGCTCTGTCATATATGGCTTTTATTATGTTGAGGTATATTCCTTCTATACCCAATTTTTTGAGGATTTTTATCATGAAAGGATGTTGAACTTTATCAAATGCTTTATCAGCATTCGTTGAAATGATCATATGGTTTTTATCCTTCATTCTGTTGATGTGATGCATTATATTGATTGATTTGTGTATGTTGAACCATCTTTGCAATCCCAGGAATAAGTGCCACTTGGTCATGATTAATGATCTTTCTACTGTATTGTTGAATTCAGTTTGTTAGTATTTTGTTGAAGATTTCTGCATCAATATTCCTCAGAGATATTGGCCTGCGATTTTCATTTTTTCATGTCTCTTTGTCTAGTTTTGGAATTAGGGTAATACTAGCCTTGTAGAATGAGTTTTGAGATATTCATTTCTCCTCTATTTAGCAGTGAAGTCACCAGTTCCTGGGCTTTTCTTTAGTGGGAGGCTTTTTATTACAATTTTAATTGTGTTACTTGTTACTGGTCTGTTCAAGTTTTGGATTTCTTCTTTGTTCAATATTGGTAGGATGTATGTATCTAGGATTTTGTACATTTCTTTGAGATTTTCTAATGTATTGGCATATAGCTGCTCATAGTAGCCACTAATGATCCTTTGAATTTCTGTGGCATCAGTTATACTGTCTCCTTTTTCATTTCTGATTTTATTTATTTTGATCTTTACTCTTTTTTTCTTATGTAGTCTGGATAAGGTTTTGTCAATTTTGTTTCACTTTTCAAAAAACCAACTTTTTGTTTCATTGATCCTTTGTATTTTTTTCATTTCAATTTCACTTATTTATACTCTGATCTTTATTATTTCTTTTCTTCTACCATTTTGGGGTTTGGTTTGCTCTTGCTTTTCTAGTTCTTTCAAGTGCATTATTAGATTGTTCATTTGAAGTTTTTTTTCTCTTTTTTGATGTAGGCACTTACAGCTATAAACTTCCCTCTTAGTACTGTCTTTGCTGTGTCTCGTAGGTTTTGTTATGTTGTGTTTCCATTGTTATTTGCTTAAAGAAATTTTTCAATTTACATCTTAATTTCTTCATTGACCCACTTCTCATTCAGGAGAATATTGTTTAATTTCCATGTATTTATATATTTTCCAAAATTCCTCGTTATTAATTTCTAGTTTTATTCCATTGTGGTCTGAGAAGATGCTTAATATTATCTCAATTGTTTGAATGTTTTCAGATTTATTTTGTGACCTAACATGGTCTATCTTTGAGAATTATACATGTGCTGAGGAAAAGAATATGTATTCCGCAGTTCTTAGATGAAATGTTTTCTAAACATTATTAGATGCATTTGGTCTATAGTGCAGATTAAGCCTGATGTTTCTTTGCTGATCTTCTGTCTGGATGATCTGTCCAATGTTAAACGTGGGGTGTTGAAATCTCCAACTATTGTTATATTAGGGTTTATCCCACTCTTTAGCTTTGATAGTATTTACTTCATATACCAGGTGCTCCAGTGCTGGGAACATATACATTTAAAATGGTCATATCATCTTGCTGAATTGACCCCTTTATCATTATATAGTGATCTTCTTTGTCTCTTCTTGTAGTTTTTGTCTTGAAACCTATTCTGTCTGACGTAAGCACAATGACTCCTGTTCTTTTTGTTTCCATTGTATAGAACATCTATTTCCATCCCTTTATTTCCAGTATATGTGTGTCTCTAAAGAAGTGTGTTTCTTGTAAGCAGCAGATTAACAGGTCTTGGTTTTCATTCATTCAGCCAGTCTATGTGTTTTGATTGGAGAATTTAGTCCATTTACATTCAGTGTTATTATTGATAAGTAAGGACTTACTCCTGCCATTTCATTATTTGTTTTCTGGTTGTTTTATGATCTTCTCTTCCTTCCTTTTTTCCTTCCTGTCTTCCTCTAGTGAATGTCATTTGCTCTAGAGATATGATTTAGTTTCTTGCTTTTTGTGTGTGTGTATCTATTGTATGTTTTCAGTTTTGGGTTACTACAAGGCTTGCAAATACTATCTTATAACCTATTATTTTAACGTGATAACAACTTAACACTAATTGCAGAAACAAACAAAAATGAAACTAATAAAAACTGTATGCATTAATTCCATCCCCCTGCTTTTTAACTATTTGTTGTTTCTACTTGTATCTTATTGTATTGACTATGTCTTGAAAAGTTGTTGTAGTTATTATTTTTAATCGATTCATCATTTCATCTGTTTGGATAAAAGTAGTTTACACACCACAGTTACAGTGTTATAATATTGTGTTTTTCTGTGTACTTACTATTACCAGTAAGTTTTATACCTTTAGACAATTTCTTATTGCTCATTAATGTCCTTTTCTTTCTGATTGAAGTACTCCCATTAGCATTTCTTGTAGGATAGGTCTGGTGTTGATCAAGTCCCTAAGCTTTTGTTAATCAGGCAGTCTTTATTTATCCTTCACGTTTGAAGGATATTCTCACTGGATATTCTAGGGTAAAAGGTTTTTTCCTTCAGCACTTTAAATATGTCATGCCACTCTCACCTGGCCTATAAAGTTTCCACTGAGAAGTCTGCTGCCAGATGTATTGCAGCTCCATTGTATGTTATTTGTTTCTTGTCTTTTCCTACTTTTAGGGTCCTTTCTTTATCCTTGACCTTTGAGAGTATGATTATTAAATGCCTTGAGGTATTCCTTTTAGAGGTTAAATCTGCTTGGCGTTCTATAACCCTCTCTGGGTTAGGGAAGTTCTCTGTCATTATCCTTTTAAATAAACTTTCTACCCCTCTCTTTCTTTATCTCCTCTGTAAGGCCAATAACTCTAGATTTGCCCCTTTAGGCTATTTTCTAGATCCTATAGGTGTGCTTCATTTTTTATTCCTTTTTCCTTTGTCCCTGTGACTGTGTATTTTCAAATATCCTGTCTTCAAGCTCACTAATTCTGTCTTCTGATTGGTAAATTCTGCTGTTAAAGAATTCTGGGGCACATCCAAGATGGCCAAATAGGAACAGCTCCAGTCTCCAGCTCCCAGCATGAGCAACACAGAAGATGGGTGATTTCTGCATTTTCAACTGAGGTACTGGGTTCATCTCAATGGGGCGTGTCAGACAGTTGGTGCTAGTCAGGGGGTGCAGCCCGACCAGCGAGAGCTGAAGCAGAGTGAGGAATCGTCTCACCTGGGAAGTGCAAGGAGGAAGGGAATTCCTTTTCCTAGCCAAGGGAAACTGAGACACACAACACCTGGAAAATCGGGTAACTCCCACCCTAATACTGCACTTTACCAAGAGTCTTAGCAAATGGCACACCAGGAGATTATATCCCACAGCTGGCCTGGACGGTCCCACACCCACAGAGCCTCCCTCATTGCTAGCACAGCAGTCTGAGATCTAACTGCAAGGTGGCAATGAGGCTGGGGGAGGGGCGCCTGCCATTGCTGAGGCTTAAGTAGGTAAACAAGCCACCAGGAAGCTTGAATTGGGTGGAGCCCACTGCAGCTCAAGGAGGCCTGCCTGCCTCTGTAGACTCCACCTCTGGGGACAGGGCATAGCTAAACAAAAAGCAGCAGAAACCTCTGCAGATGTAAATGTCCCTGTCTGACAGCTTTGAAGAGAGCAGTGGTTCTCCCAGCACAGAGGCTGAGATCTGAGAACTGACAGACTGTCTGCTCAAGTGGGTCCCTGACCCCTGAGTAGCCTAACTAGGAGACATCCTCCACTAGGTACAGACCGACACCTCACACCTCACAGAGCAAGAATCAGACAGCAACACACATGGTTCAGCAATATTTTATCTTCTGCAGACTCCGCTGCTGATACCCAGGCAAACAGGGTGTAGAATGGACCTCAAGCAAACTCCAACACCTGCAGCTAAGGGTCCTGACTGTTAGAAGGAAAACTAACAAACAGAAAGGACACCCACACCAAAACCCCATCAGTACGTCACCATCATCAAAGACCAAAGGCAGATAAAACCACAAAGATAGGGAAAAAGCAGGTCAGAAAAGCTGGAAATTTAAAAAATCAGAGCGCATCTCCCCCTCCAAAGGAATGCAGCTCATCGCCAACAATGGATCAAAGTTGGACGGAGAATGACTTTGACGAGTTGAGAGAAGAAGGCTTCAGTCGATCAAACTTCTCAGAGCTAAAGGAGAAACTACGTACCCAGCGAAAAGAAACTAAAAATCTTGAAAAAATAATGGAAGAATGGATAACTAGAATAATCAATGCGGAGAAGGCCATAAACAAACTGACAGAGATAAAAACCATGTCACAAGAATTACGTGACAAATGCATAAGCTTCAGTAACCGACTCAATCAACTGGAAGAAAGAGTATCAATGATTGAAGATCAAATGAATGAAATGAAGCAAGAAGAGAAGTCTAGAGAAAAAAGAGGAAAAGGAAATGTACAAAGCCTTCAAGAAGTATGGGATTATGTGAAAAGACCAAATCTACATCTGATTGGTGTGCCTGAAAGTGAGGGGGAAAATGGAACCAAGTTGGAACACACTCTGCAGGATATCATCCAGGAGAACTTCCCCAACCTAGTAAGGCAGGCCAACATTCAAATTCAGGAAATACAGAGAACACCACAAAGATACTCTCGAGAAGAGCAACTCCAAGACACATAATTGTCAGATTCACCAAAATTGAAATGAAGGAAAAAATCTTAAGGGCAGCCAGAGAGAAAGGTCGAGTCACCCACGAAGGGAAGCCCATCAGACTAACAGCAGACCTCTCAGCAGAAAGTCTCCAAGCCAGAAGAGAGTGGGGGCCAATATTCAACATCCTTAAAGAAAAGAACTTTTAACCCAGAATTTCATATCCAGCCAAACTAAGTTTCATAAGTGAAGGAGAAATAAAATCCTTTACAGATAAGCAAATGCTTAGAGATTTTGTCACCACCAGGCCTGCCCTACAAGAGATCCTGAAGGAAGCACTAAACATGGAAAGGAACAACTGGGACCAGCCATTGCAAAAACATGCCAAAATGTAAAGACCATCGATGCTAGGAAGAAACTGCATCAACTAACAAGCAAAATAACCAGCTAATATCATAATGACAGGATTAAGTTCACACATAACACTATTAACCTTAAATGTAAATGGACTAAATGGTCCAATTAAAAGATACAGACTGGCAAATTGGATAAAGAGTTAAGACTCATCAGTTTGCTGTATTCAGGAGACCCATCTCACATGCAGAGACACACATAGGCTCAAAATAAAGGGATGGAGGAAGATCTACCAAGCAAATGGAAAACAAAAAAGAGCAGGGTTTGCAATCCTAGTCTCTGATAAAACAGACTTTAAACCATCAAAGATCAAAAGAGACAAAGAAGGCCATTATATAATGGTAAAGGGATCAATTCATCAGGAAGAGCTAACTATCCTAAATATATATGCACCCAATACAGGAGCACCCAGTTTCATAAAGCAAGTCCTTAGAGACTTACAAAGAGACTTAGACTCCCACACAATAATAATGGGAGACTTTAACACCGCACTGTCAACATTAGACAGATCAATGAGACAGAAAATTAACAAGGATATCCAGGAATTGAACTCAACTCTGCACCAAGTGGACCTAATAGACATCTACAGAACTCTCCACCCCAAGTCAACAGAATATACATTCTTCACAGCACCACATCGCACTTATTCCAAAATTGACCATATAGTTCGAAGTAAAGCACTCCTCAGCAAATGTGAAAGAACAGAAATTACAACAAACTGTCTCTCAGACCACAGTGCAATCAAACTAGAACTCAGGACTAAGAAACTCAATCACAACTGCTCAACTACATGGAAACTGAACAACCTGCTCCTGAATGACTACTGGGTACATAATGAAACGAAGGCAGAAATAAAGATGTTCTTCAAAACCAATGAGAACAAAGATACAACATACCAGAATTTCTGGGACACATTTAAAGCAGTGTGTAGAGGGAAATTTATAGTACTAAATGCCCACAAGAGAAAGCTGGAATGATCTAAAATTGACACCCTAACATCACAATTAAAAGAACTAGAGAAGCAAGAGCAAATACATTCAAAAGCTAGCAGAAGGCAAGAAATAACTAAGATCAGAGCAGAACTGAAGGAGATAGAGACACCAAAAAACCTCCAAAAAAGAAATGAATCCAGGAGCTGGTATTTTGAAAAGATCAACAAAATTGATAGACTGCCAGCAAGACTAATAAAGAAGAAAAGAGAGAAGAATCAAATAGATGCAATAAAAAATGATAAAGGGGATATCACCACTGACCCCACAGAAATACAAACTACCATCAGAGAATATTATAAACACCTCTATACAAATAAACTAGAAAACCTAGAAGAAATGGATAATTTCCTGGACACTTATACTCCCCCAAGACTAAACCAGGAAGAAGTTGAATCCCTGAATAGACCAATAGCAGGCTCTGAAATTGAGGCAATAATTAATAGCCTACCAACGAAAAACAGTCCAGGACCAGATGGATTCACAGCCGAATTCTACCAGAGGTACAAGGAGGAGTTGGTACCATTCCTTCTGAAACTATTCCAATCAATAGAAAAAGATTGAATGGAGAATGACTTTGACGAGTTGAGAGAAGAAGGCTTCAGTCGATCAAACTTCTCAGAGCTAAAGGAGAAACTACGTACCCAGTGCAAAGAAACTAAAAGTCTTGAAAAAATAATGGAAGAATGGATAACTAGAATAATCAATGTAGAGAAGGCCATAAACGAACTGATAGAGATAAAAACCATGTCACAAGAATTACATGACAAATGCACAAGCTTCAGTAACTGACTCGATCAACTGGAAGAAAGAGTATCAATGATTGAAGATCAAATGAATGAAATGAAGCAAGAGAAGTCTAGAGAAAAACTCCCTAACTCATTTTATGAGGCCAACATCATCCTGATACCAAAGCCGGGCAGAGACACAACAAAAAAAGAGAATTTTAGACCAATATCCCTGATGAACATCGATGTAAAACTCCTCAATAAAATACTGGCAAACCGAATCCAGCAACACATCAAAAAGCTTGTCCACCATGATTAAGCGGGCTTCATCCCTGGGAGGCAAGGCTGGCTCAACATACGCAAATCAACAAATGTAATCCAGCATATAAATGGAACCAAAGACAAAAACCACATGATTATCTCAATAGATGCAGAAAAGGCCTTTGACAAAATTCAACAGCCCTTCATGCTAAAAACTCTCAATAAATTCGATATTGATGGAACGTATCTCAAAATCATAAGAGCTATTTATGACAAATCCACAGCCAATATCATACTGAATGGGCAAAAACTGGAGGCATTCCCTTTGAAAACTGGCACAGGACAGGGATGCCCTCTCTCACCACTCCTATTCAACATAGTGTTGGAAGTTCTGGCTAGGGCAATCAGGCAAGAGAAAGAAATCAAGGGTATTCAGTTAGGAAAAGAAGAAGTCAAATTGTCCCTGTTTGCAGATGACATGATTGTATATTTAGAAAACTCCATTGTCTCAGTCCAAAATCTCCTTAAGCTGATAAGCAACTTCAGCAAAGTCTCAGGACACAATATCAATGTGCAAAAATCACAAGCATTCTTATACACCAGTCACAGACAAACAGAGAGCCAAATCAAGAATGAACTCCCATTCACAATAGCTTCAAAGAGAATAACATACCTAGGAATCCAACTGACAAGGGATATAAAGGACCTCTTCAAGGAGAACTACAAACCACTGCTCAGTGAAATAAAAGAGGACACGAACAAATGGAAGAACATACCATGCTCATGGATAAGAAGAATCAATATCGTGAAAATGGCCATACTGTCCAAGGTAATTTATAGATTCAATGCCATCCCCATTAAGCTACCAATGACTTTCTTCACAGAATTGGAAAAAACTGTTTTAAAGTTCATATGGAACCAAAAAAGACCCCACATTGCCAAGACAATCCTAAGCCAAAAGAACAAAGCTGGAGGCATCACGCTAGCATCATGCTACCTGACTTCAAACTATACTACAAGGCTACAGTAACCAAAACAGCATGGTACTGGTACCAAAACAGAGATATAGATCAATGGAACAGAACAGAGCCCTCAGAAATAATACCACACATCTACAGCCATTTGATCTTTGACAAACCTGACAAAAACAAGAAATGGGGAAAGGATTCCCTATTTAATAAATGGTGCTGGGAAAATTGGCTAGCCATAAGTAGAAAGCTGAAACTGGATCTTTTCCTTACTCCTTATATGAAAATTAATTCAAGATGGATTAGAGACTTAAATGTTAGACCTAAAACCATAAAAACCCTAGAGGAAAACCTAGGTAATACCATTCAGGACATAGGCATGGGCAAGGACTTCATGTCTGAAACACCAAAAGCAACGGCAACAAAAGCCAAAATTGACAAATGGGATCTAATTAAACTAAAGAACTTCTGCACAGCAAACAAAACTACAATCAGAGTGAACAGGCAACCTACAGAATGGAGAAAATTTTTGCAATCTACTCATCTGACAACGGGCTAATATCCAGAATCTACAAAGAACTCAAACAAATTTACAAGAAAAAAACAAACAACCCCATCAAAAAGTGGGCAAAGGATATGAACAGACACTTCTCAAAAGAAGATATTCATATAGCCAACAGACACATGAAAAAAATGCTCATCATTGCTCGCCATCAGAGAAATGCAAATCAAAACCACAATGAGATACCATCTCACACCAGTTAGAATGGCAGTTATTAAAAAACTCAGGAAACAACAGGTGCTGGAGAGGATGTGGAGAAATAGGAACACTTTTACACTGTTGGTGGGACTGTAAACTAGTTCAACCATTGTGGAAAACAGTGTGGCGATTCCTCAAGGATCTAGAACTAGAAATACCATTTGACCCAGCCATCCCATTACTGGGTATATACCCAAAGGATTATAAATCATGCTGCTATAAAGACACATGCACACGTATGTTTATTGCGGCACTATTCACAATAGTAAAGACTTGGAATTAACCCAAATGTCCATCAGTGACAGACTGGATTAACAAAATGTGGCACATATACACCATGGAATACTATGCAGCCATAAAAAAGGATGAGTTCGTGTCCTTTGCAGGGACATGGATGCAGCTGGAAACCATCATTCTCAGCAAACTATGGCAAGAACAGAAAACCAAACACCACATGTTCTCACTCATAGGTGGGAATTGAACATTGAGATCACTTGGACACAGGAAGGGGAACATCACACACTGGGGCCTATTGTGGGGAGCGTGGAGGGGGGAAGGATAGCATTAGGAGATATACCTAAAGTAAATGACGAGTTAATGGGTGCAGCACACCAACATGGCACATGTATACATATGTAACAAACCTGCACATTGTGCACATGTACCCTAGAACTTAAAGTATAATAATAATTTTTAAAAAAAAAGAATTCTGATGCATTCTTTAGTATGCCAATTGCATTTTTCAGCCCAGAACAACTGCTTGATTCTTGAACACTTTATTAAATTTATTTGATAGAATTCGGGATTCTTTTTCTGTGTTATCTTGAATTTCTTTGAGTTTCCTAACACAGCTATTTTCAATTCTCTGTCTGAAAGTTCACATATCTTTATTTCTCCAGGATTGGTCCTGGTGCCTTATTTAGTTCATTTGGTGAGGTCATGTTTTCCTGGATGGTGTTTATGCTAGTAGTTGTTCTTCATTGTCCGGGCATTGAGGAGTTAGGTGTAGTCTTCACTGTCTGGGCTTATTTGTAACTGTTCTTCTTGGGAATGCTTTCCAGATATTTGAAAGCACTTGGGTGTTTTGATCTAAGCTCTCTCTGCTTTAGGGGACATCCCAAGCCCAGTAACACTGTGGTTCTCACAGACTTACAGAAGTACCGCCTTGATGGTCTTGGACAAGATTCGGGAATATTCTCTGGGTTACTAGGCAGAGACTCTTGTACTCATCCTTTATTTTATCCCAAATAAACAGAGTGTCTCTCTCTTTTCTAAGCCACCTAAAACTGGGGGTGGAGTGACACAAGCACCTCTGTGGCCACCACCACTATGACTGTGCAGGGTCAGACCTAAATCCAGCACAGAACTGGGTCTCTCCCAAGGCCTGCTGTAACCACTCTCTGGCTACTGCCTATGTTCATTCTAGGCCCCAGGGCTTTACAGTCAGCTGGTAGGAAAGTCAGCCAGGCCTTTGTCCTTCCCTTCAGGGTGGCAAGGTCCCACAAACCCCAGGTGGGTCCAGAGATGCCATCTGGGACTCAAGGACTAGACTCAAAAACCTTAGAAGTCTACCGTGTTCTATTGTACTGTGGCTGAGCTGGCAGTCAGACCACAAGACACAGTCCCTCCTACCCTTCCTTCCACTTCCCAGAGGCAAAGGAGCCTCACACCGTAGCCACCACCATCCCAGGCCATGAGGAGTACCACCACACTCAGGCTTCTTGAGATGCCAGAGTTCTTGCACTGAGTCTTTCTCATCTGTGTGGACTGATGTTCCTTTAATCTTTGAAGTTGCTGTCCTTTGGATGGGGTTTTCTGATTTTATATTATTTGATGTCCTTGAGGGTTTGACTGCAGTATCTGTTGGGTTCAACTGGCTTCACTTCTGGATGATTTCAGGGGGCCAAGGCTCAGCTCAGCACTCTTGGGCTGCCTACTCTAATCCTGGGGGTCTAGTACTAGGCCCATGACTTTGTTCTCTGGCTTTTTGAGATTAATCACCTGCTGTGCTATAGGGGCAGAGGTGTCCCCAGTCTGCTGGCAACAGCACTACAATGGGAGGTACTGGTGAAAGCACTTCACTGGAGGCAGTGGCAGTGGGGTCCACACTCCTATGCACAAGCCAGCAGCAGTGGGGAGAGGGTGTGGCAGGGTCAGTGCACACAGGCGTGCCAGTATTGGTGGGACAGCAGGGGCAGTGCATGGGCATGCATGCTGGTGGTGACAGTAGGGGTGGAGCAGTGGTGGCAAGGTGCACATGTGTCCATCAGTGGACACTGAGCAGTGAGGTTCATGTGCATGCACGCACCAGTAAAACAGTGGGGGGAGGATGTAGGTGAGTGTGGGCTGGCAATAGCGTGGGAAGGCTGCGGGTGGGTTTGCATAAATGGAGGCCCCTCTGCCAAAGCTCTCTGATTGTTAAGTGGAGTCTGCCAGTGAAGGAGCTATGGCAGCGGCTGTCAGAATGCGCCCCAGTTGGGCATCTGAGGCTGTGCTGCCAGCAGGTGGGGCCAGACAGTGACCCCTGGCCAGGCCAACAGAGAGGGAGGCACTCAGATTATACTAGCTCCATCCCATGGGTAAGACTGCCCTGCTCTGTCTAGGTTCAACCATCAACAAAGGCCAAAGCCACTTAGAGGAGTGTGGTATGCCTTAGGCGTCCCTGGCCGTGCTCCACTGCAGCCACACCTGGGCCAGGCTCTCTGGACTCTGCACAGTCTGGAGTCCTTGCCACCTCTCCAAGCAGCTGTCCCTGTCAGTTCAATGCCCATGGGGATGATTGGGGTCTCCTATAGCTAGCATTCTGGAGATGGTGAGTGTGGGCCACTCCTCACCTACTTAACTCACCCCTTCCCCAGGAGCTACTGAAGGCCAGGAACAAGTCCTGGTACTTCACACCTTCATGTAGGGTTCCCAGCTTCCTCCCTCTTCAGCCCACGGTCTGTGTCCCCCCTCCATCTACTCTTGAAGCCTTCCTTCCAAAGATCTGCACTAAGTGTGCTGGTCTTCTTGATGGTCTGGTCTCTTGGTGGGAGATGCCTTTCCTGGCTCTTTCTAGTTGGTCATCTTGGCTCTTCTCTAAACTTCTAGAATGGAAGTACTTTTAATACCATCAGCCTTAAGAAACCAAACTTCAGATCATCCAAACATACTTGCAATTCTCAAGGCCAGTTGTTCTGTGACTTTAGACCCATCATCATCCGTGCTTGTGATTCTGATCTTGTCCATGAGATGTCTGTTTTTAAGTACATGAATGATTTTACTGTTCTCTTTTTAAACATGTTATCTTTCATTAGGAAAAAAAGAAAAAAGGAAGTGTATTGAAAACATAGAGCCAATTTTATTAAAAAGTCTTTTTCAGTTCTCATAATATATATTATTATAGAGTATGATACATATTATTATGAAGATAGAGCTTAGGATTCAAGTTCCAAAGAAGTTGAGTAGAGGAACTACTCCAGCCAACCAACTTCCATCAGTTGATGCTGACACAAGAAATGAAACCCATTTGCCACCTCTGTCTCAAGACAAGTAAAGTATGGATGTGGCCAAACCAAGAGCCTCATGTACAAGAATTCGTTACAACAAAACATTAGCCCCGTTTAGTACGACACGACGTTAATGCTGACAATTATGAAATAATATAGAGTACTTGGTGAGAATAGTCAAAGGTAGAATGTGTTGCCTTTTTTGTTTGTTTGTTTTACTTGAGAGCCTAAGTAAACCTAATTAAAGTCTACCGTAGCGTAGAAAAAAATCAACTTTAAAAAACCAAAACTAATCAGTGTCTGTTACAATTATGGCATTCTTTTCAGTCTGGGATGATTTTTTTTCCCTCCAGGCACAATAATCTCAGTCAAGGGAACAAAATACTGCTTAATTTCTTTTGTTCCAGAAGCTTTCTTTGCAATATTTCCCCCATCCCTCATGTGGTATTCATTATCCAGGATGTTCAGGATCACATTAGCCATTTCCATTATCAACCAACAGGATTTCTGAAAATGATGGTGGCATTGCAAATCAGTCCATAGTCTTTTACTGGTACTCACCGGTAACTCAATGTCATAAAACATTTGGTCTGCTGCTTCCTAGCTTTGGGGATACACTTCCTAGAAACTCTATTATTTTAGAGATATTTTCATCAATTCTACTGTTTTATTAAATAAATCACGAAATCTCCCTTCATGTATTTTCTTTCTGAAATTACTATAATAAACTTTTAAAATCTTGTATTGCCTCTTGTTTCAAAATTTTATATCATAAGCCAGGCAAGAGTTTTGGAATTATATTTTCCAAGCTAGAGATATGAAATATGTAACACATCCAAACAGAATGTAATTCTGCTTGGAGATGCTGATCATTTGTTTTTTGCCTTCACTGGGGATCAGGGTTTTGCCTACTATCAAACTGCCCATGTATTTATATATACCAAGAGAGGGCATCTTTAACTGCAAAACTTTATGAAGACAAAAGGAATGCTCTGGCTGACTTAATTCACATTTGCCAGTGAAAATTATATACAATTTACTATGCAGAGTTCTAGATAACAGTGTGTAGAGTTTAGCAACTGGTAATGAACTTTGACTGTCAGAACTAAGAGAACAGATGTGGTAGTCTTCATTCAACCTCTGTGTGGCTCTCCATCATTGCTCTTTCCCTAAATGATCTTATTTCAGAGTCCCTGTTACCACCAAGCATCATTTGTAGGCTCCTATACTGACCCTGGGAGACTGCAAAATGCTGCAGTGCTCTCGCTTTCTCTCTGTCCCTCCCTCCACACCCAGAGCCTGCTGTCTGCGTGGTAGCTTCACTGTAGTTCTGAGACACACTTGAGCACTGTGGCATTGGAAGTACAGTGGGAGCATTGCTTTTGCTACTAAGTGGATGCTACAGTTGTCCTGAATTGTGATACTTTTGGTGCAATGTCAATACACACTCTTCAATCTTCTCATAAAAGTAATTTAGGAGTATCCAGGGCATTATTATTACTATTATTATTATTATTATTATTATTATTATTCAAGTACCCTCATGCCAATTGCTGGACTACAGGTGTCAGTCGACAGTCTTGGGGGACTATCAATTGATCTATGTCCTGACCTTTCTGATTTAAAATATCCTGAATATTATAGCAGAATTTTGGCCTCAAAATTGAGCTGAATGTCATCAGTCCTAACCTAAGAGGATCTTCGTGGCCCTCTCTAGCCACAGGGAATGTGTCATCACAAGAAATGAAGATTCACTGATTCAAAGTGTATAAAAGAAAACTAATGATATGGTTGAATTCTATCTATCTTTACATTTTACCTCTTTCACAAACCTGAGATCTCTCGTCTTACTAACAATTTTCCTTCTTTGAGCTGCTATCATACACTGCCACTTGGCTATATACTGAACAATATACTCTGCTATCAGTCTGTGCCTTAGTCCTGACACTGTAATCCTTTGTTGAGAATAAGTGCTCCCGAATACTTGTGAATCCTTCTTAGCATTTATCCTATATCTAGACACATGTCACATTCTCACTAGACATTATTGCTTGATGGCAGAGCACTCATGATTCACTGTCTTCTAAGAACTAAGAAAATTGAGGGATATCATTTATATATCAGCCTCCCAAAGCAAAGCTAACATGACACAGAACCAAACTCTATCCAACAGAGCTATTGCCAAGTATTTCTTCAGTCAATGACAAGGTCTAAATGGAGTAGGTATGAGATGGAAGTTGGAGAGTAACCAGCCAACTATGTTCTGATCCCACTATTAGTTACAGTAATGCCTGGTCTGCAGGTATCACCCCAGTTGATATTGGTATTAAGTACCGAGCAAACCTGTATAATAACAGTATCAGAATGCTTGTCACATCATCACTGCCAACTTCCTCATTAAAATGCCAACATTTTGCATCACCCTTGAATTTCTTCCAGTCAGCCCATCTGTGAGTCTTAATCAGAAGCATCGTGGTAGACGTCCAAGGCATAGCACCCATTGCTTTGTTTTTTAGGTGAAGAAAGTCTGACTCAAGCCCATTTTCTTTCTTTCTCATATTATTTTGAAACTGCTTATAAAGAAGTGAGATGTGGGGCCAATCATGATAAAGCCTCTATTAGACCTGCAACAGAGAGGAAAAGAGATCTATGTGGCCTGCTGCACCAAGAAAGCATGAAATTCATTCTTTTCCCATCTGAAATAATTGATTTCCACATAGACATTTATAGCTGAGGGTGTACTATGCCTGCAGACCACATAAGGCCACATTCTTGCTCTCCGGGGAGTACATGTCCCCTTCGAGAAAGCAGAAGGCAGTACTAAACAAAAAATAAAAATAAAATCATCAGTTGCATCCAAAAAAAGGAGGTCAGTAGTACAATCAAGAAGAGACCTTGAAGTCAAGGTTTGACCTAGAATGCTGAAATCTGTCTTCTGAGTTATGATTTTACCATATAAGCCCTCCCTGAAGTGTTTTCCCATAGTGATGCTTCTCCTGTTTGTCCTGACCTGACCAATGGGACTTGATCTCTGGGCTAGACAACTTAACAGGTACAAATAACCACTCAACATACCTTCCTGAAACTCCATGTTCACCTTGCTATGGCTCCGGTCAAAACCCACTAGAGCTTCTTTAATTAGACACAGGATAAAGTATGACTTCAGTGATGTAACATCTAGCACTTGCAGACACTGCCTTTTGCATGTGCTGCTTTGCCTCCTAAGCAAGGTTTTCATTTCAACTAATAGGGCCCACTAAAAATGCCCAACATTTACCTGCCTTTAAGCTTTGCTGTTTCTGTCTAAATGGAATGCTCTCCTCCCTAATCATCTAAATTGTATTTTTCCTTCAAGGTCCAGTTTGAAGTCTAAGCCTGAGAGGATGTAGGTTCTGGAAGGGATCGTTTTATTGACAAGAATACAGAGATCTAGAACAGCGAAGTGATTTATCAAATAAGCATGTCCCTGCCAAGTAGTGTTTAACAGACACTTGGTCTAGGTCTCGTGGGTCTTCCTAGCCATGCTACCTCTCCACAGAGTGAGTGAGAGTATGTGTGTGTGTGTGAAGGGAATTGCTATAAAGGCCCTATCTGTCTTAACAAAAGTGTGCCTTTACGCAGGTAAAACCAAAGCAAGAATTCAATATACAGGAGCTTTGACCATATCCATCACACTTTTAGAAAAAATCGTGTATCCTCCTATCACACACCCAGCTTGATTCTTTTCCCCTGCGTTTACAAGGATGTCCATTGAGACTTTGTCTCCATCTTCTCATCCCTCTCTTACCCCTTGGACTTGGCAGCAGATTTGAATTTTTCACACTGACACACTCTTGAATCTGGTTTCACACTTACAATGTCCTTTTACTTCAAATAACTCTCCTGCATAGTCAATTGAGTTGACTCAATTGACTCAGTTGAGTCAGAGACTCAACTATGCCTTGCTTCACTAGCCTTACCAGGATCCTTTTCACGGATGGGGGCTAAGAGGAAGGGGGCAGTTTCATTTGTTTTTCCCACACAACCTTGTGGCAAAAATAACTGCTAGTTCTAACCCTCAAACAGAGTATCATTATTAAACAAGATCTCCCCTTTAATGAATCTACAGTTGCTTCTATCTATAATAATGTCTTTTAATATCTAAGTAATATCTCTTGAATATCAAAACATTAAGCCGATTCCAACATAAAAGTTATACTGTCATTTATTTATTCAGTCTGCAGACATTGCTTGGTAAGCATATAAAGTAACTTATGAATCATATAAAAATTGTGTAGCCTCTAAGATGTATACACAGATTTAAAAGGATACCACTCATTTGACATCTAACTATTGGCCAAAACTGAGGATTGTCTTGGATCGCTATATTATTCATTTAAAATAAACTATACAGGGAGCAGGATCTCATTGTGTCATTCAGTTTCATCCCTACAAGCTAGAACAATGAGTGTCAAATAGTAGGTATTAATTAGATAATTGTTAAATCTTACATACATTTACACAACTTAATTGTTTTTCATGTACATATTCATGGTTTCTTTCTCCAGAGTGTATGTTATTGGAATAAAGTGCTATTTTATTCTTTCCAGGCTCCAAAACATCCAGCATTTGTAACTGCCAACAGGTTCTGCTTGCCCGCTGCCTAGACAGAGCCAATTTATCAAGACAGGGGAATTGTGATAAAGAGTTTAACTCATGCAGAGCTGGCTATATGGGAGACCAGAGTTTCATTATTACTCAAATCAATCTCCCTGAATATCCAGGGATCAGGGTCTTTAAGGGTAATTTGGTGGGTAGGGGGTCACGGAGTGGGGAGTGCTGATTGGTCAGGTCAGAGATGAAATCATAGGTGGTTGTAGTGGGTTTCTCTTGCTATCTTCTATTCTTGGGTGGCATCACAGAACTGGTTGAACCAGATTACTGGGCTTTGCGGTGTCCACTGGTGCATCAGAATGCAGGGTGTGCAAAATATCTCAAGCATCGATCTTAGGTTTTACAACAGTGATGCTATCCCCAGGAGCAATTTGGGGAGGTTCAGGATTTTGCAGCCTCCAGCTGCATGAGTCCTAAACCATAAGCAAGAAGGCTTTTTGTTTTGTTTTGTTTCTGTTTTTGTTTTTGTTTTTGTTTTCTGGAGACAGAGTCTCACTCTGTCACCCAGGCTAGAGTGCAGTGGCGCATCCTGGCTCACTGCAACCTCCACCTCCCAGGGTCAAGCAATTATCCTGCCTCAGCCTCCCGAGTAGCCGGGATTACAAGTTTTCACCACCACACCTGGCTAATTTTTTGTATTTTAGTAGAGATGGGGTTTCACCATGTTGCCCAGGCTGGTCTCAAACTCCTGAACTCAGGCAATCCCCCTGCTTCAGGCTCCCAAAGTGCTAGGATTACAGGTGTGAGCTACTGCACCTGACCAAGAAGGGGGTTTATTTCAGGAAAGGGCTATCATCTTTGTTTCAAAGTTAAACTATAAACTAAGTTCCCAAAGTTAGTTTGGCCTATGCCCATGAATGAACAAAAACAGCTTGGAGGTTAGAAACAAGATGGAGTCAGTTAGGTCAGATCTCTTTCACTGTTGTAATTTTCTGTCACAATTTTTACAAAAGTGGTTTCACACTATGAGGTAGTTGTTCCTCAAATATTTGAGAATTTCCCAAATTTTATTTCATGACAACTCTTCTGGGAGATGTTACTAGGGCATGGGGTGAAATAAAGCATTCAATGGTAAAATAAGTTGGCAAAATAAATCTCTGTCTTAAAGATTCACAATGCACATTAGCATATTAAAGACCTTGAGAAGTCCTGCAGTGAGGAAACCTAGTTTTCTTTGTGCAACCAATTTTTTTCAAATTTGAACACATTATTCCTTTTGCTGTGGCATATCCATTAATTTCTTATAGAAAAATGTTCCATGATTTATCTACCAGCTTGAAAATGCAGTCCTTCAAGTCTATGTCTCTATACATAAATATGATATTCACATCATAATACAGTAGAAAGGAAGTAGTTTAGACACCAAAAGAACCAAGTCCCAGCCCTAGTTCTCACATTAACTAACATGATTAGGGCAAATCGTTTTGTGGTAGGTTGTTTCAAGTAGGACTCCTGCCAAGGAAAGTTGCTAAGATATGAGAAAACCAATAGTGAACTTTTTAATGTTAACATCAAAAGCCCTGACCTTTGGAATCTGAATTCCTGGTTGTCTTAACTTCCATTGTAGCTTACAATGTGATTAACTCACATTTCAAAAGTCACCTTAATATTGCAATAAGAAAGGAGCTGCCATAGAAAGAATACAAGCTAATTGTTGTTGATTAAATAGGTCATCATGGTAGAAGTGCCTCTCAATACTCATTCATTCTCCTCTTTTTCTCAGCCTTCCTTAGAGCTAGCACAGCTATATGATTCAGTGCTGGCTAGTAAGATGCAAATGGGAATGTTGTGTAGCACGCAGGAATCTTAGCTGGCATGTATCCTTTGCCGCTTTTCTTCCTTTTACCTTCTATCCAACTCTTTGGGATATGAATGTGATGACTGGAGTTCATGTGGACAAAGTCTATGCCCTAGAGACAGTGCATTCGTGAGCAGGAAAGAGGGTTGGCGCCTGACAACGTTGTGGACAGAGCCACAATAGCAAGCCTGAACTGCCAACTCCCAGACTTCTAGAGAAAAAGAACTTTCTATCTTAAGTCACTGGTATTTGGTTTCTTTCTGTTATTCTCAGCTGAACCTAATCTTAACTAATACATAATTTGATACCTGGAGGTGGTGAGCCACATGCTACCAAACCTAAAATAAATGGCATTGAGTTAGTGCAGGACTACTGGGGGAGAGTGAAAAGGACAGTGTTGTATTTGGGTGTTTCTTGACTATTAAGGTGGCAAACTCAGCTTGCAGATCAACAGTCTCCAAGCTGAGTTGGAAAGTTAGAAGCTCTGTAATGGATGTTCTTTCTCTCTACATTTTGGAACATTGCAGGACTGAAAAGTCAACTACTTTTATCTCCCAAACTGAAACAATGATAAGCAGACTTCAAAGCCACTGCCTTAACAAGAGATGACTGATGCTATGCCATATGAGGTCAAATAAAGGTCACAAAATCCTACTGGTAGAAACCAGACTAAGAGTCTTGCCTTCCCACCCAAGCCCATTGTTCCAAACAGTGTCCAGAGAGGCAGCATTAAATTGAAGATGAGGAGAAAGGAGGAGAAGGGCAAAGTACAGAGACCAGTAAGTAAAAAACTAATCTTCAACCTCAAAGTTATGTCTAGACCTTAGCTATGGCTACTTGCACACAGAGCTGCTTGAAAATTTACTAAATTTGCATGAGAATTTCGTAGTCAAAAAAACCACAAGCTAGCCAGCCAAAGACCTCAATAGACACCTCACCAAAGACAATATACAGATGGAAAATAAGCATATGAGAAGATGGTCTATATCATGTCATCAGGAAAATTCAAATTAAAACAACAATAAGATACCACTACATATCCATTATAAGGGCCAAAATCTGAAACACTGACAACACCAAATGCTGGCAAGAATGTGGAGCAACAGGAATGCTTATTCATCACTGGTAGGAATGCCAAATTGTATAGCCACTTAGAAAAATAGCTTGGCAGTTACCTTAAAAACAAAACATACTGTTACCATATGATCCAGCCATCATGTTTTTTACACAAAAGATTTGAAAACTTATTTCCACTCAAAAATCTGCACACAGATGTTTATAGCAGCTTTATTTGTAATGGCCAAAACTTGGAAGCAACCAAGATGTTCTTCAGTAGGTAAATGGATAAATAAATTATGGTACATCCAGAAAATGAACTATTCTTCAGCAACAAAAATAAATGAGCTATTAGGCCATGAAAAGACATGGAGGAAACGTAAACACATATTACTAAGTGAAAGAAGCCAATCTGAAAAGAATCATTGTTAATCTTAAAAATGGACATTTGATATCATAGGAAGATGGGGGAACAAAATCTTGATGAGAATGGAAAAGAGAAGGAGTGCTAACTTCATGGATAAAGTGTCAGAAAAAAATGTGAAAAGCTTTGAAACAAAGATTACTAAGTGTCCTGTCTATTGAAATTTTCCAGTTATCTCCATCTTTCACTATCATTGAGTTATTTTATAACTTTGTAAGTTATAAAAACTGAGAGCAGAAAAAATGACTGTCGTCTAAAGAAATTCAAGTGAAATGTGTCCAGCGGAAGGAGATACAACTGATATGTCCGATGGAAAAAGGTATTCCCAAGCATGACATTCTTTTAGTCCCATGAATATTGCCCAATTGTGTCGCTATTAGCAAATTCATTTCAGCATTTCTAATTGTCTTTGTATGTGTCTATTCTTTAGGTTCTCTTTTGAACCATTTTAACTGGTTTGGTTTCCTCATTAATCAATGAGTGAAATGAAAATCTGTGTTATATATTCATTTTATATTTGTAAACAATACATGACTTTATCTTTTTGAATGTTATCTTTCAATATTCTTCCTCCACATCCAAGTTTTTGGAATGACAGAAAACATAATTTTAAAAGGATATCCCAAACCAGCCCTAAAAGCAAGAAAGTTGACCATCAGCAAATCAGAAATCAGAGGAATTCTTGAAATCGAAAGCACTTGGAATCAGAATGGCAGAAAACAGGATTCAGAAAAGGTATGGCAGAGGAATCTGTAGTTCATCCTGAGAGGACCTGGGAAACTCTAGACTCAAGTTCAACAAATACAAAGAGTGGCATCCACCTTGCAGGAACTATCCCCACAGGCCTCTCTGCTTTCCCCAAGGATGAGGGGTACATTACAGCAGTAATGTACACTTGCCATCAGGATAAAATGCAGAAAACTCCTTTAAAAATAAGCAAGCATGCTTGGGGGAAAAGAGGAGTGCTCCTAGCAAGAGTAGTGGGAGACTGAAAGGACCAGAGAGCCTGAGGGAACACTTCTACAACAGAAAAGGAGGTAAAGGGAAAGAATGAAGCCAGGAGTGAACACACAGTAAAGCATCCACCTTTGGAGCAAAGTCTCCTAACTTTGGCAGATGAACTAGTCTCCAGCTTGTTCCCCACATGCCACCCATTCACACTGTTACCCAAATCTACCATTTTCCACTGGGAAAAGACTTGTGCAACCTCATTTTGCTGACACTTTCCCCATTCTCAATGATTGCACCAAAAGCACTGACATATTCTCAAATTATGTTGAGAAATACTTTTTTACCTGGGTCGGTAAACTTGAACTCAATTTTCAAAACTAGACACTATCTCTCATCTTATCTAAGATTCATAATGTTTGTTCTGACTTTCCCAATTTGAAAAGCACTCTTCTTGATGTAGAAAATGAAAATAGAATAGGAACTGGATGACCTGTTCATCCTACTGTCCTCCCTAAGAGGAGGTCATCCCTTTCATGCTAATACTATGAGATAAGAGAGCAAGGTAACCACTCACCTTTACTATGCTCTCTCATCTAATAGCATTAACGTGGAAGAGAAGGCCACATTTCAGGCTGCTGAGTATCTTTGTGCAGTTCATACACTGTGCAATATATTAATACACAAATATACATGACAGTCTGAAATATCTCCCAGTTCTAGTCCTATGTCAGATTATTTCACCATGAAACAAAACACCTAGACCTGACAATAACAGCACACAGAACACCAACCAGAATACAGCATTCATACATCATCTTCTATTACTGCAATAAGCATGTGCAATGTCCTGTAACACCTAAGTCATCTTCTCCTCCCTCTGAGTTCTACCTGAAAGATGATCACATCTTAGCCACATACATCAATGCTTTGACTTAGCAATTAACATGAGACTTTGGAGCACTGTGCTAGAGTCCAAAAGGAAGATATTTTGGGGCACTGATTAAAGACATTTCTTATGGCTCCCAAAACATACTGTATTGGTATATTCCATTACATTGAAATGATACCAGGGTTTTTTCATTTAAAACTAACTTCAACGATTGGTAGACAAAGAAAAGTCTAGCAAACAATGGGAATACAGAAGAAAATGCTCTATGAGAATATAACAAATCACTTTGCCTGGCTATTCCTATAGACTTTTGGAGCAAGGGGTGTGCAATGGAGGAATAAGGTAGAGGATGACAGAAAAGAGAATTTGTCAGCAATCTTCTATATACAACTTCAGACTTAATTGAAATGGAAATTTTAGGATTAAAATACCCTTGAGCATTCTTGAGACGAAAGAAAGGACATTGAAGATCATTTAAATCATCTTACTCCTGCAAAACAAATCAGAATTGGGACATTTTTATGCCACATAATAGAAACACAGGTTTCAACCTTGCAGAAGAATAGGGGATTTAAATTTGAAAATAGAGTTTGGGAATTAATAGTATCATTAACATTTACAGTTGCTGTTCTGAGCACATGCACTAGAAAATTATAATACTTTGAAGCTACTGTATTTAACATCTCACTGCTTCTATATGCCCTGCTCTCATTTAGAGCAAACACATAAAACTGAAGAAGGGGCACATTTGCCCTTTTTTCATCATAATATATACAAATATGGCTTTCTCTAACAGCCCCAATACAATCTTAATGATAACTGACCTTCCATCAGTTTTCTTCCTATCGTACTTCCTTCTATCTCTTCTAAAATAAAGAACACAATAGGACATAAATCTTGTAATGCAAGTAAAATGAAAAAGAAAATATAAATGCGCTATATTATTCTAGTATTTTACCTCTGTGCTTTATCAACAGTAGAATTACTGAGGCAGAGGAAGGGTCTCAGTAATTCTACTGTTGCATAGGCTCATCTTACTACCTTTGTTTTTATCTCTTTGTAGCATTAAAGGTATGCTCGATCTAGAGGCAAAAATACCTAAACTTAACATTGGCTTCACCACCTAATGTTGTGTGGGTTTGAGCAAGAATTTCTTGGAGTTTTGGTTCCTCCCACCCTCTTTTATTTTTTTAGATGGAGTTTCGCTCTTGTCACCCAGGCTGGAGTGCAATGGTGTGATCTCGACTCACTGCAACCTCTGCCTCCCAGGTTCAAGCAATTCTCCTGCCTCAACCTCCCGAGTAGCTGGGATTACAGGCACCTGCCACCTCGCCCAGCTAATTTTTGTATATATTTAGTAGAGACGGAGGTTTCACCACGTTGGTCAGGCTGGTCTCAAACTTCTGACCTCAGGTGATCTGCCTGCCTCCACCTCCCAAAGTGCTGGTACTACAGGCATGAGCCACTGTGTCTGCCCCACCACCACCCATGCAATAACTCTATCCCAGACCCTTTCTAGAGTTCCAGATATGTAACCCCAATTGGCTTTCTGACATCCTACCTTGGCCACCCCAAAGTACTTCAGTCTAACAAGAATCTTACTCATGATCTTCCGCCATGAACTTGATTCTCTTCCTTTGTCCTCATTCATCCACCTGAGCTAGCCAGAAATCTAAAACCTATGCCTGACATTGCCTTCTCCTTTTATATCCAATCTATTACCATCATTTGTTAAATTTATACCTTCCATTTCTGCTCACCTCTATCCATCTCTACCACCAGCACCACCCCCATTCAAGCCACGTCACTCTCATCGGGACTACTGCGAGAATTTCCTCACCAGCCCACCTCCATCTGCTCTTGCTCCCCTAAGCATGTGCCCATCTAATCAGCATTATTTTTGAACCTGATAATATCAACCCTCTAACTAAAATATGTCAGTGAATTAGTCCAGCTATTTGGAAATCCAATAATGTCCTCTGATTTTTGTATAGTCCTTCGTACAGTTCTTGAATGTGTCATGCTCCCCTACACCACATGACCTTTGCACATGCTATTTCCTGCCTGCCATGCTGCCTCTTTCAGTCACTGTCTATTCTCCCATCAGACCTCATTTCAATCCTCACTCACTCAGAGAAGCTTTCTCTCACTTTTCCTACTATGTCAAGTCTCCTTATAAGACATATTCATACATTATTACATGATTACAGTTGTATCTTTTCATTTATTTTGTGGTTGTTTGAATATTGTCTGCTTTCTCAATAGACTAGAAGCTCCAAAGGAGCAGAAATCAAAGCTCACTTTTCTCACAAGGCATATCCACAGCAGAAAAATTTGTGAAATAAATCCATTGAATGGATCAATGAATATAAATAAATACGTCTTTAAAATTAAGTACCCTCCCAGCACTAGTATAACTTTTTATGCAATCAGTAGCTGCATTAAAATAAAGCAAAGTTGTATAAGTTTAATACCATATTTCACTGCTAGCATAAATAAATAGGTCTTGAAAAAATTTTGGTTTATCTAAAATTCTTCCTAAGAAAGCAAACCATGTATCAAGACACTAAAGGGAAAGTATACAGGAGGGAATGTCTTGACGAAGAAGTCGAGAGCAGGAAAGAAAAAATGGCCCAGATAACTGCTAACAAAGGGAACAGCCTAGATAAAGAATAGCTGAAGGGGTGAGAGGAAAGAGGAGTATATCTGTGGAGCAGACAAACAAGTATGACTCACATAAGAAAGAGAAAAAGGCATAGGAAATTACAAAATAATAGAGTTAAGTCATTTATCGCCATGAGCTACCTACCTAATGCAGGCTCTGATTGAACAGGTGCTCTGTAAAATACTTTAGGTCTAAAAGTTAACCTTTTTTGCTTGGGACAGCAGTTTTACTGAGTGTTTTCATTTTGGGTTGCCTAAAAGATATTAGAGCAATGATTGTCTCCTGCCAGCAGTGTGCTATTTTGTTGGCTATGCCTGTGGAAAAACTGTTTGATTCTGGCTGTCTATGAGAGTTTCTTGATTAGCAGCATGAAAACCCTCACTCCAGGCTCTGTGAGCAGATTCTGGGAAAGGACAGTGTTAGAGAAGCTTCAGGAACTCCCAAGAGGACCTAACACACACACACACACACACACACACACACACACACACACACAATGTGGGCCTCTTAAGCACAACACAAAGATGATGCCTTACAGGGCTTTCTCACTCAATGAAAAAGAAAACAAGCATATGTCGCCCTTATTAGAAAGAAGCATCTTTTGTGAAAAACCCTCTTTTATAATGTTACATCTAGAAAGCCAAAATTCTAAAGAACTCTATAATTTGCTCAATCTCATACCCAAATTTTTACATCTCAAGTCCTCCAAATATTTTAGAGGGTAGTTATTCTTCTTTGGTGACTAGTACAATAAAGCCCAACAATTCATACCCTTCCCACAACTCTTAAGCCAATAACTGAGACCTAATCCTTTCTCAAAAATGTTTCCAGGCCGGCGGGTCCACCTAGCAGCAGCTCTTAGGGAAGCACCTTATCAGCTGTTCCTTCTAGCCTTCATGGCTCCCGGCCTCTTGCTGAGGGGTATCAGGGTTTCAGGACCTCAGAAGGGTCTTGCTGGGTTCTCTCTTAACAACTATGTCTTCTAAGCATCAACTCTTGAAGGAAACCTATTCAGGATCTCTTAGCATTGGATCAGAGACTCCAGTTTCTGAAGTATCATCCCATTTATGCCCTTTATGCCCTCCTAAGAAAGACATAGGTAGGCTGAGGGGAGACACAGGTGAGCTGAGGGAAGACAAGTGTGCCGAGGGAACAACACAGTTGAGATGAGGGAAGACAGGTGTGCTGAGGGAAGACACTTGTGCCTGAGGGAACAACACAGTTGAGATGAGGGAAGACAGGTGTGCTGAGGGAAGACAGAGGGAAGACCAATAGGCTGAGGGAAGACACAGTTTAGCTGAGAAAAGATACAAATGTGCTTAGGGAAGACATAGTTGTACTGAGGGAAGACACAGTTGAGCTGAGAGAAGACACAGGTGTGCTGAGGGAAGACACAAGTGAGCGGAGAAAAGACTCAGGTATGCTGAGGAAAGACTGTTGTGCTGAGGAAAGACACAGGTGAGCTGAGGGAAGACACAGGTGAGCGGAGAGAAGACACAGGTGTGCTGAGGGAAGACACAAGTGAGCTGAGAAAAGACTCGGGTATGCTGAGGAAAGACTGTTGTGCTGAGGAAAGACACAGGTGAGCTGAGGGAAGACACAGGTGAGCTCAGAGAAGACACAAGTGAGCTGAGGGAAGACAGGTGAGCTGGGAAAAGACAGGTGTGCTGAAGGAATATTGAGCTAACTTTCCTTCAGGATTCGATCCTTTCCACATGCAAAGGGGCCTCTGTTAGCTGTTCAGAAAATAACCCATAATTCTCTCCTGGCAAATTCAAACTCAGGTATTTAGGGCACCTTACCTCAAAACCTTGCTCATATACCCTTCTGATAAGACATTGGGGCACAACTGAAAATTTAGATCAGGAAAAAATCGTGAGTTTTCTAATACTGCTGTTTAATTTCCAAAATGTACAGGACATTCCATTTATTTAAGAAATCATATATTTAAGATGAAAATCATGCCACCCTGACTACATAGCATGAAGATCACATTAGTAAAATGTTTGATTAGAGGAAATAGAAAAAATACTAATTACTTTTAGTACTCAGATGAATTTTTGATAAGTCATTGTGTTTAGTTTTCAGCACCTAGCTAATATAAAGAAAATGTGAACGTCAAAATAAACTTTTGTAATACAAAATTGCCTCTGTCCTCAAGGGATACATCACACATTTCCAGTGATTGAAATCAATATATATGTTAGGTTTAAGAAACCTGTAAAAGTTACCCAATAAAAGGTCCAATTACAAAATGATGAGAACATTGACTATACAAAATAAACCAAAAGGACATGATATACATTCGCTAATTTGTAAACTTACTTATTAATCCAAGTTTTGTATCCAGTCCTACTTTACATTGAGAGGAGGAGAAGCTATTTATTTATTATGAAAACACATCATAGACCATAAAAGACAGAATAAAGGAAGGAAGAATGAATGTTGCCTTGATCTAACAACAGGTTCCCAAATCGTGCTTAGAAGCAAGCCATCATCACTATAACTTATCTTTCCATGCCTTCAAAAACCATCCTAAAACTTCTAACTCTGTGAAAATCTTTTTCAAAAAAATAGAAATAATATACTGATTGTTTCTCTCAGAACACTACAATTATACCTTTCAACTCAATGAAATGTATATCTGAGCATTGAACCAAGCTTAGAATATAATCCACACAATCACGGCTCCTTAAGCTTGCATTCAAACATAAGAAGTAAATCACTGCAGGATTTTTCACTTTTTTTTGCTAATTGCAAGCATTCACAATGAGTGTATTAAGCGATTGTTGAATTTAACTAGAGAATCTCTAACTTCCTCATTTTTCACATTTCTACCCTGAATTTTCCCAAAGCATGATGTCTCAAGAACTCTAAGTAGTTCCTGTATGTTTAACAGCTTCTTACATAGCCTCAGCACATGTAAATCTAATTCTTTTCTAGTGCTTTCTATAGCAGAAGCAGAATCCAGGCTTCAAGAGACTAAAAGACTCCACTTACCCAGAACGTAAAAGTATACACATAGATGATGTATAAAATCCTCCCAAAACATTAGTTGATCAGTCACGCCCTGACGTACGTGCACCCTACCATCTCCATGGCCCAATAATGGAAGGGGACTCAGATGGCAGCTAAAAGCAATGCCATATTTTACATTTTTCCATCACTGCCATACAAAAGATGGTTCGTTCTAAGTTGAAGAAAATTATCTTGCCGAAAATCAAAACTCACATTTCTTCACCCAAGTCCTTCCTCCTCATGATATATGCAGACATTCTTGCCCTTTGGCCCCAACTCTTCTTGATTGTTTCAAAAAGTTTAGATTGTCTGAAGCCTGCATGTCACATAACATTCACTTCTGACTCTTTTGGAGTTCATTTATTCTCCACACAGGGGATGGTAATTATGTATTTTCTTGATGTCTGGGCACCTGTAGATCAACAAGGTCATCTCAATGCCCTGTCGTATTGGGTGAGCATTAGCCCAGACCCCTTTAATGGAGCAGCTGCCTGCAGTCATGTGTGTTTTCCTCTGTCCTTTCTCAAAGGCTGTACACACTCTCTCCGGTATGCATTCATTATAATATTTATGTTAATGACACACGAGCAAAAGCAAACTCACGTGGTTTCCTTACGCAATTACGTAGGCCTGAGACAGGTGCAAATAGGATGGCAAACACCTGACAGTTACCCTCTTGCTCCTGAGGGCCAACTTCATGCAAGGTGCTCTGTCCTGCTAAGCTGGAAATAATAAGGTGCTAAATACTGTGTTATGGATAAATAATGAGTAAATACTGCCTTCCACAGGGTTGCATGGAACAATTAAATGGAAATATTACCAGGAAAGGGTATAGGGCTTGAGACTGCCTACATTTCAAAGTCCTGTTTACTCAAAAGGCTGACTAGACTTTGGCCAAATTTATTTAAAAGCCCAAACCCATTTGATAACATCACTTTGTGTGGATCTATTTGGATTAAAACTCTTTAATGGATCCACTTTTTACAGTTTGAAACAATCATCACAGATGGCTGCTTCCTATTGTTTGGTTTTTTAACTTTAAGAAACACAACAACATATAGAACAACTGCTGTTTACCCCATACCCTGATGAATCTCATCTGAAACAGTCCTAACTCTTTAGCCCCCACAGGGATGCTAAAACAGCACAAGTGGCCCCTTGTGGAGGATGTTTTTTTCTAAGGACATCAGTTGGCAGGGCAAACCTGAATTCAGAACTAACAGTGTGAAGGTGTTGAAGTTTCTCTACCTTGAAACTGAATTTTCTAACCACTGTGAAGCATCTTAGCATTTTACTTAAAAGCAAAACGTTTCTTCCCAGGAGGCATTGGCAGAGGTGGAGAAGGGATTTGGCTTCAAAGTGTAACAGTTATTCCATGGCATTTCTTTTTAATTTCTAAAATCTAGCAAACTTCTGATGAGTAAAAATAGCCCTCACTGGTGTAGCAATCACCCACAGAAAATGCTACGAACTAGCAAAGACATTGGGGGAGAAGGGAGCGTTCGGCAGCAATCATGTTCACTCCCTCAGGGCAAAAAAAAAAAAAAAAAAAGCCAACTTGAGCGATCCACCAAATGTAAGGAAACCATATGCAGCTGTCACCTGCAGGTGGGCAGGGAGGAACTCACTGTTCCTGAGTGATGCTAGCTAAAGATGAGCTCTGTCCAAACAATATCCTACTTCTGCAGCTAGTTCCCCTTTGCCATGGCAATTTCACTCTAAGTGAGCTGCTATGGGTTAAGCAATTACATAAGCAATCCGAATCCTGGTCATACTGATACTTGACATCCTTTATAGCTCCCTGAGGTGCTCACCTCCATATAAGAAAATATAAGAATTACAGAGCAATCACCTATAAATTTAAGGTACCTGTTTCCCTTTGTTTTTTCTTTCTTTTACTCTTCTGGTCAGAGTGAAAGACAGTTTGAAGCCTGTGTGTGTGTGTGTGTGTGTGTGTGTGTGTGTGTGTGTGTGTGTGTGTGTGTATGTGTGAGATATGTGATTATGTAGTAGGTGAGTACTTCCTCTGAATGATTTAAAGGTAGCATTTACATTTAAAATTTTTGTCCTTCAAGTACAGTGTGAAAATTAGACATAGGAGTTCTACCAGAAGTTCTCATGCAATTCCTGATGGCAGTTCCTGCCTGTTCACACAATTGAAGATGTGCTTGGAAGTTACCAGCTTTGTATTCATAGCCCAGCAGAGCGAGAGGACAGAGATAAGAGACAAAGATGTACAATGCTAGTAGTCATCAGGTACTGAGTACAGACTAGTATTTTCTTAACACTTGAATCATAAGAAAACTAGTAGATGGATCTGTAATCTTTTATTATTCCTCTGAACTATGTTCTCAAAGTGTTTGTGTAAGTTCTATGTCACTGAATCAATAATTTCCCTAAACAAATATTTTCTATGTAAGACTAGCTAGTTCATAAGGGAAATGGAGGTTTCTGTATTAGTCGATTTTCATGCTGCTGATGAAGTCATACCTGAGACTGGGCAATTT
Source organism: Chlorocebus sabaeus (assembly GCF_047675955.1). Lineage (NCBI taxonomy): Eukaryota > Metazoa > Chordata > Mammalia > Primates > Cercopithecidae > Chlorocebus > Chlorocebus sabaeus. Next base: position 39,578,677 of record NC_132917.1, on the reverse strand, counting down.
ACAAAGGAAAAAGGTTTAAGGAACTCACAGTTCCATGTAGCTGGGGGGGGCCTCATAATCATGGTGGAAGGTGAAAGGCATATCTCACATGGCAGCCGACAAGAGAAGAGAGCTTGTGCATGGAAACTCCCCTTTATAACAATCATCAGATCTCATGAGACTTATTCACTATCAAGAGATTAGCACAGGAAAGACCCACCCCCATGATTCAATTACATCCCACCAGCTCCCTCCCACAACACATGGGAATTATAGGAGCTACAGTTCACAATGAGATGTTGGTGGGGACACAGCCCACCGTGTCTGGAAACAATGGAAACTATAGCATTCCATTCCTGGCCACTCCCAAATCTCATGTCCTCACATTTCAAAACCAATCATGCCTTCCCAACAGTCCCCCAAAGTCTTAACTCATTTCAGTATTAACTCAAAAGTCCACAGTCCAAAGTCTCATCCCAGACAAGGCAAGTCCCTTCCACCTATGAGCCTATAAAATCAAAAGCAAGTTAGTTACTTCCTAGATACAGTGGGAGTACAGGTATTGGGTAAATACAACCATTCCAAGTGGGGGAAATTGGCCAAAATGAAGGGGCTACAGGCCCCATGCAAGTCCAAAATCCAGCAGGGCAGTCAAATGTTAAAGTTCCAAAATGATCTCTTTTGACTCCATGTCTCACATCTAGATCATGCTGATGCAAGGGGTAGGTTTCCATGGTCTTGGGCAGCTCCACCCCTGTGGCTTTGCAGGGTGCAGTTTCCCTCCTGCCTGCTTTCCCAGTGCATCTACCATTCTGGGGTCTGAAGGATGGTTGCCCTCTTCTCAGAGCTCCACTAGGCAGTGCCCCAGCGCGGACACTGTGTGAGGACTTTAACCCCACACTTCCCTTTTGCACTGCCCTAGCAGAAGTCCTTCTTGAGTGCCTGTCCCTACAGCAAACCTCTGCCTGGACATCCAGGCATTTCCATACATCCTCTGAAATCTAGGTGGCAGATGTTCCCAAACCTCAATTCTTTACTTCTGTGCACCCGCAGACTGTTGGGGTCCGTGCCGGGGGTGGTGGAGAATGAAAGAACACACAAAAGACAAAGACACACAGAGAACATGGCGGCCACACTCAGAGCCTCTGCCTCACTTTATTTATACTCCATAAACCCCACGTCAGCAGAAAGAATGCAATGCAAAACAAACTTTCTTTTCCCACATGTAACCTTCTACTCAGTTCCTTGTTTCTATGCTCTTCCTTATCTGCCCACCTTCTTGGCGCCTACGGGAGTTCATTAAAAGTTCAACTGGAGATACCGTCCTTGAGCCCTATCTATTCTCAGCATACTGTTTTCAAAGGCCCCTGCAGCAGACTCAACACCACATGGAAGCTGCCAAGGCTTGGGGCTTGCACCCTCTGAAGGCGCTGCCTGAATTATACCCTGGTCCCTTTTAGTCATGGCTGGAGCAGCTGGGACATAGGACACCAAGTCCCTAGACTGCACACAGCAGAAAGACCCTGGGCCCAGTCCACAAAACCATTTTTTCCTCTCAGGCCTCTGGGCCTGTGATGGGAGAGGCTGCCACAAAGGTCTCTGACATACCTTGGAGACATTTTCCCCGTTGTCTTGGTGGATTAATATTCTGCTCCTCGTTACTTACGCAAATTTCTGCAGCTGCATGAATTTCTCCTCAAAAATGGGATTTTGTTTTCTATCACATCATCTGGCTGCAAATTTTCCAAACTTTTATGCTCTGCTTTCCTTATAAAACTGAATGCCTTTGACAGCACCCAAGTCACATCTTGAATGCTTTGCTACTTAGAAATCTCTTCTGCCAGATACCCTAAATCATTTCCCTCAAGTTCAGCATTCCACAAATCTTTAGGGCATGGGATAAATGTTCCCAGTCTCTTTGCTAAAACATAGCAAGAGTCACCTTTACTCCAGTTCCCAACAAGTTCCTCATCTCCATCTGAGACCACCTCAGCCTGGATTTCATTGTTCATATCATTATCAGCATTTTGTTCAAAGCCATTTAACAAGTCTCTAGGAAGTTCCAAACTGTCCTATATTTTCCTGTCTTCTTCTGAGCCTTCCAAACTATTCCACCCTCTGCCTGATACCCAGTTCTAAAGTTGCTTCCACATTTTAGGGTATCTATAAAGCAGCATCCCACTTTCAGTACCAATTTACTATATTAGTCAGGTTTTCACACTGCTGATAAAGATACACCCAAGACTGGGCAATTTCCAAAAGAAAGAGGTTTAATGGACTCACAGTTCCATGTGGCTGTGGAGGCCTCACAATCATAGTGGAAGGTGAAAAGCATGTCTCACATGGTGGCAGACAAGAGAAGAGAACTTGTGCAGGAAAACTCCCCTTTATAAAACCATCAGATATCGTGAGACTTATTCACTATCACGAGAATAACATGGGAAAGACTGGACTCAAGATTCAAAAATCCCCCACCGGGTCCCTCCCACAACATATGGGAATTATGGGAGATACAATTCAAGATAAGATTTTGGTGGGGACACAATCAAACCATATCAGTTTCTTAAACAAGTTTACATGCCAGAAACAGGCTAAGCACATTGCAAGACTTCTCCCCTATTCGATTTCTCAGTAACTTTTTAGATAACTACCATTGTTGTCTTTATTTTACAGATAAGAAACTGTGGTTTACAGATTTTATGCAGTAACTTGACCAAAGTCATAGGACTAGTAAGTGTCAGAGCCTGAAGTTGAACAGTCAGTCTGAGCACAGATTTCTACTTGTAACCATCATGCTATCACAAAATAATGGAAGGCTCTTGAAAATAATACCACTTTTGAGGCAACCAGAATAGAGCAAATGAATTAAACAAAATTATTTAATCTTTTTCTCTAAGTCAGTCTTCAAATGTGTCATCATTTTCTCAGGCGAACACATTCCCTCAAAATATTTCTAAGCCCTACAAATCAAATGTCAACTATTCAATAAAGCTGTACTAATTTTTGAACACCTTCTTGAATGTAGATTTCAGTCACATCTTTCAAATGTGAAAGAGACCCAGAATACATGTCCTGTAAACCATTTCTACAAATGACAATTTTCACATTAGAATAGATTTCATAAATTATCTGTACATCTTCCTTCCTAATAAAAGAATCAACTAGTACAACTTTCTGCCAATAGTAAGGATCCCATCAACCACTCCCAGGCTTTGTGGAAACATTACCAATTATTCTACACTTACTCCCTCCAGGTAATAAGAGGCAACGCTGTTCCACTGTTAAAAAATCCTAATTATTCTACCAGTGTTCTTTATATTGAGTCTAATTTCTCTTGTTGTGACTTTCACCTTCTCATCCTATGTTTATCACTGTGGGGCATCAAGTTTACTCCTTTTTTCACCAAACTAAATATTTGACCTACTTCTTTCAACAATTACTTGTATTAGTCCATTCTCCCACTGCTATAAAGATACTACCCCAGGCTAGTCATGGTGGCTCACACCCATAATCCCAGCACTGTGGGAGGCCAAGGCAGGAAGATCACTTGAGGTCAGGAGTTTGAGACCAGCCTGGCCAACATGGTGAAACCCCATCTCTACTAAAAATACAAAAATTAGCCAGGTGTTGTGGCACCTGTAATCTAAGCTAATCAGGAGGCTGAGGCACGAGAATCTCTTGAACCCAGGAGGCAGAGATTGCAGTGAGCTGAGAGCACGCCATTGCACTCCAGCCTGGGAGAAAAGAGTAAAATTTCATCTCAATTTAAAAAAAAAAGAGAGCTACTACCTCAGACTGGCTAATTTATAAACAAAAAGAGGTTTAACTGACTCATGTAAGGAGCACCTTACATGGTACACCAAATGTACAATCAAGGCACACTTACATAGCCACAGGCAAAAGTGTGTGTGTGGGTGCAGGAAAAACTACATTTATAAAATTATCAAATCTCATGATAATTCACTCCCTATCATGAGAAAACAGCATGGGGAAACAGCCCCTATAATCCAATTGCTTCCCTCCCTCTACACGTGGGGATTACAGGTCCCTCCCTCAACATGTAGGGATTAAAATTCGAGATGAGATTTGGGTGGGGACACAGAGCCGAATCATATCATTCCTCATTACAGATGGTTTCCAAAACCTTTAGTAGCCTAATTCCCTCATTCTATGCACTCACTCTACTTCACCAGTGTTCTTCCTAAAATGTAGCATTCAACACTAAATATTCCACATGCAACCCCAAAAAAAAAGTACAAAATTAAACAAAATTTGTACTTTCCATCTTCTGCATTTTGTTCTTAGCAATATAAAAGTGAATTACTTCAAAGAAAAAAAAAGCAGCAGCTATATCACTGTTCCAAGTCATATTCAGTTCTGTTCCTATAACTAGTTCTCAGGTGAGGTTGTCTATATTATATACAGTAAGTCCTCAAATGATATCATTTCATTCAATGTCATTTCATGACGAGAAAAAAAGAAAATCTATTCCGGGTCAGAGCCACTGTCTATGTGGAGTTGCAGTGTGTGTTTTCTCTGGGTCCTCCAGTTTCCCCTCACATCCCAAATATGTGCACATTAGGTGAATCAGCATGTCTACACAGGCCCAGTGTGAGTGAGTGTGGGTGTGTGAGATTGTGCCCTGCAATAGGAGGGAATCCTGTCCAGGGCTGGTTCTTGAGAGTCTTGTGCCCTGAGCTACCAGCACAGACTCCAGCCACTCATGACCTTGCACTGGAATAGGTGTGTAAATTACTACCTTACTTGTTTTTATTAATCTTTCTTGAATGTATGTATAACTCACATTTATCTCAATGTTTAATATTAGAAGTGTTTGGGGTCTTTATTTAGAAGTCTGATGATGTTTTTGTGACCAGAAATAGGCCATAGGAACTTAATTCTTGTTTATATCAATTGACCTGTGGTAACATTTGTTTTGTTCTACATTGTTTGGCTTAAAGTCATAGTTTCCGAGAACCTATCCACAAAATTAAGTGAGGAATTACTGTATCTGAAAGATTTCTTAAAAAGCAATATGTCCTGTGAATTTGGAAACAGGATAAAGATGTCCAGGATTAGCACTTCTTTTCATCAGTATATAGAAGGTCTATCCAGTGAAACAAGGCAAGTTACAGAAACAAATGTTACAAAGATAAAAAAAATAAATAAAATTGTTTATATCCTCACATGACATGACTTTAAATATAGGAAATTGAAGGACCCTATAATCTAATTAATAAGTGTATTTGGAAAGATTACTTGATATAAAGTCATTATACACATGAATTGAATATACACTAGCAACATACAATAGAAAATTAAAATTTTAAATATTCATAATAGTATCAAAAACATAAAATGCATAGAATAAATTTAATGAAAGAAAATCTTTCTGAGATAAAGACCTGTATAAATACCATGTTTCTGAATTGCAAGACTTAACTGTTTTTGTCAATACTCACTTGATCTAAAAGTTAACGCAAATTTCAAGCAAAATCTCAGCAAGCTTCTTTTACCTATCAGACACTCTGTTTAAAGAAAGAGGTTACACACAGAAAAAAATAATATATATAGCTCCATGTGTATTACATTCAAAATGTATTTATGTTAATAGATATATAACAGATAAGACTGTGAAATACGGATCTGGTCTTTGTTCCCATTTCCCAGCATACAACTCCTAAATTCCGTGGGATCTTCAAAGTGCTCTCTGTTGTGTGTCTTTTGTCTGATAGGCTCAGGGTGGGACTGGTCACCTGAAAGACCAAGGCAGGATTAGAGGGTTGGGACCAGCCCCACTCCTCAACCTCCAGGAAGGGGAGAGGGAAAGGTCAACCACCAATGGTCAATGGTTTCATCAACCATGCCTATGTAATGAAGCCTCCATAAAAACCCAAGAGGACAGGGTTTACAGATCTCCCAAATAGCTGCATATATGGAGGTTCCTGGAAGGTGGTGCACCTGGGGAGGGTATGGAAGGTCCCTGCCCCTTCCCTCCTACCTTTTCCTATGCATCTTTTCATCTGTGTCTTTTGTAATTTTTTTATAATAAATCAGTAAATGTAAATAAGCATTTCACTAAATTCTGTGAGCCACTCCATCAGGTTAATCAAACCCAAAGACAGGTTTATGGGAATCCCAAATTGGAGCCAGTCCCTCAGAAGTTCCAGATGTTCAAACTTGTGATCTGTGTCTGGGAGGAGAAGAGGGGCAGTCTTGGGGACTGAGCCTCTGACCTGTGGGATCTGACAGGTACATAGCATCAGAATGGAATTGGAAGACACCCCGCTGGTGTCTGCCACCTGGTATGTGGAGGAAAAACCCCACACCTTTGGCCACAGAAGTATTCTGAGTTGGTGGTTGTGGTGATCATGTGAGAACAGAGGAAAAACATGGTTTGAGAGTCTTCTCCAAGAATCTATGATAATAGAAGGCAGAATATTGGTTACCTCTGTGGGAGGAGTTTTTTGACTAGAAAGGGACATGAAGGCGCTTTCCAGGGTGCTGGAAATATTCTAGGGCCTGGTTACATAGATGTACACATAAGTAAAAATTCATTAAGGTTTATGTAGTTTATTGCACGTATGCAGGGTGTGCCTCATTTTTAAAATGCTATTTTACTTTAAAACAAGCAATGTAGAGTACCTTGCATTTATATCAATTAAATTTTCATCTCACAGATTTAGTTCAATGCTCCAAAACATTAAGAGAATTGTGACTCTGAGTCTATCATCATGGGTAATAGCTATCTATTATTTAAATTGAATAGAATTGGACCAAGAACATAACTTGCAGCATCAGAAAACAGAAACTCATTGGGTATTTCATTCACCAAAATTATCCTAACTTTATACTTGTGCAGCCTACATTTATTCATCTTGTCACAAGGTTATCATGGAAAAACTTTGTCAAATGATTCACTGAAATAGACTAGACCTCGCTGAACTCTCAAATGATACTATTTTACTCATATTAATTGGATACTTTATATCCTTAAATAATACCCTTACATAGATTTCTGTGTTCATTCTATGGGTTACAAAAAGAGATGTATTGCATTTCCCACTGTTATTGTATATGTATACTTTTTCTTTTCCTTTTGGCAATTTTTAAGGCTATACGGTGTATGTAAATTTAAGACAGTTATAATTTCCTAGTGAATTGACTTATATCATTATGAGATATCCTTCTCCATCTCTAATTATACTTATTACCTTAAAAATGTACTTTGTCTGGTATTAGTATAGCTACACCAGCTTACTTTTAAATCGTTTGCAAGATATATTTGCTATATCCATCTACTTTGAATGTTTCTGTAACCTAATATTCAAGGTTTATGTCTTGTTAGCAACATATAGTTGAATCTTGGCCTTTTAATCCATTCGGATAATCTTTATCTCCTAGTACATTTACCATTTATCTTTTAGTCCATTTACCATTTGATATAACTGCTGATATGTCCGTTAAATCTATTAGGTAGGTGCAAAACTAATCGCATTTTTTTGCCATTGAGAGTCATGGCAAAACTGCAATTACTTTTGCACCAACCTAATACCATTTACCATTGGAGGGTTTCTTTTTGTCCCCTCTGTTCTATATTTATTTTTCTAGCCTTCTTGCTTTATTCTGAATTAGGTGGTGTTTTATTAGTCCATTTTCCCGTCTATTCACTTCCTAGCTATACAATACTATTCTTTTAGTAACCACAGAAATCATGAAATGAACCTTCATTTTATTAAAATCTAATTTAAATTTGTGGTTTTACCAATTGCTGAAGAGTGCAAGGATCTTTGAACATATTATTCCATTTACTCCTTCTGTCTTTTATGCTATTATTGCCATGTATTTTAATTCTACATATATTTTAAACCCCCTGACATGCACATATGTACATATACACAGAGATTTTCCAGTTTTTTTAATGGAAGAGTTTGTCTATAACAATCTGATTTGCCATTGTTGGATATGGAAACCCAAATAACTCTAAATTAGATTAGTAAACCATGATTTTTTCATTGTTCCTAAAGATAAACATCAAAGTTCCTTATGATGCAGCTTATCTTATGATATGTAGTTATAGATTTTATATTTTCACCAGCAGTTGATTTTAAACTTCCTTTATTTAATGCAAGGGTGGGAAAACTATAGGCTGTGGACCAAATTAGGCCTGCCACTTGTTTTTGTAAAACAGTTTTACTAGAAAACAACAACCACACCTATTTGTATAATTCCTATAGCTGCTTGCACACCATAGAAACCATATGGCCTGCAAAGCCAAAATCTTTACTATCTGGCCCTTTACAGGAAATTTTGCTGACTCCCTGATTTAATTCCTAAAATCCGTCATTTTCTTATTTTGCAAATCAAGGCTTTTAGCCACTTTTATTTCTCGGTTCTCTTTATCCCCACTCTCAGTGTTCTAACCCATTCTGGCTATCACTGGTGGACTAATATTTCCAAACTCAATTATAACTACATTATTTTTCTGCCCAAAAATGATAGTATTCTGTGCCTTATATGAGGTATCTATACACTATGTACTTCTTTCCTTTTTCTTTTATGGATGCCTCTAATGACATATTATTTTATTATATTACTAAAGCATTTATAGTATTCCTTCTTTGAAAGAAAAATTTGTCTTTTATATTCAAAAATTCTTTTTTACTGTACTACGCATGATAGATAATTGATATTTATTCACTTAACTGAATAATGAGTTTATCCATTGTTAGAAAACTTAAAAATGTTCTTTTTTACTTCACAGTCTAAACATTAGTAGTTAGACATCTGAAATGATACATATTATTTCCAAATCATTTCACTGCAATTTCAACGGAAAAATAATTCACCACCACCTCCACTGGGCTCCTCCCTTCTTTGTCATGCATTATCCCCCATAGAAGCTGATTTTCCCTTCTGTAGCAGTCTTCTGCTCCCACTGGCCAGTTCCGTATTGAGAACTTTAATCATCTAATCATCATTTTTCTAACCATGTCCATCTTGATGTTCATAAAATGTATTTTATCTTTTTTATTTTATCTTGCCATTTTGTTCAGAAGTCATGATTTAGTAGACAAAATTCTGCTCTGCTAAGCTATATTTACAGCCAGCTCACTTCCCCACCCTCCTTTCTATTCTAAAGCCATAGTTTAACAGAAAGGATAAATGAACATAAAGCCTGGGCCACCTTTACCCTTCTCCTTTATTTTCCTGTTGGAGACTCAAATCTCCAAAGAAAATGATAGATGATTCACCCCAGGTGACTTAGATGTAGAGAAGCTCTGGGTGGGTAGAACAAGATACAAGACCTACAAAACACATTGAAAATTAGTTTGAAAATTGCTCTCCAAGCAACTCTACCTATACTCCTTTGTTTGGGATTAAGGGACATTACTTTAACTTACAGTTTTGCATAAATTATTCTTTGAAACGTTTATCACAAGAAATGACTTTCTTAAGTTTGGGATGCTATAAGTCAAAAAAAGTTAAACAGGTTTTTCTACTGCAAATTTCTCAATATTCTAGCATGTATTATGGATCTGCAAGGGAGGAGTATGCAGCAATTAACTTTCCCAAGCTTTTTTTAACCCACTTTTGGAGATCGGCCATTAACATCCTGATAAACTACTGTAGCAGTCTTCCCTGTGAAAACAATTTGGTAAATGCTGACATAACTCCTAACTAAACTACAGCTTGGTTAGTAAGAAGGAGGACCTTTTTCAAGCAAGGTCACTAAAGAAGATGGTTTAGGACCTAGCAGGCCTTTTTGTTAAACTATATTCCTCTCATTATTTCTCATATTGAAATACTGTTGCACTGTAGTTCTCATTAAAGTTTAATTTCTTACAGCACAGTATTCCCAGCAAAACCTAAGTTATCTGCCTATGAGATTGCCCTGAAAGCTGTAAATAATAAGGTATATCCTGATGGTGGCTTAATTCTAACTGCATAAAGCTGAGGTTAGCCAGACAATGCAACTAGAAAGAAATCTAGCTTGAAGTCTTTATACTTTTATATATTTTATTTCATTTCATTTTATTTTGTTTGATTTTTAAGTCACTTAAATGATATTCAGAGTTTAAAAAGGGAATAAACTACAATTATATCCTCCTGGGCATCTCCTTTACCTTATATTTGCCTTCCCCAATCTTCCCTAGTCTCTTTCTTTGCCTTAAGAGAAAATAGTTCTGCCTGGTTTGTTGTGCTTCCTTCTCCTTTCTGGATAAGATTATTAATCAATTGCGTATTGTTGAGGCATTTATCACTTGAGCCAGCTTGTTGTAGAATTTTTGCAAGCCTATTTCTCATCTCCAACACATTGCAGGAGATGTGCATGGTGAGTTTCTGAGCAGATACATGCTGCAGCTTCTTCTGACAATGTAACCACTGAAAGTGTGTTTAAGAAGCAATCACATGCCGGGCGCGGTGGCTCACGCCTATAATCCCAGCACTTTGGGAGGCCGAGGCGGGCGGATCACGAGGTCAGGAGATCGAGACTGTCCTAGCTAACATGGTGAAACCCCGTCTCTACTAAAAATACAAAAAAAAATTAGCCTGGCGTGGTGGCGGGCGCCTGTAGTCCCAGCTACTCAGGAGGCTGAGGCAGGAGAACAGCGTGAACCCAGGATGCAGAGCTTGCAGTGAGCCGAGACTGCGCCACTGCACTCCAGCCTGGGCAACAGAGTGAGACTCTGCCTCAAAAAAAAAAAAAAAAGAAAGAAAAGAAACAATCACATCAGCCTAGGAACAGCTATGGGGCCTCTCATGATGATCAGAGAAGCCTAGTGGCATACTGGAAAGAAACAGATGACAGAAGAATGTTATCGGTTACTGAAATATTACATGTTCAGCTGAATTTTTTAAAACGATTTTCATGCCTGTTATTTTACTACCAGTGGTGAAAATAGAAATGGCTTCTTCTAAGAAAGTTAAAATATTTTTGTAAAGGGATTGTTCCCTTGAAGAACTAGTAAGACTTAAAATTGTATCCACATGCATTTCTCCCATCTCTTCTTCTTTCCCAGTTTGTACCCCCTTGTAACAAAGGATGAAAAGAAAAGTCCGAATGTGATCATTTAGACATAATTTGACCACTTTACTCCCTATGACCCATTAATCTCACTCCTAGGAATTTATTCTGGAAAAACAGTTTAACAAAAATCAAGTACTATATGCATCAAGAACTACCATAATATTTATAGTAGAAAAAACTATATAACCTAAGTATTTAATAATAGAGAAATGTTAAGTAATTTATCTAAAACATGAAATTAGCAGTTTTAAGATATAGGTATAGAAATATTGAATATACTAAGTGAAAAGGCAAAATACAAAATTTTTAGACTCTGAAAAAATATATGCCTATATGGTTACACTGGAAAGTGTGAATCCATGCACTGGGTAACTCTTATCTTACGAATATTACATCACTTCAGTAATAGGGGTCTATTGCTATTCCTTACAAAGATGTGTGTAGCACAGAAACCATCTCAGCATCCTCACATTTCCTTTGGGTGCTAATTAGGGTTGCATTTAGCAAATAAAAATACAGTATACCAGTTAAATTTCAGATTTTAAAAAAATTATTTAGGCTAATTTGTATAAAATATACTTTAGTACACTGGTTTAATTTTAGTATACTATATGTGCAATACTTGGGATATACACCCCCACAAAATCTATTTTTTATCTGAAATTAAAATTTAACTGGGTATCCAAGACAACAGGTCTAACGGGGAACTGGAAAAAGAGGGCTTGGGAAGCAAAGACGATTTAAACTCTAGTGACCCATCATCTTCTCATTTATGTCCCAACAGATAGAGGATATGTTGAACTTGGCTTGCCACTATGAATATGGAGTTCCCCATATTTGGTAGACTTTCACAGATTCTCCAAGGACCAGCTCATCCTAGGATGCCTTTGACTTAGACATCAAGTCTTGGTGTGGCTAGACATGGCCCATTTAAAACAAATGGTTTCATCTTACAAACATGGCACAAACCATAGAGATTACATGCAGAAAGAAAAATTTGAACTGCTTTTCTCGGATGAGGAGTATCAGGTGTTTAGACTTTTTGGACTCCTCTCCATGGCAAAACTTCAAATGGGAAAAGTAAAGATGAAGTATAAGCTGATCATGGTGGCATGTGCCTGTAGTCATACCTACGCCAGACGCTGAGGCAGGAGGATCCCTTGAACCCAGAAGTTCAAGGGCAACCTGGGCAACACATCAAGACCCTGTTTCTTTAAAAAATATATATATGTATATGTGTGTGTGTGTATACATATACATGTACATATATATATTACACGCACACACATATAAATGTTTTATGTTATGTCAACCTTAAAAATTAGTGTACCTATACGCAGACAAGCTTTTTGTAGCTATACTTTTAGGACATTGCTCCAGGAGGCAGAATGGTTTGGAGAAATAGGATTATAAGAATAGCATCCGAATTTAATAAAAATATTGATATCCCTTCAAATTCCAAATATTTTCCTCACTAACCACAAGAATCTTCTAGACATGAGCGTTTTTAATGAAGGGATGTCATAAAAATCTCCTCAAAACAGTAGAAGACAACTTAGAGAGCAGCCAGCAAAATGCTTCATTTTACAAATTAAAATGGAGGTACTGACAGGTTAGTCATTTGAAGTCACATCTATTTCATGGCTTCCCTTTAGGATGAATAATTGAAATTTTCCAAATTTCATTTTTCCTCCCAATGCAGAAAGATGACTGCAGACCAATGACTGACAGCAGCAGGCTGATTTACTATGACTAGGAGGTTCTTGGAAACTAAAAGGCAAAAGCCTAGAGAAAAATAAGTAATTCCTGATATTTTGTTTTTAGCAAAACTCAAAGATAAATTCAAGAATTATGATTAATAAGTATGTGTTGATTTCAACCAAGAATATAAATAATATTTGATTGTAAATTACACTGATTTCCATTTTACAAGTCAATAACCTTTTGCTATGGCAGCCTTCAACTTCCCATCAGGTGACCGTGTGCTGATGGAGGTAGAGAGAAATGTGGTTTTTCATAGAAATAACCCATCAAACAAATAATCAAAAACAAATCCCATATTTATTTTTTGCTTCCACAGACAACAGAGCTAAACATCTCTCTTGGAGAAATTGGAAGCTTAAAAATCTTAAAATGGTGGATAGTGACAATATGTTATGTTGTGGCCTTTTGTACTAGCTTGACTATACATCAAAAGCTAGGCTAAAATCAAGAACCCAAAGTAATAAAACTTGCACAAAAAATCGTAATCTATTATCAGATAACATGAAAAAGCAGTGTTTCCATAGCAGTTTAAAAGAGTGTTGGAAATTGTTAACAAGAACTAGTTTCTTTCCTGGCACCAGAATGTTGCAGAACAAAATGCAACTGCTGTTCCTTCATTCGAGATAAAACTACAGCTATAAAAGTGGGGGAGATGGACTCATAAAACACTTGCATAGAATTTAGTTACCTTTAGTCTCTTCTTTTCAAGGGAAGAGTGGCATCTTGTGGCATCAACACAATTTGCTGCAATAAGCTTACTTTCCCTGTTGAGCAAAACAGTTTGGAAAATGGCATCTGATTCTAGGCGACTACGCATATTTTTACGTGTCCTTTTCTCCTGGGGCCAGCCCCTCTGCTGCCCTTTGGTGACTGCAGTTGCCGTCAGAGGAGAGAAAGCAGTGGGTGGAAGCTGCTTGGTTTAGTAAACACAATCTGACAGCCAGACCACAAAAATGAGCTGCTTCCTGCACAGCTGGCTGTCACTTCTCCCCCTCTCTATTCCACTGTGGGTGCAGGGGAAAGGGCACCCTGATTTTCAGTTTTCCGGAGATTTTTCTCTTCTTGCTTCTTTAGCCTAGCAGATTAACCCTTCCTATAATTATAGTTTCAGGCACTTTGCTTCTTAAAACACGTGGCCTGTTTCTGAGATAGAAAAGAGTCGCTGTGGGTTTAGAGCAATTCCATGTTAGAGTTTTAAATACAATGTAGGGAAGAGAAAAGCCCTGCACATTTGGAGCCATGAGGGAAGCCAAAAGAGTCCAAAAATGTTTATTGCATGCCAAACAAAGGCAAGAACTCTGACACCGTAATAACTGTGGTGGAGGTTACCTTAGACTGTAAATCTTTGGCTTCGCAGAAGATCCAGCTTGGAGGGGAGTGGCATTTTTTTCTTCTTGTCAGACATGTAAGACAAAGGTCGGCATTTTCTCCTCATACTGAAATCATGCCCCCTAGTATGGCAGATGCGCATTATCTGTTCAGTAATCCATGCGTTCAGCTCTTTGTTAACCTGTCTGATCACAACCTACTGCTTTCCAAGCAACATCAAAAGGCTTGCAAAGATATTTTAAACCATCTTTATTAGTGCCAGTCATTTCTAATTTCTCCCTACTGTCCTTTACAAAAATATCTTTGGTGCCCAACTTGTTTCACCAAGCAGATCATTTTAATATACACGCACAATATGTGTGAACATTATTACCCCATGTCATGAAATTTAATGTCAACATAGTGTTCCAAAAAAAAAAAATTGTGTTCTCTATATTGACGTATCTTTTCTTTAAAAGTCCCCCCCAATTTTTAAGCACTTAGGTAGTTCTCTCTGTAAATAACACTATGTACACCTTTGTGTATATTCTGACTATTTTCTTAGGAAAAATTTCCTAAGTGTTACATTTCTAGGTTAAACAATATTAATATTTTACACATTTTCAAACATATTGCCAAATTGACTATCTAAAGCACTATGCCAATTTACATTCTTTTGAGCAATGCTTCCACACACCAATTGAAGTTTTATCACTTTTAAAAATGTTGTCACTTTGATAGATGAAAACCAGTGTCTCATTACTTAAAGATGAATTAGTATGATTTCTAGTGCATAGAATATTTATTCATATATTCTTCCTCTGTAAAAATTTCATCTCCTGTTTTGTTCAAGCCCTTTGCTCATTTTTCTATTAGATTATTTCTCTTTTCTTATATTGCCTATATTACATTTATATTTATATTACCTATTTTATATTATATAAAATACAATGTTTTGTATTGTCTTTGGATGTTTTTTAAAAACTCAACTATCATAAAAGCAGAAACTATTCTAACCCGCTCTTCTTGAAATCTTTCAATCTCAGGAAATGCTATCTCCAGTCTTCCCTTTCCACAGGCCAAAAACACTGGTGTCATTGTTCTGTCCTATATCCACTACACTACTGATACTAACTTCAGACTATATCTAGAATCTGGCCGGTCCTTACTACCTGTACCCAAGATAGCAATCTTTGTCTAAGTCATTATTTCCTCTTGCCTGGTCAGTACCTCTACACCTGTGTTATAAAACAAATAAATAGCCAAGTTCAGTGGTTCACATCTGTAAGCCCAACACTTTGGAAGACCCAGGCAGAAGGATGCCTTGAGCCCAGGAGTTCAAGACCAGCCTAAGCAACATAGTGAGACTGTGTCTCTACAAAAAAATAAGCAAATTTGCAACGTGTGGTGTTACATGCCTGTAGTCCAACTACTCAGGGTAGAGGGGAGGGGGCGCCGAGGTGGGAGGATCACTTCAGCCTGGGAGGTCAAGGCTACAGTCAGCCATGATCTTGCTACTGCACACCAGCCTGGGCCACAGAGCAAGACCTTGTTCAAAAAATAAAAATAAAATGTAAAAATAATTGCATGTTATCAAAGGTATGGGAATATTATAGTTTATTTAATTACTTTATTTTTTATTAAATTGTTTCCAGTTTCCCAATATTAAAAATAAAAAGCTTTAAAGTTAAAAGGTCACAGAAAAACAAATACTTTATGAGTCCACTTATATGAGGTAACTAGAAGAGAAAGTACAAGAATCAAGAGTTGACTTTTGATTCTGTGAATTCTGAGATATCTAGCTGACATCTAGAGTTGCACATGATCATTTAAAAGCATTCATTTCAACTCACTGTCTCATGCCTGGAGGCTAAATCATTACGTTTTTAAAAAGGATTCAGTCATTTTAATTGTCTCACTTAAAACAATTTTAACATTAAAAAAAAAAATGAACACCATATGTAAATACAATCTTTTGGCCCAATTCTGCATTTTAATACGGTAGCTATTATACAATGCAACCACCTGTGAAAAATGAGTCAACCATAGTTTAATAAGACTCTGGTACAGTGAAACAATTTATCATGTAAAATAGAATTATCACATTTGGTGATTATCAAAATTGCAAGTTGAATAAAATGAGAAGTTCCATCTGTTACTATCTACCTTTCACCCCTACATGAAGGAAACATAAAATGGAAGGGAGTTATATGCTGCTCCAAGTGGTTGCATACAATGAAAGTTCCCGTTTGGCAGGAACTATGTGTTATTCATTTTTGTATCACCCACAGTGGCTTGTGTGTAGTAGGCGTCTAAGTAACATTTGTGGAATTTAATCAAAGTCTATTTAACTGTAAAGAAAAATGTCATGGTCATTATTCAATACATTTACACAAGCATTTCTTATGGAATGTTAAAAACAAAAAAACAGCTTAACTTCTGGCAGCTCTAAGTATCCACAACACAGATGGTAACAGAGAAAACAAGTGAAAAAGGATTAACTGCCATAAAAACACTAGTACTTTAGTATTTAAGAGAGGCTAGTGGTTACCTTTAGGCCAGAGAATGGCTTAAATTATCGGTAAATGAAAATTAGTTGGTTTAATAACTTAAGACAGTAAATTAAAAGTAGCAGATACAACTACTTTAACTGAAACATACTGGTAAATGATAGTTACAAATGAGGGAAAGAAAGCAGTATTGACTGTTGTTAATATAAAGTAAATAATCTAAATGAAGTATTCACTGCTGGTAGCACTTTTCTCTTAGAGCAAAATGTCATAATTGATGTGTGTAATGATTAAAACAAGATTCAATTACATAAAAATGGCAATAGCTAGCATATAATTAGATGCTACAAGGATTCAAAAAGGAGTAAGACACAAACACAGCCGCCAGCAGCCTAGATGTCCAAAAGAGAAGATAAGAGGTGGCTCACACCTGTAATCCCAGCACTTTGGGAGGCTAAGGCAGGTGGATCATGAGGTCAGGAGTTCAAGACCAGCCTGGCCAGCATGGTGAAACCCCGTCTCTACTAAAAATACAAAAAATTAGCCAGGCATGGTGACCCACGCCTGTAATCCCAGCTACTCAGGAGGCTGAAGCAGGAGAATTGCTTGAACCTGGGAGGTAGAGGTTGCAGTGAGCTGAGATTCATGCCACTGTATTCCAGCCTGGGTGACAGAGCAAGACTCCATCTCACAAAAAAAAAAAAAAAAGAAAGAAAGAAAGAAAGAAAGAAAGAAAGAAAGAAAGAAAGAAAGAAGAAAGAAAGAAAAAGAAAAGCATATGACTATAAGTAAAGGCAGACTATGAAGTTTACACAGCATCAGGAATACAAAGGAAAGACAAATAAGAAAGGTGTGGTTCATGGAAGAAGTTCAATGTTTTTCCAAGTAAAGAGGAAAGATCAGAAAACTTCACCAGGTGAGCCAGTGCATAGCAATCAGGAGGGGATTCATAAGAGATGTAAATGGGGAGAGAGTTTGGAGCCACATTATGGAAGGCATACATATCAAGATGAAGATTTTTTTTAACTTAGTACGGGTGGACCTTTGAGACTCATAGAAGGAGTTTGAGCAGGAAAATATTTAATAAGAGAATTTTGGTAATGAGAAGGTCTAACAACATTGTGTGGACCTTACTACTCAACGTGTGCTTCCCAGGCCAGCAGCATCAACATATAATAGCATCAGTTTGTTAGAATACAGACTCTCAGCACCCCTGCTCCAGACCTATAGAATCAGAATTGTATGTTGACAAGATCCCCAGGTAATATGTAGCACATTAAAGTTTGAGAAGCATCGTTATAGAATAGCCTGGTGGGGAAACACTCTGGACATTGAAAACCAATTAATAAGTCATTGCAATAATATAATTGAAAGGCAAAAAATCACTACTACCATGCCCCACTTATGCATCAGTATCTCTCAGATAAAAACAGGGTGCGTCTTAAGTCATTCACTGCTGACTGTGATATTTATTAGACTTCTGGCTCTTTCTTTTTTTTAAGCCCTAGACTGAATCCCTAATTTTACTCAATTTCATCATCTCCCTTTCCACCATGTGGTGAGATCCCAGCTTCCCCTAAACCAAATTTGTGAAGGTTCTCTGTCATATATTGTATGGTAACCAAATCCTCTATCTGCAGCTAGGAAAATGGTGTTTTAAAAAAACATGGAAAAAGTAATTTGATAAGTCATGCCCTAAATCACTACTCTCAGCTGAGTTCCAGATATCCTAGAAGTCAAAGTTTCTTCTTAAGGATTTTATTTTGTTGAAAGCACTGTGATGGATTTTAAGTTACTTTTCTCATAAATAGAATACTTTACAAAGGATTGTACTCCAGCACAGATGCTGCAGCTGAGATATGGAGGAGCAGTGAGCAGACTCTTCAACCCACAACTCCACACCTCTGCCACTCCCTGCCAAATGAGACTTGCTGGCTTCAGACCCCCAGTGCATCCACCGGGTCCCTGCATGAATACTGTAGTCATGGCTCAGTGTTAGTCTGAAAGCCCTACTCCTAGAGGTCACTGACAAGCCCTTTACAGCCACCACCCCCACTGCCCCTTCCCTTGCTTCCCCCAGGCCAGGGAGGAAGCAGAGAGGGCTGGCACCTGTGCATGCCCCTAACAGTGAAATCCAGTGTTATTTCTGCAGGAGGGAAGTGCAAATGTGCCATACGCCCCATGGCTGTGAGTCTCCATTGCCCCAGCTGAAGGGACCTGCCCTCCCCAGTGAAAGATTTATAGCACAGCGACCCTGTCCCCATCTGAACATTTCAGCTGCTGCCCAGGGCCCTTCTGAGAGCCCAACCCCCACAGGCTTGTAATCTGCCTCAGGCTCCCACCAACTGAGCATTCTGCCTGTCCCTGCCTGAGAGTTCTGTGGGTGACCAAGGGACCAGCCCACCCCTCCTCATCACAGACAGCACCTGAACTCAGGGCTGGCCTGACCCCAGTCTGCATGCCATCCAGTGGACCATCTAGGGGCTTGGGACTGGGGAACTACCTAGTCCAGTCCAACACTGCTGGCACCTGACCACTCCCCCAAGGGCCTGAGGTTGGGCTGATCCAACCAGCCAATAACCCCACAGCTGACACTCATCACACAGGCCAGGAGGCAGAGTCCCCTCCCCTCTTCATGAAGTAACATTATTACCACATTAGAGAATAGGTGACCCATAAAGATGTCTGTCTTGGGCTGAGTGAAGAGGTTCAACCCCAAAACCACTCCCTTGGAGAGTCACAAGAGAGGCATTTGTCATGGCTCTGAAGATAGACAACAGTGTGTGTCTGAACTGAGATTCACAAGGCCAAGAACAGGGGTGTGATAAGCAAACAGATCATGTTTCTGCCTATTTAGGACATGGAACTGGTGCAACCTCCTCACCCCCCACAGAGACTTCAGCACATTTTACCAGCAGCCCCCCTAGTGACCCTCATTAGGCCTGGTGTCTGTGCTCATCTTTGGGATATTCATAAGCAACCCAGGGGGTTCAGCTCTGTCTATTCCCCTGCTGAACAGGAAGCTTAGGACTCTGGGCACTCCACTGTCCAGCCCACCACCTGAATCAACAGATAGCACCTCACAGTAAACAAAGATCAAGTACATACCCATGTATATACCTTGTGCCATAGCTGGCTCTTACTCGTAAGTGCCATCTACTGGCCACAGGTCAAACTGCACAGGTCAACATGAAGGCTGCAGACGGAAGTGCACAGGGAAATGGAAGCAAAGCCAAAAGACCCTACCCAACATACTCTACAATCACAACCCCAGGGTGGAGAGGAAAAATACAGGGAAATTTTTTAAAACCCATCTGAATGAAAAGAATGTCAAAAATAAGAAGTGGCAGGCTGTCCAGATGAGAAGAAATTAGCATAAGAATTCTGACATCATAAAAAAAAATTTGAATGTTGTGACACCACCAAAGGATCACACTAGCTCTCTAGAAATGGATGTTAACCAAAACAGAAATTCAGAAATGACATATAAAGAATTCAAAGTATGGATTATTAGGAAGCTCAAGGAGATCCAAGACAAAGTTGAAAACCAACATAAAGAAGCTACGAAAGCAATCCAGGAAATGAAGAAAGAGATAAATGTCTTATTTTTTAAAATCAGACAGAACTTCTAGAAGTGAAATATCATTTAAGGAATTTCAAAATAAATAGAAAACTTTAACAATAGACTAGATAAAGCAAAAGAAAGAATTTCAGAGCTTGAAAACCAGTATTTAAAACTAACAGAGTCAGGCTGGGCTCAGTGGCTCATGTCTGTAATCCCGGCACCTTGGGAGGCTGAGGTGAATGGATCATTTGAGGTCAGGAGTTCAAGACTACCCTGGCCAACATGGCAAAACTTTGTCTCTATTAAAAATACAAAAATTACCTGGGTGTGATGGTGCATGCCTGTAATTCTGGCTACTCAGGAGGCTGAGGCATGAGAATTGCTTGAACCCAGGAGGCAGAGGTTGCAGTGAGCCAAAATCGTGCCACTGCACTCCAGCCTGGGTGATAGAGTGAGTGAGACTCCGTCTCAAAAAAAAAAAAAAAAAAAAAATGAAAAAGAAAAAAATGCAGAGAATATCTGTAAGACACTGTACCAGATGAATATCACCAAGGTATATAGTCATCAGACTATCCAGAGTCAACACTAGAGAAAAACCCTTAAAGGGAGCTAGAGAAAAGGGTCAAATCACCTATAAAAGAAAAACAATCAGATTAACAATAGAGTCCTTAGTAGAAACCATAAAAGAGTTTGGAGGCCTATTTTTAGCATCCTTAAGCTTAAAAACACCAGCCAAGAATTTCATATCCTGCCAAACTAAGTTTAATAAATAAAGGAGAAATAAAGCCTTTCTTAGATAAGCAAACACTAAGAGAATTTGTCACCACAAGACCAGTTCTACAAGAGATGCTCAGAGGAGTTCTACACATGGAAACAAAAGAATGATACTTGCATCAGAAAAATGACACATAAGTAAAATGCTCACAGATTCTATAAATCAAATACACAACTGAAACCCCAAAACTAGCTAACAATACAACAACAGTAACAGAATCTCACATATCAATATTAACCTTGAATGTAAATGACCTAAATGCCCTACTTAAAAGATAGAGTGGCAAATTTGATTTAAAAAAATACAAGACACAGCCATCTGTTGTCTACATGAGATGCACCTAAAGACAAATTCAGACTCAAAGTAAAAGGGTGGAAAAATACATACAACACAAGTGGAAAAAAAAAGTAAGTAGGAATAGACATACTCATATTAGATAAAACTAATAAACTTAAATCAGCAGCAGTTTAAAAAGACAAAGAAAGTCATTATACAATAATAAAGAGTTCAACACAACAAGATTTAGCAATGCTAAATATATATCGACCTAATACCAGAGCACCCAGATTCATAAAACAAATACTAATAAACCTAATAAAGCTGATTGATAGCAATAGAATAATAGGATTTCAATATCCCCTAACATTAACAGACAGATCACAAAGACAATCAACAAAGAAACTCTGGACTTAAACTGGCCAATAGACCAAAAAGACCTGATAGACATTTATTGAGCATTCTACCAAACAACTGCAGAACACACATTCTTCTCACCTACACATGAAACATTCTCCATAATCAACCATATGCTTTGCCTTAAAGCAAGTCTCAGTAAATTCAAAAAAATCAAAATCATATGAAGTGTCTTGTCAGACTACAGGATAATAAAATTAGAAATCAATACCAAGAGGAATTCTCAAAACTACACAAATACATGTAAACTAAACAATTTGTTTCTGAACAACTTTTGGGCAAACAACAAAATTAAGGCAAATATTAAAAATCATTTGAAATGAATGAAAACAGAGATACAACATAAAACAACCTCTGGGATAGAGCAAAAGCAGTGCTTAAAGAAAAGTTGATAGCATTAAATGCCCCCATTGAAAAGATGGAGAGATCTCAAATTAACAATCTACCATCACACCTTAAGGAATCTGAAAAGCAATAACAAACCAAACTCAAAGCTAGCAGAAGAAAAGAAATAACAAAGATCAGAGCAGAACTAAATGAGACTGAGACAAAAAAAATTTTTAAAGATCAATAAAACAAAAAGCTAGTTTTTTGAAAAGATAAACAAAATTGACAGACCGCTAGACTAACCAAGAAAAAAGGGAGAAGATTCAAATAAGCACAATCAGAAATGATAAAGATGGCGTTACAACTGATAACAGATAGATACAAAAGATCATCAGCAACTGCTATGAACACCTCAGTGCACACAAACTAGAAAACCCAGAGGAAATGGATAAATTCCTAGATTCATACAACTTCCTGAGATTAAACCAGTAAGAAAAAGAAACACAGAATAGACCAATAGCAAGGATTAAATTTGAATTGATAATAAAAAATCTTCCAACAAAAAAAAAGTGTAGGACTGGAAGGATAATGAAGTGAATTTTACCAGGTGTATGAAGAAGAGCTGGTACCAATGTTACTGAAACTATTCTAAAAAATCAAAAAGGAAGAATCCCACGTAACTCATTCTAGGAATCCAGTATGACCCTGATACCAAAACCATGTATGGACATCAAACCAGAAAACTACCAATATCGCTTATGAAAATAGATGTAAAAATTCTCAACAAAATAGTAGCAGACTGGATCCAACAACGCAATTAAAAAAAAAAAAAATCATCATGATCAAGTAGGCTTTATTCCAGGGATGCAAAGTTGGTTCAACATATGCAAGTCAATAAATGTCATTTCACCACATAAAGAGAACAAGAACAAAAATTGTATTATTATCTCAATAGTTACAGAATATGCAATTGGTTAAATCCAATATCCCTTCAGAATAAACACCCTCAACAAACTAGGCATAGAAAGAACATACCTCAAAATAATCAAAATCATAAGAGTCATACATGATAAACCCAGAGCCAACATCATACTGAATGGGGAAAAGTATTTCCCGTAAGACCGGGAACAAGAGGAGAATGTTGACTCTCACTATTCCTATTCAACTGGAAGTACTAGAAGTCCTACCCAGAGTGGTCAAGCAGGGGAAAGAAATAAAAGGCTTCCAAATTGAAAAAGAGGAAGTCAAATTATGTCTGCTCACTGATGACGTTTGTATACCTAGAAAACCTTAAAGACTCCTCCAGAAGACCTGTAGACTTGATAAGTGACTCCAGTAGAGTCTCAGGATACAAACTCAACATACAAAAATTAGTAGCATTTCTATAAACCAAAAACATTCAAGCTGAGAACCAAATATTTCATGCAAATGAACCAAAAAAGAGCAGGAGTAGCTATATTTGCATCATATAAAATATGCTTTAAGTCAAAAACTGGAAAATGAGACACAAAGGTTATTATATAATGAGAAAGGGATCAATTTATAAAGAGGACATAACAATTGTAAATTTATATGCATCTGACATTGGAGCGCCTAAATAAATAAAGCCAATATTAATAGATCTCTAAGGAGGGATAGACTGTAATACCAAAAAAGTAGGGAAGTTCTATACTTTACTTTCAGCAGTAAACAGATCACCCAGATAGAAAATCAGTAAGGAAATGTCAGCCTTAAACTACATTTTAGACAAAATGGACCTAATAGGCATATACAGAACGTTCTAACAGCAACAGAATACACATTCATCTCAAGTATACATGGAATATTCTTGAGGGTAGGTCATACGTTAGGCCCTAAAATAAACCTTAACAAACTTAACAAATCATATCAAGTCTCTTATCTGACTACAATGGCATGAAACTAAAAAGCAATTATGGGGAAAATTTGAAAATTCACACAAACATGGAAGTTAAACAACATGCTCTTAAACAACCAATGGGTCAATGAATAAATTAAGAAAAAATAAAATATCTTGAAACAAACAAAAGTAGAAACAGAACATACCAAGACTTATGGGATGCAGCAAAAACAGTTCTAAAAGGAAAGTTATAGCAATGAATGCCTACATCAAAAAAATTTAAAATCTCAAATAAATAACAATGTTATACACCAAGACTCAAGAAAAAGAAGAACAAACTATGTTCAAAGTTAGAAGAAAGGAGAAAATAAACATCAGAGCAAAAATAAATGAAATAGAGACTAACAAAAACAGAAAACATCAACAAAACATAGTTGATTTTCTGAAAAGATAAGCAAAAACAATAAAACTTTAGCTAGACTAACTTCAAAAAGAGAGAAAACTTAACAAATACAATCAGAAATTGGGCAGGAGGTATTATGACTGATAACTATCATAAGAGACTACTGTGAACAATTATACAACAACTAATCAAACATTCTAGAGGAAATGGATAAATTCCTGAATACTTACAACCTACCAATAACAAATCATGAAGAAATTGAAAATATGAATAAACCAATAATGAGTAAGGGGATTTAATCTGTAATAAAAAGTCTACCATCAAAGCAAAGCCCAACACATGATGGCTTCACTGCTGAATTCTACCAAGCATTTAAAGAACTAATGTCAATCCCTCACAAACTCTTCCAAAAAAATTGCAGAGGAAGAAATACTTCCAAACTCCTTTTATAAGGCCAGCATTACCCCCAAAGTCAGAGAAGGACACTCCAATAAAATACAGTTACACACCAATCTTCCTGTTGAAAATAGAGGTGGAAATTCTCAACAGAATACCAGCAAATTAATCCAACAACATATTAAAATGATCATTCACTCTGATCAAGTAGTGTTTATTCTAGGAATGTAAGGACGGTTCAACAGATGCAAATCTATAAATGTGATATATCACATTAACAGAGTGAAAGACAAAATCCACATGATCATCTTAGTACATGCAGAAAAAGCATTTGACAAAATCTAACAACCTCTTATGTTAAAAACTCTCAACAAATTAGGTGTAGAAGAAATGTACCTCAACATAACAAAGGCCGTATACAACAAACCCACAACTAGCATCATACTCAATAGTGAAAAGTTGAAAGCCTTTCCTCTAAGATCAGAAACAAGACTAGAATACCCACTCTTGCCACTTTTATTGAATATAGAACTGGAAGCTCTAGGCAGAGCAATTTGGCAAAAGAAAGAGAGAAAAAGCAACAAAGTGGAAAGGAAAAAGCAACAAAGTGGAAAGGAAAAAGCAACAAAGTGAAAGCAGGAATTTCCCTGTTGCAAATGACAGGATCTCACATATAGAAAACCCTACATACTCCACCAAAAGAAGACTGCTAAAACTGATTTTAAAAATCAGTAAAATTGTACAATACAAAAACCAATTTACAAAAATCAGTAGCACTTCTGTACATGAACAATGAACTAACCCCCGAAAAAAACAAATCAAGAAAACAATCCCATTTACAATACCTCCAAAAAAGTAAAATATTCAAAAATGAATTTAACCAAAAGAGGTGAAATATCTGCATACTGAAAACTATAAAACATTAATGAAAGAAACTGAAGAAGACACAAACAAATGGAAAGATATTCCGTGTTCATGAATTGAAAGAAATAATATTGTTAAAATGTGCATACTACCCAAAGCTATCTACAGATTCAATCCAATCCTTACCAAAATTCCAATGATGTTTACACAGCAATAGACAAAACAATCTTAAAATTTGTACAAAACCACAAAAGACCCTTAATAACCAAAGCAATCTGGAGCAAGAAGAATAAAGCTGAAGGCATCATACTATGTGACTTCAAAATATATTACAAAGCTATAGCAATCAAAACAGCATGGTTCTGGCATAAAAACGGACATATAAATCAATGGAACAGGATAGAAATTCCAGAAATAAATCCACACATATACAGTCAACTGATTTTCAACAAAAGTGCCAAGAACATGCAGTGGATAAAGGATATATCTTTAATTAATAATGTTGGAAAAACTGAATATCCACATGCCAAAAAAATGCAATTAGACCCTTACTTCATGCTATATATAATAATCATCCCAAAATTGATTAAAACATAAGATCTGAAACTATGAAATTACTAGAAGAAAACATAGGAGGAAAGCTCGATGAAATTTATCTGGGCAATAATTTTTTTTTGGGAAATGAACCCAATAGTAGAGGCAACACAAGAAAAAAAAAAATACACTAGTGGGATTACATCAAACTAAAAATGTCTACACAACAAATAAAATAGGAGAATGAAGAGACAAACTACAGAATGGTAGAAAACATTTCCAAACCATACATCTGATAGGGGTTTAATATTCAAAATATGTAAGATACTCAAACAACTCAATAGAACAAAACCAAACAACTCAAGATGAGTTTGTGAACTTTGTAGGGACATGGATGCAGCTGGAAACCATCATTCTCAGCAAACTATCACAAGAACAGAAAACCAAACATCGCATGTTCTCACTCACAGGTGGGAAGTGAACAATGAGATCACTTGGAATTGGGAAGGGGAACATCACACACTGGGGCCTATTATGGGGAGCGGGGAGGGGGAGAGATTGCACTGGGAGTTATACCTGATGTAAATGACAAGTTGATGGGTGCTGACGAGTTGATGGGTGCAGCACACCCACATGGCACAAGTATACATATGTAACAAACCTGCACGTTACGCACATGTACCCTAGAACTTAAAGTATAATAATAATAATAATAATAATGTAAAGGATGAAAATAAACAAATAACAAGAGCAAAGGGATTAGGGTGAAGACTAATGTGCAATTAAAGGGATGTTGATGTGGATAAAAATGGAAAAGAGGGTTCAAAAAAAAAAAAAAATAGGCAAGAGAAGTGGCTGGTAAGATGGCCGAATAGGAACAGCTCTGGTCTGCAGCTCCCAGTGAGAACAATCCAGAAGGTGGGTGATTTCTACACTTCCAACTGATGTACCTGGCTCATCTCACTGAGACTGATTAGATAGTGGGTGCAGCCTATGGAGGGAGAGCAGGGTGGGGTGTTGCCTCACCCAGGAAGTGAAAGGGGTCCAAGAACTCCCTCCACCAGGCAAGGGAAGCCATGAGGGACTGTGCCGTGAGGGACAGTGCATTCCACCCCAGATGCTACACTTTTCCCACAGTCCTCACAACCCACAGACCAGGTTATTCCCTCGCGTACCTACACAACCAGGGCCCTGGGTTTCAAGCACAAAACTGGGCAGCCATTAGGGCTGACACCAAGCTAGCAGCAGCAGGTTTTTTATCACACCCCAGTGATGCCTGGAACACCAGCGAGACAGAACCATTCACTCACTTGGAAATGGGGCTGAAGCCCAGTGGTCTAGCTTAGCAGATCCCCCTTCCACAGAGCCTAGCAAGCGAAGATCCACTGGCTTGAAATTCTCGCTGCCAGCACAGCAGTCTGAAGTTGCCCTGGGATGTTCGAGCTTGGTCGAGGGAGAGGCATCCATCATTACTGAGGGTTGAGTAGGCGGTTTTCCACTGACAGTGTAAACAAAGCTGCCGGGAAGTTCGAACTGGGCAGAACCCACCACAGCTCCACAAAGCCACTGTAGCCAGACTGTCTCTCTAGATTCCTCCTCTCTGAGCAGGCCACCTCTGAAAGAAAGGCAGCAGCCCCAGTCGGGGCTTATAGATAAAACTCCCATCTCCCTGGGACAGAGCACCTGGGGGAAGGGGCATCTGTGGGTGCAGCTTCAGCAGACTTAAACTTTCCTGTCTGCTGGCTCTGAAGAGAGCAGCAGATCTCCCAGCACAGTCCTCCAGCTCTGCTAAGGGACAGACTGCCTCCTCAAGTTTGTCCCTGACCCTGTGCCTCCTGACTGGGAGACACCTCCCAGCAGGGGTCGACAGATACCTCATACAGGAGAGCTCTGGTTGGCATTTGGCGAGTGCCCCTCTGGGACAAAGCTTCCAGAGGAAGGAACAGGCAGCAATCTTTGCTGTTCTGCAGCCTCTGCTGGTGATAACCAGGCAAACAGGGTCTGAAGTGGGCCTCCAGCAAACTCCATCACACCTGCAGAGGAGAGGCCTGACTGTTAGAAGGAAAACTAAAAAACAGAAAGGAATAGCAT
This sequence comes from Chlorocebus sabaeus, assembly GCF_047675955.1. Taxonomy (NCBI): domain Eukaryota; kingdom Metazoa; phylum Chordata; class Mammalia; order Primates; family Cercopithecidae; genus Chlorocebus; species Chlorocebus sabaeus. The sequence continues at coordinate 39,550,578 of NC_132917.1, read as the reverse complement.
CAACATCAACAAAAAGGACATACACACAAAAACCCCATCTGAAGGTCACCAACATCAAAGACCAAAGGTAGATAAATCCATGAAGGTGAGGAAAAACAGTGCAAAAAGGCTGAAAATTCCAAAAACCAGAATGCCTCTTCTCCTCCCAAGGATCACAACTCCTCACCAGCAAGGGAACAAAACTGGATGGAGAATGAGTTTGACGAATTGACAGAAGTAGGCTTCAGAAGGTGGGTAATAACAAATTTCCCTGAGCTAAAGGAGCATTTTCTAACCCAATGCAAGGAAGCTAAGAACCTTGAAAAAAGGTTAGAGGAATTGCTAACTAGAATAACCAATTCAGAGAAGAACATAAATGACCTGATGGAGCTGAAAAACACAGCCCAAGAACTTTGTGAGGTATACACAAGTATCAATAGCCAAATCAATCAAGCAGAAGAAAGGATATGAGATATTGAAGTTCAAGTTAATGAAATAAAGTGTGAAGATAAGATTAGAGAAAAAAGAATGAAAAGGAACAAACAAAGCCTCAAGAAATATAGGACTATGTGAAAAGACCAAACCTATGTTTCAATGGTGTACCTGAAAGTGATGAAGAGAATGGAACCAAGTTGGAAAACACTCTTCAGGATATTATCCAGGAAAACTTCCCCAACCTAGCAAGAGAGGCCAACATTAAAATTCAGGAAATATAGAGAACACTACAAAGATACTCCGTGAGAAGATCAACCCCAACACACATAATCATCAGATTCACCAAGGCTGAAAGGAATGAAAAAATGTTAAGAGCAGCCAGAGAAAAGGGTCAGGTTACCCACAAAAGGAAGTCCATCAGACTAATAGCTGATCTATCCACAGAAACCCTACAAGTCATAAGAGAGTAGGGCCAATATTCAACATTCTTAAAGAAAAGAATTTTCAACCCAAAATTTCGTATCCAGCCAAAGTAAGCTTTGTAAGTGAAGAAGAAATAAAATCCCTTACAGACAAGCAAATGCCGAGAGATTTTGTCACCACCAGGTACTAAAGGAAAAACCAGTACCATCCAATGCAAAAACACACCAAATTGTAAAGACCATCAACACTATGAAGAAATGGCATCCAAAAAAGGGCAAAATAACTAACTAACATCATAATGACAGGATCAAATTCACACATAATAATATTAACCTTAAATGTAAATGGGCTAAATGCCCCAACTGAAAAACACAGACTGGCAAATTGGAAGGAGTCAAGGCCCATTGGTGTAGTGTATTCATGAGACCCATCTCACGTGCAAAGACACACATAGGCTCAAAATAAAGGGATGGAGGAATATTTACCAAGCAAATGGAAAGCAAAAAAAGCAGGGGTTGCAATCCTCATCTCTGATAAAACAGACTTTAAGCCAACAAAGATCAAAAAAGACAAAGAAGGGCATTATATAATAGCAAAGAGATCATTGCCACAAGAAGAGCTAACTATCCTAAATATATATGCACCCAATACAGGAGCACCCAGATTCAAAAAGCAAGTTCTTAGAGACCTACAAAGAGGCTTAGAATCCCACACATTAATAGTGGGAGACTTTAACACCCCACTGTCAATGTTAGACACATCAACGAGACAGAATATTAACAAGGATACTCAGGACTTGAACTCAGCTCTGGACCAAGCGGAACTAATAGACATCTACAGAACTCTCCACCCCAAATCAACAGAATATATATTCTTTTTAGCACCACGTGCATTATTCTAAAATTGAACACATAATTGGAAGTAAAACACTGCTCAGCAAATGCCTAAGAATGGAAGTCATAACAAACAGTCTCTCAGACCACAGAGCAGTCAAATTGGAACTCAGGATTTAAAAACTCACTCAAAACCACACAAGTCATGGAAACTGAACAACCTGCTCTTGAATGACTACTGGGTAAATAACTAAATTAAGGTAGAAATAAATAAGTTCTTTGAAACCAATGAGAACAAAGACAAAACATACCAGAATCTCTGGGGCACAGCTAAAGTAACGTTTAGAGGGAAATTGATAGCACTAAATGCCCACAAGAGAAACCAGGAATGATCTAAAATCGACAGCCTAACATCACAATTAAAAGAACTAGAGAAGTAAGAGCAAACAAATTCAAAAGCTAGCAGAAAACAAGAAATAAGTAAGATCAGAACAGAGCTGAAGGAGATATAGACATGAAAACCTCTTCAAAAAAGTCAATAAATCCAAGAGCTGTTTTTTTGAAAAGATAAACAAAATAGATGGGCCACTAGCCAGACTAAATAAGAAGAAAAGAGAGAAGAATCAAGTAGACACAATAAACAATGATGAAAGGGATATCGCCACTGATCTCACAGAAACACAAACTACCATCAGAGAACACTGTAAACACCTGTATGCAAATAAACTAGAAAATCTAGAAGAAATACATAAAATCCTGGACACATACACCCACCTAAGACTAAACCAGGAAGAAGTCAAATCCCTGAATAGACCAATAACAAATTCTGAAATTGAGGCAGTAATTAACAGCCCACCAACCAAAAAAAGCCCAGGACCAGACAGATTCACAGCTGAATTCTACCAGATGTGTGAAGGGGAGTTGGTACCATTCTTTCTGAAACTATTCCAAACAACAGAAAAAGAGGGACTCCTCCCTAACTTATTTTATGAAGCCAGCATCATTCTGATAGCAAAACCTGGCAGAGACACAACAAAAAAAGAAAATTTCAGGCCACTATTCCTGATGACCATTGATGCAAAAATCCTCAATAAAATACTGGCAAACCGAGTCCAACAGCACACTAAAAGTTTATCCACCACAATCAAGTTGGCTTTATCCCTGGGATGCAAGGCTGGTTCAACATATGCAAATCAACAAACATAATTTATCACATAAATAGAACCAATGACAAAAACCACATGATTATCTCAACAGATGCAGAAAAGGCCTTCCATAAAATTCAACACCCCTTCATGCTAAAACCTCTTGATAAATTAGTTATTGATGGAACATATCTCAAAATAATTAGAGCTATTTATGACAAACCCACAGCCAATATCATACCAATTGGGCAAAAGCTGGAAGCATTCCCTTTGAAAACCGGCACAAGACAAGGATGCCCTCTCTCACCACTCCTCTTCGACATAGTATTGGAAGTTCTGGCCAGGGCAATCAGGCAACAGAAAGAAATAAAGGGTATTCAAATAGGAAGAGAGGAAGTCAAGTTGTCCCTGTTTGCAAATGACATGATTGTATATTTAGAAAACCCCATCATCTCAGCGCAAAATCTCCTTAAGCTGATAAGCAACTTCAGCAAAGTCTCAGGATACAAAATCAATGTGCAAAAATCACAAGCATTCCTATACAGCAATAATAGACAAACAGAGAGTGAAATCATAAGTGAACTCCCATTCCACAATCATGACAAAGAGAATAAAACACCTAGGAATACAACTTACAAGGGATGTGAAGGACCACTTCAAGGAGAACTACAAACCACTGCTCAAGGAAATAAGAGAGGACACAAACAAATGGAAAAACATTCCATGCTCATGGATAGGAAGATTCAATATCATGAAAATGGCCATACTGCCCAAAGTAATTTATAGATTCAATGCTATCCCCATCAAGCTACCATTGACTTTCATCACAGAATTAGATAAAACCTACTTTACATTTCATATGGAACCAAAAAAGAGCCCATATAGCCAAGACAATCCTAAGCCAAAAGAACAAAGCTGGAGGCATCACACTACCTGACTTCAAACTACACTACAAGGCTACAGTAACCAAAGCAGCATGGTACTGGTAGAAAAACAGATATATAGACCAATGGAACAGAGCAGAGGCCTCAGAAATAACACCACACATCTACAACCATCTGATCTTTGATAAACCCGACAAAAACAAGCAATGGGGAAAGGATTCCCTATTTAATAAACGGTGTTGGGAAAACTGACTAGCCATTTGCAGAAAACTGAAACTGGACCCCTTCCTTATACCTTAAACAAAAATTAACTCAAGATGTATTGAAGACTTAAACATAAGACCCAAAACCATAAAAACCCTAGAAGAAAACCTAGGCAATAACATTCAGGATATAGGCATGGGCAAAGACTCCATGACTAAAACACCAAAAGCAACTGCAACAAAAGCTAAAATTGACACATGGGATATAATTAAACTAAAGAGCTTCTGCACAGTAAAAGAGACTATCATCAGTATGAACAGGTCACCTACAGAATGGGAGAAAACTTTTGCAATCTATCTATCTGACAAAAGGCTAATATCCAGAATTTACAACGAACTTAAACAAATTTACAAGAAAAAAAAAACTGTCAAAAAGTGGGGGAAGGATATGAACAGACACTTCTCAAAAGAAGACATTTATGCAGCCAAGAAACATATGACAAAAAGCTCACCATCACTGGTCATTAGAGAAATGCAAATCAAAACCACTATGAGATACCATCTCACGCCAGTTAGAATGGCGATCATTAAAAAGTCAGGAAACAACAGATGCTGGAGAGGATGTGGAGTAATCAGAACACTTTTACACTGTTGGTGGGAGTGTAAATTAGTTCAACTATTGTGGAAGACAGCGTGGTGATTCCTCAAAGATCTAGAACCAGGAATACCATTTGATCCAGCAATCCCATTACTGGGTATATACCCAAAGGATTATAAATCATTTTACTGTAAAGACATATGCATGTGTATGTTTATTGCATCACTATTCACAATAGCAAAGACTTGGAACCAACTCAAATGCCCATCAGTGATAAACTGGATAAAGAAAATGTGGCACATATACACCATGGAATATGTGCAGTCATAAAAAAGCATGAGTTCATGTCCTTTGCAGGGACATGGATGAAGCTGGAAACCATCATTATCAGCAAACTAACACAGGAACAGAAAACCAAACATGGCATGTTCTCACTCATTAGTGGGAGTTGAACAGTGAGAACACATGGACACAGGGAGGGGACAACACACATCAGGGCCTCTCAAGGGGTGGGGGACTAGGGGAGGGATAGCATTAGGAGAAACACCTAATGTACACGACGAGTTGATGGGTGCAGCAAACCACCATGGCATGTGTATACACATGTAACAAACCTGCATGTTCTGCACATGTATCCCAGAACTTAAAGCATAATTTTTAAAAAGTAATTAGGAAGGAAAAATTCTAAAAAATAAAAATAGGCAAAGGACCTAAATAGTCATTTCTCACAGAAGACATACAAATGGCATATGAAAAAATGTTCAACATCACTAATCAGAGAAATGCAAATCAAAACCATAATGAGATATCACCTCACACCTGTTAGAATGGCTATTACCAAAAAGACTAAGGATAACAAGTGCTGGTGAGGATGTGGAGTAAAGGAATCCCTTGCACACTGTTGTTGGGAATGTAAATTAGTGTAGCCATTTTGGAAAACAATATGGAATTTTAATTCCTCACTAAATTAAAAATAGAACCACCATATCATCCGGCATTACCACTACTGAGTGTATATCCAAAGGAAGTGATATCAGTATGTGAAAGAGATATCTGCACTTTCATGTTCATTGCAGCACTATTCACAACAGCCAAGATGTGGGATCAACCTAAGTGTCCATCAGTGGATAAATAGATTTTAAAAAATGATGTATTTATAAAAATGAAATACTACTAAGCCTTAAAAAAGAAGGAAATTCTGTCATGTGTAACAACATGGATGAACCTGAGGACATTATGTTAAGTGAAATAAGACAAGCATAGAAAGACAAACACCACATGATCTCACTTTTACATGGACTATAAAAAAATTGAGCTCACAGAAGTAGAGATAGAAAAATGGTAACTCCAAGGAGCTGGGGAAATGGATTGGGATTGGAGAGATGTTGGTGAAAGAAAACACAATGTCGGTGCAATAGGAAGAATAAGTTCAAGAGACCTATTGTATAACATGGTGACAGTACTTAATAATGATGTATTGTATTCTTGAAATTTGCTGAGAGATTTTTAGTGTTCTCACCACAAAAAAATAAGCACACAAGGTAATGCATATGTTAGATTCATTTGACATTCCACAATGTATACATATTTCAAAACATTATGTTGTACATGATAAAAAGATACCATTTTATTTGTCTATTAAAATTAGTTATTCAATTTTTAAAAAAGAGAAAGAATGGTCTTGGAATTAGTAGGGGAATGAAGTTTGGAATAGGAATAAAAGAGAATAAATTAGTGTACAAAGAAACAAGTGGACAAAAAAGAAAGGGGCCTTGTAAGGACAAGGTGCCATGACTGAGGGGTAAGATGATACAAATCTCTGGACTTGGCTCCAGTGTAATAATTACAATTATAAAGGAAGTCTTCAACCACTCAGTGTGAGGTTTCAATTATTCTCCAAACCTTACATCTTCATTTTCCATCCTTATTAATGTGACCCTTGTCTAGCCCATCCTTCTCCACTTTTTATCCTTCCTCTTCTTTCTGCAGCATTCCCTTCCCAACCTCTGCTTCATTTCTCTCTTCTTCTTTTTTTTTATCTTCCTGCTCATTATTAATTTCTCTTCTGCTTTTGTCTTCCTTCTTCCCCTTCATTTCCAACTTTTCTCCCAGAATGAAGCCTTTTAACATAGAGGTGTCACAAATTTTACCGTCATAATAATAAAAATAACAATAGCTAGTATTCATTGACCATGGTCTATAGGCCACGCACCGATCCAAACTCTTTATATACATTGATCCTCATACCAACTGCTATGGTTTGAATGTGTTCCCCCCAAAATGTGATTGTATCAAGAGGTGAGGCCTTTAAGAGGTGATTAGGCTGCGAGAACTCCTCCCTCATGAATGGGATTAAGACCCTTATAAAAGAGGTTTCACACAGTGTTCTGTTCCCTTGCTCTTTTCCTTCTGCCATTTGAGGACACAGCATTCCTCCCCTCCAAGGATTTAGCAAAGGGGTGTCATCTTGGAAACAGAGAATAGCCCTTAGCAGACAACAGAACCTGCTGGCTCCTTGATCTTAGACTTCTCAGACTCCAGAATTATGAGAAATAAATGTACGTTCTTTATAAATTACCCAGTATGTGTAATTCTGTTATAGCAGTACAAACGGACTGAAAAAATAACATAGGTGTGTACTACCCTTAGGCTCATCTGACCAGGAGGAAAGTAAAGAGTAGAGAAGTTCAATAACTTGCCCAAGGTCACATAGCTAATAAGGAGCAAATAATGAATTAGAACTCCAGGCAATCTGGCACCAGAATCTATGTCATTAATCACTATGCTACACTGCCTGCCCTAATCTACAGATATACTCTCAGCAGTGTTCCAAATCCCAAATAAGAACGCTTTTCATAGCAATGTTTTAAATATTTAAAAATGCCTGGTATTAATCTAAATTTCTACTGATAGCTCTCCCTATGCCCATATGTTTGATGTACATGAAGATGACATGCATGTATTTACATAAAGAGACAAGATATGTGAAATACGTAAATAACAAAATATTGTGTGTAATGTGATTTACTCTGTGTATTTTCCTTTTTAAAACATAGGTGTGTATATGTGTGTATGTTGAAGTGTTCAAAATTATATTTCTCTCTGCAAAAATGTTTTGGGGGTAAATAGGGTAAACAGTAGTTTAAGTTTGAAAGAGTCTGGGGTGGAAAGAAAAAATGTACTTTTCATTTCATTTCTCTTTGGATTGTTTAAGTCTCCTAACCGCACACATGCATTATTTTGTTTTCTCAACAATAAGGGTTAGCAGAATGGTGATATTATAGGCCATTTTTGCTTTGTTCTTTATATTTTATGTACTAAAAGAAAACCTAAGAAACATTATTTGCATACGCTACTACTTTAAACCCATTGATGGCATGAATCATCAATTTTTTCATAATCGAAATTTTCATTTCATGTTTGACATGGTTAATGAAGCTGTACATACTGGTACAGAATACAATTTTATGGAGAAAAAATGTGGCTTCTCTACAAAAAGCCTGCAGACTCCAGCCTAATGAAGTAGAAGGCTATAGATGGCATATCTCCAATACAACAGCATGTGGCCTTTCAAATGAATTTACATTAGAGCTGAAAAACACTCTTTCCTAATGAGAATATGAAGCTGGAGGTGGAGGGTGGGTGGCGGGGGGGCGTCGGTAGGGCAGTGAAGGACCCAGATTGTTTAAGAATTCTTTGCAAATCCATGTAATGAAATTGAACCTTTTACTTGCCAAAGACTCCTCAAGAAAATCAGAGGTGAAGTCTGAATATTGCCCAGTGACCTAGGTGATACCCAATGTCCAGGTAGTTTGGATGGTCAACAGAGTAATGGTCAATGGTTCCCAAGCAGGAATGTTTTGAGCATTACACTCAGGTACAACATCATTAAACTTGAATTCAGGCGCAAGAGCAGAGCAAGACATGCAAATCGGTCCATTGTTTACCAGCCAGAAAGATATTCAAATAAATGCACTGTTATGTTACTGTCATTACATATTTTTCACGCCATCAATAAACATTTTTTCCTCTAAGAAATTTAGAATGTGGCCCTCTGTCATTAACTAAGGATTTTATAATTTTGACAATTTTTAAATTAACATAATGTACTTTTTTTCAAGGAAGTTTGAAAAAGACTGATTTTTAGCATTTAAGAGCTACCTTTACTTACTTCAACCAACAAGAAGCTACACTAGAAGAAAAAGATTACATTTTCAATAACAACCAAAAAGGTAAAAATAATATGCAAAACTCACATTATGAGAAAGAACATTCTAAAAGAACCAAAAGATAAATTGAAAATACTAAAAATCAGCATCAGTAGTGATGATAATTCTCCTTCAAGTTAATCTATAAACCTAAGAAAAGCTCCAACCATGATAAAAGAAAATACCAACTGTATCTTTAGCAGCTAATCAGGAAGATCTACCAAAATTTTAAATGCACATACAAATCTCAATTCTAGGGATTCATCCTACAAATCGATTAGCATAATGATCCAGGTTCAAGGTTAATCACTGCAGCATTGTTTTTAAAAGTAAGGGACTGCAAACATCCTAAATGATCATTAATTGGAGGCAAGTTAATTATATACTGCACGTTTATCTAGTGAAATACTGTGCAGCTGATTGAAAACCAGGTATAGTATTACAAAATTCAAACTGTGACATGTTATAACTTCAATTTTAAACAAAGCACATTCCTTCAGACTTATTTGTGGAATTTTATTATTACTATTGTGCATATATAAAAAAAGGTTAATGAAATAAATTGCTTAAAAAATTTCTAAAACTTTTTCATTCAGACTCCAACTTTTCTGAATCAGTTTGAGACTCAGTGCCATAGAAATCCATAGTTTGCTATGGAATGCCATTCTCTGCGTTCTGCTATCATCTACAAGATCGTCTTCAAAAACGCCAACACACAGCCAGGTGCAGAGGCACACTCTTGTAATCTCAGCTACTCAAAAGACTGAAGTGAGAGGGATCCCTAAAGCCTGGGAGTTCGAGGTTGTGGTATGCTATGATCACACCTGTGAACAGCCACTGCACTCCAGGCCAGGCAACATAGTGGGACACTGTCTCTTTAAAGAAAAAAAAAATATATATATATATACACATACACACACACACACACATACACACTAACACATGTCATGTTAGTTTTGATATTAGAACCTTCTTAATTTTTATTAGAAGAAAAATATTGGAAAACTTTCAGACAGAGACTAGGACTCACATTTCTTCCAAAGTGGTCTTTCAATGGTCTGTTGACTGTAACATTAAGGAGTTGCAGTTAATCCAATTTATGCATGCAGACAGTGATGGTTACACCATGAACCCTGTTTATCGACAACAGTTGTAAGATACCACCAAATGTAAGCCTTATGTTAAGGCATTAAAATATGAAAAATATATCTTATTGCTGTTGAAATACACTAAGTGAAAAAAGCAAGGTGCAGTATAGTGTGGAAAGCAAACCATTTGTGTAAAAAATTGAATAAATAACATTTACATATGATTGTAGATGCCTAAAATATCTCTTAAAGAATACCCACATATACACACACATATCTGTTGTCTGGGGTGGTGGGAACAGCGTAGAGATGAGGATGGAAGGTAAACTTCATTGTATAGCCTTTGTGCCTTATACATTTTAAACAATGGAAATATATATATACATTTTTTTTTTTTTTGAGAGGGAGTCTCATTCTTGTCACCCAGGCTGGAGTGCAATGATGTGATCTCAGCTCACTGCAGCCTCTGCCTCCCGAGTTCAAGTGATTCTCCTGCCTCAGCTTCCCGAGTAGCTGGGATTACAGGTGCCCCCCCACCATGCCCAGCTAATTTTTGTATTTTTAGTAAAAACGGGGTTTCACCATGTTGGCCAGGCTGATTCAAACTCCTGACCTCAGGTGATCTGCCCGCTTTGGCCTCCCAAAGTGCTGGGATTACAGGCGTGAGCCACCACATCCAGCTTGGAAATATATTATTAATTCAAAAAATAATACATTAAAAATATACATTTGCTTTTGCTGTTTTGAAAATAAAATAAAAGTGAAGTGTCACTATATTCTCATCACATTAAAGCAACAGGTTTCAGTGCCAGGTAAAAATGTGTTTTCCATAAGAAGTTGCTACATTCATTGCCCTAGGCAGTTATTTCAAGATCCCCAAAGAATGCATTACCACAAGTAAAATCTGAAAGAAAGTATAAATCAGCTGATAAATCGCTCCAGAGCTGCCACTGTATTTTTACTGGTTGAGTTCAAAGATACATAAAGAAATTTTGTACCACAGAGAAATTGAAAAACGCCATTACAATCCATCCTTTTGATCTGCATGCTCAAAAACGAGAGGGATAGCAGTCATCCATTCAGTAAACTACAAAGTGGCTTTTATTATGGGAATATAAAGGCAAAAGCACTGACATGAAGGACCTCAGATTCTGGTGAGGTTGACATTAGTAATGCTATGCTAGGGTTCAGTGGAGGAATGCACACAGTGCAATGGGAACAAGAAGGGTATCTTAGAGATATATAAGGAGACTTACCACTGTAGACTGTCCCCTCCAAAATTCGTATGTTAAATTCTAACATTCAATATTATGAGAGGGTGAGGCATTTGGAAGGTGATTATGTCATGATGGTAGAATTCTTATGAATGGGATTAGTGCCTTTCTATAAGGGACCCCAAGTTTCCAGCCACCAGAACTGTAAGAAACAAATTTATGCTGTTTATAAGCCACCCAAGTTTATGGTATTTTGTTACAGCAACCCAGACAGACTAGCACACTTACCCTAGGAGGTAACACTCAGCCTGAATCCTAAAGGCCCCTAATGCTGAAGCAAACAAACTCAGTGGAAGCTGTGTTCAGACTCTATACAGAGCATCAACTTAACTCTAATCTTGAACTCATTATCATCTAATAATTCTCTATCAATTATCTCTTTCATATCCTCAACATCTCATTTTATACCAGCTTTTTCTTCTTGGCATAGAAATATGCTTATCTCTGCCGTCTTTAAATTATCTTTTACTCCCATGACCCCTTCTAACTATTACCCTACTTCTCTCCTTCCCTTTACAGTCAAGCTTTTTATAAAACATGCTACGGTTGCTATCTCTTCTCCCTCAGCTTCCATTCATTTTTACCACCTCACCAATAATTACTCTTACCAAGGTAGCCAATGAACTCTTCACTGACAGATTGAATTAGTATCTTATCGTATCTTAAAAGACCTCTCCATCTCCTTCCTTAGCTTCTCAATCTTTCAATGACTCTCCATCGACTTTATTATAAAAATCTGTGCTAACAGCATGGCAAATGAACATTACCTGATTTGAGAAACTCATTTTCATTTCAGAAACAAATGCCCAGAGAAAAAGAGATTAGGATATATCACAGACGAGCTTAAAAAAAAAAAAAAAAAGTTCATCACATTTAGACAATCAATTGACAAATATAACTTAAGAAGCATGTGGCAGACTTATTGGTCTCAGTAAGGACTTTCTTCTCAAGCAAAGCCTTAGGGGGTCAAGAGCAGACCAAAGTTCCTTATCTCTGTAGGCAGAGAGTTCTCAAGGAGCAAAAGGATAGCAGACTAGGTCAGACTAGATCATTTGAACTGACACGCTCACTAAGGAAAACTAAGAGATCTCTACCAAAAAGCCCACAAAGTATTGAGGTCTTTGTAGGCCAAAATTAGAAGACAAGACCAAGAAAGGCAAGCCCAGTCACTCAAAGCTACATTTTTACCAAAGGCATTTATTTGCTGATGATGGAAAAGAAACTTTGAAGTTCATCTGCATTTTAGAGTCTGCATGAAACTAAAGAGATAGAAGTCAAGGCCTGGACACTGCTAAGGGATGGGACTCTGCTAAATTAATCCCCGACTTCAACAAGAGTCAGGAAAAGCATACCCTCAGAATATAGGTGAACTAAAAATTAATCAGTCATAGTAGGGACCTGTAATTTAGGATCCCATCACCTGGATATCCAGAAAGCTCAAATTTCGAACCAAGATTATGGAGGTCTCAAAACCCATTATCTCTCCCAAAAACCTAGAGAAACAAATGAAGCCTCTTGGGAGAAGAGACCATCATCTAGAAGCCAAAACATTTCTCTAAATATCTTTTAAATACAATGTCCAGCACAGACGTAAAGATAGTCCAGCACAGACTTAAAGGTAATCAAGCACACAATGAAAACAAATCCTAAGCAAGAAACGGTATAAACAATAGGTGACAGAAACAACCAAATGATATGTGATGTATTCGAATTATCAGACACAGATTAGTAAAAACTGCAAAACAACACAAAAAGAAAACCCCTGTGTTTACTATATTTAAAGAAATAAAAGTCAAGATTAAAATTTGAGGCAGGAAACTGGAAACTGAAAAATTACCTGCTGCTTCCGCTGGTGCACATGTGCACACACTGCCCTGTGTGCCCCCTACCCCCATGCAAGGCCCCTGCTGATGCACATACACTCCATTCCACCACTGCCGCTGCTGACATGCACACATATACACTAGCACAGACCCTGCTGCCAACGGCCCGACAAAGCACTTTGGCCAGCATTCCCCACTGGAGTGTTGTTGCCAGCGGACCTGGAACATCTCAGTCCCTCCAGAACAGCAGGTGCTTAAACTTGAGGGGTCATAGAACAAAACCATGGGCCTGATACCTTGTCTCAGGGTTAGATAGAACACAAAGCCCAGGAGTTCTGAGTTAAGCCTTGACCCTCTGAAATCTTCCAGAAACGAAGCCAGTCAACTAAACTCACTTTATACCACATCAAACCCTCAAGTACATCAAGGAATATAAAAGCAAAAAACCTCATTCAAAAAAACAGCAACTTCAAAGATTAAATGGACATTAGCCCACACTGGTGAGAGAACCAGCATAAGAACTCTGGCAGTTTAGAAAACCAGACTGCACTAGTTCCCCAGGAGTGGTACTAAATCAAGCTGAAATGGCTGAAATGACAGACATAGAATTCAGAATCTGGAAAGCAATTAATATCATCAAGATTCAGGAGAAAGTCAAAACCCAGTCCAAGGAATCTAACAAAACAATACCAGAGCTGAATGCTGTAATAGCCATTATAAGAAAGACAGAGCTAAAAAGAACTCCCTACAAGATTTTTATAACATAACCAGAAGTATCAACAGCAGAATCAAACAAGCTGAGGGAAGAATTCAGAGCCTCAAGACATGTTCTTCAACTCGGTCAGACAAAAATAAAGAAGAGATAATTAAATAGAATTAAAACCTCCAAGAAATATGAGATTATGTAAAAAGATCAAACTTATGAATCACTGGTGTCCCTGAAAGAGAGGGAGAGACAGTAAACAACTTGGAAAACATATTTGAAGATATCGTTCATGAAAATTTCACCAACCTCACTAGAGAGGTCAATATGCAAATTCAGGAAGTGCAGAGAACCCCTATGAGATAGTATACAATACAACAATCTCCAAGACACATAGTCATCAGATTTTCCAAGGTCAATATGAAAGAAAAAATATTAAAGGCATCTAGAGATAAGGGGCAAGTCACCTACAAAGGGAATTCCATCAGGCCAACAGCAGACCTTTCAGTAGAAACCCTACAAGGCAGAAGAGTTTGGGGACTTATATTCAGCATTTTTTAATCTTCAATTATTATTTTAAGTTCAGGGGAACATGTGCATGATGTGCAGGTTTGTTACATAGGTAAACATGTGCCATGGTAGTTTGCTGCACAGATCATCCTATCATCTAGGTATTAAGCCTAGTGTCCATTAGCTATTGTCCCTGATACTCTCCCTCCCCCGACTCCCCAAGAGGCCCCAGTGTGTGTTGCTCCCCCCACCCCCACTGCCCCATGTGTTCATGTGTTTTCATTATTCAGTTCCCACTTATAAATAAGAACATATGGTGTTTGGTTTTCTGTCCCTGCATTAGTTTGCTGAGGTTAATGGCTCCTGGCTCCATCCATGTCCCTGCAAAGGACATGATCTCATTCCCTTTCATGGCTGCATAGTATTCCATATTTTCTTTATCCAGTTTATCACTGATGAGTATTTGGGTTGTACCCTTAAAGAAAAGAAATTCTAACCAAGAATTTCATATCCAGCCAAAGTAAGCTTCATAAGCAAATGAGATACAAAATTCTTTTTTCTTTCTTTCCTTCTTTCTTTCCTTTTTTTTTTTTTTTTTTTTTTTTTTTTTTTTTTTTGACATCGTCTCACTCACTCCGTTGTCTTTTGCCCAGACTGGAGTGCAGTGGTGCAATCTTGGCTCACTGCAACTTCTGTCTCCTAGGTTCAAGAAATTCTCTTGCCTCAGCCTCCTGAGTAGCTGTGATTACAGGTGCACACCACCCAGGTAACTTTTGTATTTTCAGTAGAGATGGGGTTTCACCATGTTGTCCAGGCTGGTCTCAAACTCCTGGTCTCAAGCAATCCACCCACCTCAGCCTCCCAAAGTGCTGGGTTACAGACGTGAGCCACCTTGCCCAGCCTAAGATCCTTTTCAAACAAGCAAAAGCTAAGATAATTTGTTACCACCAGATCTGCCTCACAACAGGTCCATAAGGGAGTGCTAAACATGGAAACAAAAGAGCATCACCAGTCACCAAAAAACACACTTACATACATAAACCATTGACACTATAAAACAACTACACAATAAAGTCTGCACAACAACCAGTTAACGACAAAAGATCAAACCCACACAGATCAATATTAGCTTTGAATATAAATGGACCAAACGTCCCACTAAAAAGGCACAGACAGAGCGGCAAGCTGAATAAAGAAGCAAGACCCCACTGTATGCTGTCTTCAAGAGACCCGTCTCACATGCAATGACACCCATAGACTCAAAATAAGGGGATGAAGAAAAATATACCAAGCTAACAGAAAACCAGAAGGACAGGAACTGATAATTACAGACAAAACAGACTTTAAAATAACAACAATCAGAAAAGACCAAGAAAGGTATTACATAAAAGTAAAGGGTTCAATTTCAGCAAGAAGACATAATTATCCTAAATATATATGCACCCAACCTGGAATACCCAGATTAATGAAACAAGTTAACAGAAACTTATGAAGAGACATAGATAACCACACAATAACATTGGGAGACTTCAATGCCCCACTGAGACTTTTAGACAGATCACTGAGGGAGAAAGCTAACAAAGATATTTGGGACCTGATCTTGACACTTGACCATATGGACCTAACAGACATCTACAGAACTTTCCTCACAAAACAAGAGAATATACATTCTCTCCTCATCCGCACATGGCACATACTCTAAAACTGACCACACAATCAGCCATAAAACAATTCTTGGCAAAGTCCAAAAAACCAAAATCATTCCAACCACACTCTCAAACCACAGCATGATAAAATTACAAATCACATCAGGGCTGGAAAGACGGCCAAATAGGAAGAGCTCCACTCTGCTGCTCCCAACAAAACCAACACAGAAGGTGGGTGATTTCTGCATTTCCAACTGAGGTACCCAGCTCAACCCATTGGGACTGGTTAGACAGTGGGTGCAGCCCACAAGGGCAAGCAGAAGCAGGGTGGGGTGTTGCCTCACCCAGGAAGTACAAGGGGTCGGGGAACTCCCTCCCCTAGCCAAGGAAAGCCATGAGGGACTGTGTTGTGAGGAATGGTGCTATCTAACCCAGATACTGTACTTTTCCCATGACCATCGCAACCCACCATCAAGGCAATTCCCTTGAGTGCCTACACCACCAGGGCACTGGGTTTCAAGCACAAAACTGAGCGGCCATTTGGGCAGACACTAAGGTAGCTGCAGGAGTTTTTCTTTTTGTATCCCAGTGGTGCCTGGAATGTCAGTGAGAGAGAACTGTTCACTCCTTTGGAAAGGCGGCTGAAGCCAGGGAGCCAAGTGGTCTTGCTCAGCAGATCCCACCCCCAAGGAGCCCAGCAATCTAAGATCCACTGACTTGAAATTCTCACTGCCAGCACAGCAATCTGAATTTGATCTGGGACACTCAAGCTTGGTGGGGGAAGGGGCGTCCACCATTACTGAAGCTTGAGGAGGTAGGTTTCCCTTCACAGTGTAAACAAAGCCGCCAGGAAGTTCAAACTGGGTGGGGAACCCACCACAGCATGGCAAAGCCACTGTAGCCAGACTGCCTCTCTAGATTCCTCCTCTCTGGGAATGGCATCTCTGAAAGAAAGGCAGCAGCCCCAGTCAGGAGCTTATACATAAAACTCCCATTACCCTGGGACAGAGCACCTAGGGG
The DNA here is from genome assembly GCF_047675955.1 of Chlorocebus sabaeus. NCBI lineage: Eukaryota > Metazoa > Chordata > Mammalia > Primates > Cercopithecidae > Chlorocebus > Chlorocebus sabaeus. The sequence continues at coordinate 39,533,806 of NC_132917.1, read as the reverse complement.
ACGGGGCGGCTGTGGGCACAGCTTCAGCAGACTTAGACATTCCTGCCTGCCAGCTATGAAGAGAGCAACAGATTTACCAGCACAGCACTCCAGCTCTGCTAAGGGACAGACTGCCTCCTCAAGTGTGTCCCTGAACCCCATTCTTCCTGACTGGGAGACACCTCCCAGCAGGGGTTGACAGACACCTCATACAGGAGAGCTCCAGCAGATATCTGTCAGGTGCCCCTCTGGGAAAAGTTTCCAGAGGAAGGAGCAGTTCCAAGAGAACTTCCCCAACCTAGCAAGACAGGCCAACATGCAAATTTAGGAAATACAGAGAGCACCACAATGATACTCCTCAAGATACATAATCATCAGATTCACCAAGGTTAAATTGAAGGGAAAAATGTTAAGTGAAGCCAGAGAGAAAGGTTGGGTTACCCACAAAAGGAAGCCCATCAGACTAACAATGGATCTCTCTGCAGAAACCCTACAAGCCAGAAGACAGTGGGGGCCAATATTCAACATTCTTTAAAAAAAAAAAAAAAAAAAAAAAAAGTCAACCCAGAATTTTACATTCAGCCAAACTAAGCTTCATAAGAGAAGGAGAAACAATATCCTTTCCAGACAAGAGATTTTGTCACCACCAGGTCTGCCTTACAAGAGCTCCTGAAGGAAGCACTAAATATGGAAAGGAAAAACTGGTACCAGCCACTGCAAAAAACATACCAAAATGTAAAGACCATCAACACTATGAAGAAACAGCATCAACTAATGGGCAAAAATACTAGCTAGCATCATAACGACAGAATCAAATTCACACATAACAATATTAACCTTAAGTGTAAATGGACCAAATGCCCCAATTAAAGACAGAGACTGGCAAATTGGATAAAGAGTCAAGACCCATCAATGGGCTGTACTCAGGAGACCCATCTCATGTGCAAGGACACACATAGGCTCAAAATAAAGGGATGGAGGAGTATTTACCAAGCAAATGGAAAGTGAAAGAAAAGGGGTTGCAATCCTAGTCTCTGATAAAACAGACTTTAACACAACAAAGATCAAAAAAGACAAAGAATGCCATTACATAATGGTAAAGGGATCAATGCAACAAGAAGAGCTAACTATCCTAAATATATATGCACCCAATACAGGAGCACCCAGATACATAAAGCAAGTCCTTAGAGACCTACAAAGAGACTTAGACTCCCACACAATAATAGTGGGAGACTTTAACACCCCACTGTCAGTATTAGACAGATCAACAATACAGAAAACTAACAAGGATATTAAGGACTGGAACTCAGCTCTGGACCAAGCAGATCTAACAGACATTTGCAGAACTCTCTACCCCAAATCAACAGAATATACATTCTTCTCAGCACCACATAGCATTTATTCTAAAATTGACTACATAATTGGAGGTAAAACACTCATCAGCAAATGCAAAAGAACTGAAATCTTAACAAACTGTCTCTCAGACCACAGTGCAATCAAATTAGAACTCAGGATTAAGAATCTCACTCAAAACTGCAAAACTACATAGAAATTGAACAACCTGCTCCTGAATGACTACTGGGTAAATAGCAAAATTAAGACAGAAATAAATAAGTTATTTGAAACTACTAAGAACAAAGAAACAATGTACCAGAATCTCTGAGACACTTCCAAAGCAGTGTTTAGAGGGAAATTTATAGCACTAAATGCCCACAGGAGAAAGTGGAAAAGATCTAAAATCGACACCCTTACATCACAGTTAAAAGAACTAGAGAAGGAAGAGCAAACAAATGCACAAGCTAGCAGAAGACAAGCAATAACTAAGATCAGAGCAGAACTGAAGGAAATAGAGACACACAAAAAACCCTTCAAAAAAATCAATGAATCCAGAAGCTGTTTTTCTGAAAAGATTAACAAAATATTTAGACCACTAGCCAGACTAATAAAGAAAAAAAGAGAGAAGAATCAAATAGACACAATAAATAAATGATAAAGGGCGTATCACCACTGATCCCACAGAAATACAAACAACCATCAGAGAATACTATAAACACCTCTGTACAAATAAACTAGAAAATCTAGAAGAAATGGATAAATTCCTGTACACATACACCTCCCAAGACCAAACCAGGAAGAAGTTGAATCCCTGAATAGACCAATAACAAGTTCTGAAATTGAGGCAGTAATTAATAGCCTAGCAATAAAAAAAGCTCAGGACCAGATGGATTCACAGCCAAATTCTAACAGAGGTAAAAGAGGAGATGGTACCATTCCTTCTGAAACTATTCCAAACAATAGAAAAATAGGGACCCCTCCCTAACTCATTTTATGAGGCCAGCATTATTCTGATAGCAAAACCTGGCAGACACAACAAAAAAATAAAATTTCAGGCCGATATCCCTGATGAACATTGATGCAAAAATCCTCAATAAAATACTGGTAAACCAAATCCAGCAGCACATTAAAAGTTTATCCACCACGATCAAGTCAGCTTCATACCTGGGATACAAGGCTGGTTCAACATACACAAATCAATAAATGTAATCCATCACATAAACAGGACAAACTATAAAAATCAAATGATTATCTCAATAGATGCAGAAAAGGCCTTCAACAAAATTCAACACACCTTCATGCTAAAAAAAAAAAAAAAAAACTCAATAAACTAGGTATTGATGGAAAATATCTCACAATAATAAGAACTATTTATGACAAACCCACAACCAATATCGTACTGATGGAGCAAAAGCTGGAAGCATTCCCTTTGAAAACCCGCATAAGATAAGGATGCCCTCTCTCATCATTCCTATTCAAAATAGTATTAGAAGTTCTGACCAGGGCAATCAGGTAAGAGAAAGAAATAAAGGGTATTCAAATAGGAAGAGAGGAAGTCAAATTGTCCCTGTTTGCGGATGACTTGATTGTATATTTAGAAAAACCCTTTGTCTCAGCCAAAAATCTCCTTAAGCTGATAAGCAACTTCAGCAAAGTCTCAGGATGCAAAATCAATGTGCAACTGGTGTATAGCATTCCTATACACCAGTAATAGACAAACAGAGAGCCAAATCATGAGTGAACTCCCATCCATAATCGCTACAAAGAGAATAAAATACCTAGGATTACAACCAGCAAGGGATGTGAAGGACCACTTCAAGGAGTACTACAAACCACTGCTCAAGGAAATAAGAGGGGACACAAACAAATGAAAAATATTCCATGCTCATGGATACAAAGAATCAATATTGTGAAAATGGCCATACTGCCCAAAGTAATTTGTAGATTCAATGCTATTCCCATCAAGCTACCATTGACTTTCATCACAGAATTAGAAAAAAACTACTTTAAATTTCATATGGAACCAAAAAAGAGCCCATATAGCCAAGACAATCCTAAGCAAAAAGAACAAAGCCAGAAGCATCACGCTACCTGATTTCAAACTATACTACAAGGCCACAGTAACCAAAGCAGCATGGTACTGGTACCAAAACAGACATATAGACCAATGGAACAGAACAGAGGCCTCAGAAGTAACACAACAAATCTACAACTATCTGATCTTTGACAAACCTGACAAAAACAAGTGATTGGGAAAAAATTCCCTGTTAATAAATACTGTTGGGAAAACTGGATAACCATAGGCAGAAAACTGAAAGTGGACCCCTTCCTTACACTTTATATAAAAATTAACTCAAGATGTATTAAAGACTTAAACATAAGACCAAAACCATAAAAACCCTGGAAAAAAACCTAGGCAATGCCATTCAGTACATAGGTATGGGCAAAGACTTCATGACTAAAACACCAAAAGCAATTGCAACAAAAGCCAAAATTGACAAATGGGATATAATTAAACTAAAGAGCTTCTGCACAGCAAAAGAAACTATCATCAGAGTGAACAGGCAACCTACAGAATGGGAGAAATTTTTTGCAATCTATCCATCTGACAAAAGGCTAATATCCAGAATCTACAAGTAACTTTAAAAAATTTACAAGAAAAAAAGAAGCAACCGTATCAAAACCTGGGCAAAGGATATGAACACTTCTCAAAAGAAGACATGTATGCAGCCAACAAACATATGAAAAAAAGATCATTGTCACTGGTCATTAGATAAATGCAAATCAAAACCACAGTGAGATACCATCTCATGCCAGTTAGAATGGTGATCATTAAAAAGTCAGGAAACAACAGATGCTAGAAAGGATGTAGGGAAATACGGATGCTTTTACACTGTTGATTGGAATGTAAATTAGTTCAACCATTGTGGAAGACAGTGTGGCAATTCCTCAAGGATCTAGAACCAGAAACACCATTTGACCCAGAAATCCCATTACTGAGTATACACCCAAAGGATTATAAATCATTCTACTATAAAGACACATGCACATGTATGTTTATTGCAGCACTATTCACAATAGTAAAGACTTGGAACCAACCCAAATGTCCATCAATGATAGACTGGATAAAGAAAATGTGGCACATATACACCATGGAATACTATGCAGCCACAAAAAAGAATGAGTTTATGTCCTTTACAGGGTCATGGATGAAGCTGGAAACTATCATTATCAGCAAACTAACATAGGAACAGAAAACCAAACACCACATATTCTCACTCCTAAGTCAGAGTTGAACAATGAGAACATATGGGCACAGGGAGGGGAACATCACACACCAGGGCCTGTCAGGGAGTGGGGGTCAAGGAGACAGATAGCATTAGGAGAAATACCTAATGTAGATGATGGGTTGTTGGGTGCAGCAAACTACCATAGCATGTGTATACATATGTAACAAACCTGCACGTTCTGCACATGTATCCCAGAACTAAATGTATAATAAAAATTTTTAAAAATAAAAATACAAAGCCGAAAAAATAGAAATCAATACTAAGAATATCAATCAAAACAATACAATTACGTGGGAAGTAAACAACGTGCTATTGAATGACTTTTGGGTGAACGATGAAATTAAGGCAGAAACCAAGAAATGCTTCAAAACTAATGAAAACAGATACAACGTATCAGAATCTCTGGAACATAGCTACAGCAGTATTAAGATGAAAATTTATAGTGCTAAATGTCCACATCAAAAACTTAGAAAGATCTCCAACTGCAACCTAACATCACACCTAGAAGAACTAAAAAACAATAGCAAGCCAAACTCAAAGCTAGCAGAATATAAGAAATTATCATAATGAGAGGTGACCTTAATGAAACTGAGATGCAAAAAAAATACAAAATATCAATGAAACCAAATATTGGTTTTCCAGGTTTTGTTTTTGTTTTGTTTGTTTTTTTGTTTTAGATAGACTGCTAGCTAGACTAATAAAGAAAAAGAGAAGATCCAAATAAACGCAATCAGAAATGACAGAGGACATCACCACCAACCCTACACAAATACCAAAAAACCCTCAGAGACTATTATGAACCCCTCTGTGGATACGAACTAGAAAACCTAAAAGAAATGGATTAATTCCTAGAAACACAAAATCTCCCAAGATTGAACCAGGAAGAAATTGAAACCCTGAACAGACTAATAATGAGTTCTGAAATGAAATCAGTAATAAAAAGCCTACAAACCAGAAAACACCCTGGACCAAATGGGTTCACAGCCATATTCATAAAGAAGAATTGGTACAAATCATACTGAAACGATTCAAAAAAATTAAGGAGGGAGAGCTCCTCCCTAACTCATTCTATGATGCCAGCATCATTCTGACACCAAAATCTGGCAGACAAGAAAAAAACTAAAACTTCAGGTCAATATTCCTGATGCATAGATGCAAAAATCTTCAAAATACTATCAAACCTAATCCAACAGCACATCAAAACACTAATCCACCACAATCAAGTAGGCTTTATCCCTGGGAGGCAAGGTTGGTTCAAGATACCCAAATCAATAAATGCGGTTCATCACATAAAACAGAACTAAAAATGAAAACCACATAATCATCTGAATGGACACAGAAAAGACTTTAGATAAAACTCATCATCCTTTATGTTTAAAGAAAAATACTCAACAAACTAAGCATTAAAAGAACATACCTCAAAATAATAAGAGTTATCTATGACAAACGCACAGTCAACGTCATACTGAATGAGCAAAGGCTGGAAGCGTTCCCACTGAGAACTGGAACAAGACCAGGATGCCCATTGTCACCACTCCTGTTCAACATAAAACTGGCAGTCCTAACCAGAGCAATCAGGCACAAGGAAGAAATAAAAGGCATTCAAATAGGAAGAGAGAAAGTCAACTACATCTCTTTGCAGATAATATTATTCTATATCTAGAAAACCCCATAGTCTCTTCCCAAAAGTTCCTAGACATGGTAAACAACTTCAAAGTTTCAGGATACAAAATCACTGTTAAAAAATCAGTAGCATTTCTATACACCACAAAGTCCATCCTGAGAGCCAAAGAATACAATCTCATTCATAATTGCCACACATGCACAGAAATACCTAGGAGGATAGCTAATCCAGGAGGTGAAAGATCTCTACAATGAGAATTACAAAACACTACTGAAAGAAATCAGAGATGACACAAAAAGATAGAAAAATATTTCACATTTATCGATAGGAATACTCAATATTGTTAAAATGGCAATACTGCCCAAAGCAGTTACAGATAAATGTTATTCCTATCAAATTACCAATGATATTTTTCACATAATTTGAAAAAAAAAAAAACTATTCTAAAATTTATATGGAACCAAAAAAGAGCCTGAATAGCAAAGAAATCCTAAGCAAAAAGAACAAAGCCAGAGACATCACACTACCTGACTTCAAACTATACTACAAGGCTACAGTAACAAAAACAGCATGGTACTGATACAAAAACAGATACATAGGCCAATGGAACAGAATAGAGAACCCAGAAACAAGGCCAAATTCTAATAATCATCTGATCTTCGACAGAGTTGGTAAAAACAAACAGTAAGGAAAGGACTCCCTATTCATTAAATGGTGCTGGGATAACTGGTTCATCACATACAGAAGATTGAATCTGGACACCTTCCTTTCACCGTGTACAAAAATCAACACAAGATAGACTAAAGACTTAAATGTTGAACTTAAAACTATAAAAGTCCTAGAAGAAAACCTAGGAAATACCACTCTGGACATAGGCCCTGGCAACGATTTTATAACAGAGGAACCAAAAGCAATTGCAACAAAAACAAAAATTGACAAATGAGAGGTAAATAAACTAAACAGCTCCTGTACAGTAAAAGAAACTATCAACAGAATAAACAGACCACCTACAGAATAAGAGAAAATATTTGTAAACTCTGCATCTGAAAATGGTCTAATATCCAGAATCTATAAGAAACTTAAATTAACAAGCAAAAAACAACCCCATTAAAAAATGGGCCAAGAACACGAACAGACACTTCTCAAAAGGAGACATACATGCAGCCAACAAATATATGAAAAAATGCTCTACATAACCAACCATTACAGAAATAAAAATCAAAAGCACAATGAAATACCATCTCACATCAGTCAGAATGGCTACTGATAAAACTTTTTTAAATAACAGATGACATCAAGGTTTTAGAGAAAACAGAAAACTTATACACTACTGGTGGGAATGTAAATTAATTCAACCACTGTGGAAAGCAGAATGGAGAAATCTCAAAGGACTTAAAACAAAATTACCATTAGACCCAGGAATCCCATTATTGGTTGTACACCCAAAGGAATATAAATCATTCTACCATAAAGAAACATGCACATGTATGTTCACTGCAGCACTATTCACAATGGCAAAGTCATGAAACCAACCTAGAGGCCCATCAATCACTGACTAGATAAAGAAAGTATGGTACCTATACACCATGGAATACTATGCAGCCATAAAAAAGAAGGAAATAATGTCCTTTGCAGCAATGTGCATGGAGCTATCCTAAGTGAATTAATGCCGAAACAGAAAAACAAATAGCACATGTTTTCACTTATAAGTGGGAGTTAAACATTGAGTACACATGGACACAAAGAAAGGAACAATAGACCCAGGGGCCTACTTGAGGGTGGAGAATGGGAGGAGGGTAAGTACTGTGCTTATTACCTGAGTGGTAAAATAATCTGTACACCAAACCCCCATGTCACAAAATTTACCCATATAACAAACCTGCATATGTACCCCCGAACCTAAAATAATAGTTAGAAAAAAAAGAAAAGAAAACTAAATAGAAAATAAGAAAAACAACAAAAAAGACTAAAACAAAAGCAAGTAAAAGACTAAAAATTATATAATATCTAAAATTAAGAACTCAGTGGATGATTTGAGCATTATATTAGAGATAAAGAGAAAATCAGTGAATTGAAAGATGTGTCAAAAGAAACTCTAAAATACAGGACAGAAAATTCAGAAAAGAAAAGATAGAGACTACATTGAGAGCTTATAACATATGTTTCACTGGAGTCCCCCAAAAAGAGGAAAGAATGTGTCAGAGGCAATATCTAAAGAAAGAGAGGAGCTGAGAATAATTTAAAACCAATAAAATACATTAATCCACAAATCCAAGACAAATAAATCCTTAGCAGGAGACAAAAAAAAAAAAATCCATACCTAGATACATCATACCAAATGGCAGAAAACAAAGACTAACAGGAAATCTTAAAAGCAGTTTAAGTAAAAAGACCTTCAAAAGATCAAAAATTAGAATTACAGCTGACTTCACTATAGCAACAATGGAAACCAGAAAATGGTAGAGTATTTTCAATATGCTGGGGCCAGGGAGGTGGGGGCAATCGGTGAATACCAACGTAGAATTTATACCCAGAGAAAATAACTTTCAAAAATAAAGAGGAAATACTGACATGTTTAGGTTTAAAAAAATAAAAATGAAGTTATCACCAGCAGACCAGAAGGAAATTTTAAAGAATATACTTCATGCAAAAGAAAAACGATCTGAGGTGGAAGTTTCAAAATGCAGCAAAGAATAACGTACAAGTAAGATGGTAAACATATGGATAAATACAAAAGAATATTGGCTGTATAAAATAAAAACAGCATCTTATGGCATTTAAAATATTATAGCAAAATTACTTGGCAACAGTAATATATAAGTTAGAAGGGAAATAAATGGAGCTGAACTATTCTAAGGTTCTTTGTATTATCTGGTAGAAGGGTAAAAACATTTATTAACATTAGACTTTTATAAATTATTAATGAATATTTTTGATAATTATAAATGCATTTTTTTAATTTTGAGAGTAAGCACTAAAAGAATGTTTAATGTAATTCCTAAACTACTAGATTTTTAAACAATGGAATCATAATTAAATTCAAAAGAAGGCAGTAAAGAAAAAAAAAAAGAATGAGTGGGACAAATAGAAGGCACAAAATAAGATGATAGATTTATTTCATTTCATTTCATTTTTTGAGACCGAGTCTTGCTCTGTTGCCCAAGCTGGGGTGCTGTGGCACAATCTTGGCTCACTGCAACTTCCACCTCCAGGCTCAAGTGATTCTTGCGCCTCAGCCTACCCAGTAGCTGGGATTACAGGAGTGCGCCACTACGACTGGCTAATTTCTTTATTTTTAGTAGAGATGGGGTTTCACCATGTTGGACAGGCTGGTCTTGAACTCCTGGCCTCAAGTGATCCACCTGACTCGACTTCCCAAAGTGCTAAGATTACAGGAGTGAGCCACCACACCCGGCTGAGATGGTAGATTTAAATTCAAACACTTAGTAATTTCAATAAATGGACAGAACCTCAGAATTAGAAAGCCTTCTCCACCCAGATGCAGGAAGTGCTGGAACGATCAAGTTTCTCCTTGGGCACAGATGGAGGCAAGTTGCCCTGTAAACTTTTCCACTGGGTAACCTGAGATTTTGCCACTATTCTCCAACCTGGGTGACACAGTGAGACTCTGTCTCAAAACAACAACAACAACTTTGCAGCTTGGAAGAGCCGAAAAAAATGCATGCTCTATTGGGGCAACTTGGTCAACTGGATGCCATGAGAAAATGGAAGGAGAAGGTAGAATCGTTTGGACGTCCCTTCCAAATTTCATGTTGAGATGCAATCCCCAGTGTTGGAGGTAGGACCTGATGGGAGGTGTTTGGGTTGTGGGGGTGGATCCCTAATGGCTTGGTGCTGTCCCAGAGATAGTGAGTTCTCGCAAGATCTGGTTGTTGTAAAGTATGGCACCTCCCCAGCTCCACTCTCTTGCTCCTGCTTTCTCCATGTGAAATGCCTGCTCCCGCTTCACCTTCCTCCATGAGTAAAAGCTCCCTGAGGTCTCCCCAGAAGCAAAGCAGATGGTGGTGCCATGCTTGTTCAGCTTGCAGAACCATGAGCCAATTAAACCTCTTTTCTTTATAAATTACCCAGTCTCAAGTATTTCTTTATAGCAGTGCAAGAATGACCTAACACAGAAGGGTCTCAAGAGAAAATGGAAGGGGATACCCTGTTGAACACTCAAACGTGCCCACTTCCTGTTCCCAGTTTTATCAGGAAAATAATTCACTTTTTCCCTGAGAGAGATGCAGGAGGGGGCAGAGAAGGGTCAAGAGTATTACAATAATTGATAAAGCTCAGGAAAAGTCGGGCCACTTCCACAGAAATATTTTTTGTTTTAGTCTAGGCCATTATGACATGTTTATTTGAGGTGAGGGGGGAAGTGAGTGTACATAGAAGGAAACTCTTTGAAAAGATATAAAGTCCATACCAAGTTTAAGGAGGACTGGAGAGAATGAGTCAAGGGTTGTTAGGACAAAAATAAAGAGTAATAGGAGGAGATACAAATGATGGGGAGCAATAGGGGAAGAAAATTGGTTAATACAAAACTTCAGATGGCATATCATTCCTTCGAGGCTGTATGTCTATCTTTACCTACATCCTCTTGAAAAATATCAATTGCACAAAAGCACTTTTTTAAAGGTGCATTTTTCAGCTAAAATGGGAGAGCAGTTTCAATCAAAGGGCTCAAGTAGAGTTAGAAAGGATATCATCTCAACCCTTCCATTTTTAAAAATACCCCTAAGCCAGTCACCTCAGAAAGATAAAAATATATCCTGTATTTAAAGACCTCTAAGAAAGATTTTACATGCCATCTTGAAAATTAATTTCAGCACTTTAACACTACTTCTTTTATCAATTAAATTAACCATTATTCAGAACCTTAACAGGAGCTTATTCAAAAAAAAATGCAATTTAACCTACGACTAAATCCAATTTTTTTCCTTCCAAAAGACAGATATTATGTGAGTGCCATAAGGCTGGTGGTAAAACACCCCATCAAACTCTCAAGCAAATCTCCCCACAAGAAGACTTAGAAAAGTAGGAAGTTGCATGAAAATGAAAAAACCAGAAACAGCATCGTTCTTCATCATTATTGCTTGACAGATCTGGTGTAGGTGGAGAATTTATAATGCTAAAGTGAATTGCTTGACTTTGCAGAAATCAATGGAAGTAAAATTCAATTTAAACTTTTTATTAAAATAACATAAATTGTAAGATGTGACTTTCCTGTCATAGTAAATCATCAAGACTGGTAAGGATTACTAAAGGTAGAACCAGAAAATCATCATTCAAGTACATGAATTATGCCCTTGCGAATAGAGTATTGGCCCTTTTGAGCCCATCAAGACGAGAAAATTTAAGCCAAATCTATATATTGCAGGCACACTGAACTGCAATATAGCATTCTAGGCATGTCAGCAGTCCCCAGAGACAGTGATTGGTATGGCCAAGTCGATTACACAGTAATATGCATCAATTATCCAAATTACTGAAATTTGGAAAGAGACCAGGTTATACACTATCCTTTTCAAAATAGCGATATAGCTTGAGAACTGGCAATATTATGAAGAATGCACACTTGTGGTATTCTATGCTGAACCTCATCTTAAGCCAAAACAAACAAAGCAAAACAAAAAACAGCTAGAGAGAATCAAGTGCATTTAAAATGCTAACACAAAACCCATAAGAGATATTTGGGGATCCAGAGGGTGGGGAAGAAATGGCATTCCAAATTCACCAGCAGGTTGGCAAACTGGGGCCTGAGCTTGGACTCCTCTCCCAAAATACTCATTATAAGCCAAGGTAGCAAATATCCCCAGAGAAATATAGGCTTGGAAGGAAAATGGCATTAGAACGGCATAAGTGCTGTAAAACAAAAGACAGCAAACCATAACACATAGCAGAGATGAATTCGTGGAACAAAGAGATTAGGAATTTAAGGTAAGCATAAAATCACGTATTGGTTACACGATGCAGAAACGAGAATTTTAAAGAATCAGTGAAGAACCATGACAGGCAGCATGGATAGAGGAGAAAACTACCTTAGAGAATTGGAAGACCAAAGAAAACAACCATCCCAGAAGGATTCAGGAATGGAGTCACAGATGGAATATATGAAGGATATGAATACATGAAAAGATATAAGAATAGTGCTACCATCTGTATAATAATGTAATAGGAGTCCCAGAGTAAGAAAACAAAGTAAACAGAAGGAAGTAAATATTTGAAAAATTAATGACTGAAATGAAAGATGAAACACTTCAGTTTGTAAAGGCTCAGAGTGCCAAGGACCTTACAGAAGAGAGAGGGTAAAGAAAATCCAAAATCCAGACATCAATGAGAAAAAACTGAAGCACTTCAAAGTTTGAGATTAAATGAGTAAAGCTTTCAGAAAGAAAGCATCTCAACTATAAAGAACGACGCTGAGATTGTTACCAGTCTTCCCAGTATTTACACTAGAGACAATGGAAGAATATTTTTAAAGTGTTTCAGGAAGATAACATTAAATGTAGAATTTCATGTCCAGTAATCTATCATTTAAATATGAGAAGACAATAAGGATATTCTTTGTATGCAAAGCCTCGGAAGATTTACCACACAAAGACCTCCTGCAAAAACACCCTTAGAAAAAGGACTGTAACAAAAAGAAAAAAAAAAAACAAAACCAGATACATGGAAGTTAAGATGAGCAAATAATTCAGTAAAATTTATTTTATCTAAAAAAAGCAAAGGCAGAAAAAGTGAATGAACATACATAATAATCCAGAAGTAAAACTGGATGATAATAAATGACATTTCTTCAGGGAAGAGGGGGCTGGAAGCTGCAGTCAGAGAGAAGTGAGACTTCATTTGACAGATGAGGAAACTGAGGCACAGAGAGGTTAGGGAATCTGAACAAGAGGCAGCACCAAGATTCAAACTCAGGCAGTCTGACTCAGAGTTCATAGCCTTCAGGGGAAACTGTTCCACCTCAGATCATCAGGCACTAGATTCTCATAAGGCGTATACAACCTAGATTCCTCGCATTGTGCTATGAGAATCTAACGCCACTGCTGATCAGAGAGAAGGCAAGGCTCAGGCGGTAATGCTCACTCACCCGCCACTCACCTCCTGCTGTGCAACCCAGCTTCTAACAGGTTGCGACCTGTACAGGTCTGTGGCTCATGGGTTGGGAACCCTTGAGATAGACAACAAATAAACAAAGTAATAGAACAAGTCAGCAAATTCTAGCTTCCAAGCTGGCTACCTATATTTATAAATAAAGTTTTATTGGAAGACAACTATGCCCATTCATTTACGTATTTTCTATGGCTGCTTTTTCATTACAGCAGCAGAGTTGAGTAGTTATCACAGAGACTATACGGTCTGAAAAACCCAAAATACTACCTGTCCTTTAAGGAAAGCTTGCCAGCACTTGCTACAGAAGACGTAAACAATAAAATTAACCAGCTCAACCATTTTATACCTAGAGAGCATTTTACACCTGGAGAGTCTACATATCTTCCAAAAAGTGCATCAGATTAACTCCTGTAAAGCTCTAATTCCACCCTCACTGCACGAATACCACAGCTGTCCAAAATATAACCCTAGCCACAATATTAGAGAATAAGACAAACATTAAGGACCAAAGAAGATGAAAAGCTATATCTTAAGAAAGTGCTTTTGCGTGTGACAGTTACATACACAGATCTTCGATGCTAATTTAAATGAATGTAGATGTCTAAGTAAAATATCTCCATGCAACTGTGAACATTTGTCGACAAGTTTTTAATAAGCACTTGCTGCACATCTCTTAAAAGAGAAAGAGTGACATATAGCAGGTAAGAGTTTGGGCTTAGAGGCCAAACAGCAAAAGTCTTATTTTCTTTTCTGCCCATTAACAGTGTGTATCTTTGGAGGAAGTCACCTAACTACAGTTTGCCCCAATTTCCTGATCTGTAAAATAAGGCAAATAATAATATCCACCTGATCACAGAGTTACTGGGAGTAATAAGTAAGATAACGTAAATGAAAACAGAGTTTAGCATACTTCCTATGTGTTTTCACATAGGAAGTCTTCAACAGACACTATTGAATTACATATCTATTGGGGATACTATAAATAATTGGAAACCACCATGACTCCAGAAACAATGGTGCTATGAGATTATTTTCTTTTGTGATCTTTTTCCTGTTCTAGCTGCTGAACCAGTCAGTTCAGTTTACTGCTATCCACTATTTTCTCACTAGAGGAGAATATCTATGTATAGAAATAAATGTTGTTGGGGAGGGGACAGAGGAAAGAGCCTGGTATCTGTAATAAGGAGAGAATAGAGTTCAACATGTAAAGAAATCCAAATTTAGGAGGCTATCTTTTATTTAGTTCTTTGAATGCCTCCTAATAATGACTATCATAAATGATAGTTGAGGTAGAAATGTTTTTATGATCAGTACCATAGAAAGCAAGGTGTTAGCACGAAGGACCTCTATGGTAGGAAATCAATTTTTAAAATAGAAGTGTAAGGAATATTTTCTCTTAACTCTAACCATGATGGTGTAGGTCAAAAAGCTATATCTCATTCTGAGTATGGATGAAAAGATATAAAAATAGGATTGCCAGACTTCAAACGTGTCAAAAGACAAAATTACAACAAATTTAGTTTAACGATCTAAATTGGCTTTTATTCATGATTCTAGAATTGGGCAACACCTCATTCTGTAAGATAGGATGAGTGTTCCAATGAGCTGAGCAGAGGAGGTTGGCTTTACAGATAGAAAAGGGCTGAAAAAAGCAGAAACAGAACAGAAATAGATTGGTCATTTCAAAGTTACTTTCCTTGTGAAGGTTAAAGCAGAAGGGACTTCCTTATCATGCCGACTAAAACTGGCCTGCTTGGGGATTTGGCTATTATCGCGCTCTCTCTCTATTTCTGGGAAGGTCAGATAAACAACTTAGTTTCGGCTTGGTGGTGTGGAGCTTCAGTGTGAGTGACCCCACTTGGGTTTGGCCTGTCAGACCTAATGCAGGATCTCAGTCCAAACCAAAGTCCTCCTCTAAATTTTGTTTAGCGTAAGTAGCAAAGTTTCACCAAAATTTAGGAGACTCCTTTTTTAAAAAATCATACCGGCATCAGAAATAAAAGCAGGGGAAGAAAAATTGGCAAAGCTCATGACTCAAAGATCTGGTTCAAGAGCAGAACTTGGGTCCAGAATACGTAATTAATGATGTCAGTGGGGAAAGTTTACTTTACAGGTCTCTGGACACACTTTTTAATTTGAACATTCAAACTCCAAGAACCATAAGCTCTGTAACAAAGGAAGCCTAGAGGGGAAGAATAAAATACATTCCTCATTAATATAGTTTGGATATGTGTCCTCGCCCAAATCTCATGTTGAAATGTAATCCCCAGTGTTGGAGGTGGGGCCTGGTGGAAGCTGATTGGATCATGGGGGCGGTTTCTCATGAAGGTTTAGAGTGTGTACAAGTGAGTTCTCACTCAGTTCATGCAAGATCTGGTCATTTAAAAGTGTGTGCAACCCCCTCTCCCCCGCAACTCCATCACTCTCTTGCTCCTGCTCTGGCCATGTGACATGCCTGCTTCCCCTTTGCCTTCCACCATGATTGTAAGTTCCCTGAGGCCTCCCCAGAAGCTGAGCAGATGCCAGCACCAAGCTTCCTGTACAGCCTACAGAACCACAAGCAAATTAAACCCCTTTTCTTTATAAATTGTCCAGTCTCAGGTATTTCTTTATAGCAATGCAAGAATGGCCTAATACACTCATCTTAGGTGAAGTTTCTTAAAAGGTTCAGAATCTTTATTGTGAGGAATTTCTAATCAGGAGTCATTTCTATAAATAGGACTGTTTGACTCAAGGCTGACATTGTGCCTCATGGTCTTCATGGCATATGGAACTCTATGTATATGTTAGATGTGTTCATCCTAAACCTTTAATCTGTTATTTTACTTAAGGCTTTTTTTTCTCTCTTGTGCTTGTAAGTCCTCATAGAACAACTTGTTCTATTAACTCATCAAGCCTACTCAATAATTACTACAACTAGTCATTTCAATTCACACAATGATTTAGAAGTATTCCCAAAGTAAACTGAGAAAAATTAATAGCTTGACTTATATCATTTTTCTGTGAAATGTTACACTAGTTATATTAAATCCTGTATTTTAATAAATTATACTACCAATTCCAACAAAAGTAATTAGAACCCCTACATTTTAACACTCCATCTACTAATTTACATTTTCCAAAGATGTACAGGAAAAAGATATTCTTTGAATTCTAAATATTATTATTGAATTGGGCCTAACACAAAAAACATATAGCTGTGTTCATTTTCAAAATCACAGAAGCAGCACCAAGCAACTTGAAATTTGATGAAGATTTCCTTCTGACATTTATTTACTGAACTGTGTGAACAGTAAAAAAAAATACATTACAAAATTTAATTTCTGTAGGCAATGCTAGCGCTAATGCAATCAAATGGAATAAACAGGAAGACGCTTATAAAAAACTGTTTCCAGTGGCAATTACTATTTTTGAAACTTGTTCTTCAGATTGTATCTTATCAAAGTTCTGTTTACACCTTATCTAGGATATGAGATTGGATGATTTGCCTCTGTCAGATGTTGAAGCCTGAGTAAAATAAACAGTTTTCATTTTGTATCATAAAACTTCAGACCACAAGGCCATCATAAAAACTCAGGGATGAAAACAGAACACAGAGAAGGTTAAACAGAACATTTTTTATTCTCTTCTCTCTTCATAACAACAAATTGGGCTGAAAACACATAGCCATGAAACACCAACTGTCCTTAGACAATTTCCCCTGAAGGCCCTCACCTCTAGAGACTGTTTGTTCTGCATAAGTTTTTTAAATAAGTAATATCATATGATTACCAGGTGCCCTAAAGAAGACGTGGGGACCCCCATATACTGCTGTGATTTGGCTGAAGGTGAATCTGTGTCCGCCGTCATGGTTATTTTGGGAAAAGAATAACCTTCTTTTTGGTTTTTGGTGTTTGTTCTATTCCTCATCCCCCAAGTACATTTTGAAAACACTTTTTTATAAAAAGAAGCCAAAGGGGAGCTAGTAAAGCATTTACCCCAGTGGGCTCCTCATAAGAACCTTTATATTAAGATGACAATAATTAAATATCAATAATATTCAAGCCCAGGACTATGAAGGCCTTGGCATTTCTTTAAATAATTAGCTTTTTACCATTGTCTCAGGGTAATTGTTAAAAACCTCTTAAAATATTTTACACAGAAATCGATAACTTATGTATATGATTTTTATAAATATCGCAAGCAATTAATCGAGGTAAAATATTAGGAAAACTCTATGGAGAAACTAACTCTTACATCTGCTTCTTTCCCAACTGTTGGCATTCCTGGTTGTGGGGTTTTCCTGAGAATTCACAAAACTACTTTTAAATCTACCAAAGGAAAACAGAAAGCCAAGAGTAACAAGAGTGGCACCTGTCAGAGGTCGCAGGAATGCCCACTACTGGTTGTATCGTTTTCCTATTCCCAAAGAGCAACATGTTGCCATTGCAATGCCCTTTTAACTCCATGAGCGTGGGCCTCTTTAGGCTTGTTCACCACCATATTGCCAGTACCTAGAACAAACAAATTATTATTTGCAAAAAAAAAAAAAAAAAAAAAAAAACATTGTTTTTAATTCGTAAATGCAAACTGCAGAAGATCATACCAATGTTTAGTTTTCAAAAATTATGCACCATGAAATGTCTAATGAGAATATGAGGTAGATAGGCGGACTTATTATCTTAGCACAATCAAGGATCATAGTTTTTTCCCTTATCTGTGTTTAACAGATTTAAACTTTATTTGCCCTTTGCAGAACATATGGCTATATTATATTATGTATTCAGAAAATGAAACTAGTATTTAAGATTATATCATTTGATTCTTTATGTTTTTATCCCAGTATTTAAAGATGTGTCAAAAGTAAAATCTTGTGAGTAAGGGCTACCCTCTCCACCTGACTTAAAATTGTAAACCGTTCTCTTTCCTACATTTCTGATAACCCTTAGCCTCCTCAGATTTTATTTTGGTTTTTTATTTGTTTGTTTCTTGCATTTTCACCTTCTAACACACCACATGTCTTTATTTTCTTACCTCCCTTTACCCCCAATTAGAATATAAATGCCACAGGGATTTTTTAAGGACAGGAATATTTGTTTTGTTTACTGATGTTTTCTGTATGCTTAGCTAAAACAGTACCTGTCACAGAGTGGATGCTCACTAATTGTTCAATGCATGAATGTTATTTTTTTAAAAATTAGATATGCCCTTCTACCATACTTATATTAATAACTACAAATATAAAACTATAAATGCAAAACTGAGTAAGAATTATAATATATCCAACCTCGGTCTGTTTTTGATAATGGCCTCAGGGAATGTCTCATGAGAAATAGCACGGACTTTTGTAATAACTGTTATACCTTTGGGCAAATAGCTATAGAGCGTTGGCCAGGTTTTCTCAAAACCATTTCATCCCAGGGATGTATCTGCATTCAGTCTATGAGCTTGGTGCAGAATATTCTTTGTTTCAGATCAGAATGCTTTTGTAAGCAAGTAAAAATAGAAGGTTTGAGGAGATTAAACTATAACGACATTGTTTACTTAACAAGAAAAGGTAGACATGCCCAGGGTTCGACCATGTTATTTAGGGTCCAGGCTCTGTCCAACTTTCTGCTTCCCATTCTTACCTTGTTTTGCTTTGTTTTGTTTTCTTTTTTTCTCTTTTTGCTTAGTAAAGTGCCTCATGGTTACAAGATGGCTGCCACTGCATAAGGCTTCATAACTGCACTCAAGACAGAAAAGAAGCAGGTGATGCAACATTGGTTTTCCTGACATCTGTTCCTTTCAGAAGAAAAGCAAAAAGTTTTCCAGAAAATCCAGCAAAGTTTCATTGACCAGAACCAGGTAACATGACCATCCATGGGGATTAAAAACCCTAGGAAGCAAATATCTGGTAGAGAACACAATTGCCTGATAATGATTGTCTACCCTTGTGGGAGATTTTTAAATTCTTAATGCCTAGGCCCCACCTCTGACCAATTAAATTAGATTCATGGAAGGAAAGTAGGAATCTGTATTTTTAAAAGCTATCTGGATGATTATATCATTCAGGCAGGCCAGACCACCCAAGAATCATTGCGAGGGATAGGCACATTGTCATCATGAGTGAAATCTGGGTTTTGTTAAAAACAGAAGTAAAGGGGAAGGGTTAAGAAAGCAAAAAACAGTGCCAGTCACACCTTCAATTTGTTATTATTACTGAGAGGTGAGGCCAGTTGGACTTCCTGGGTCGAGTGGGGACTTGGGGATCTTTCCTGTTTTACAAGAGGATTGTAAAACACACCAATCAATGCTCTGTAAAATGTACCAATCAGCACTCTGTAAAATGTACCAATCAGAGCTCTGTAAAATGCACCAATCAGCACTCTGTAAAATGCACCAATTAGCAGGATTCTAAAAGTAGTCAATCGTGGGGAGGACTGAAAAAAGGGCACTCTGATAGGACAGAAACGGAACATGGGAGGGGACAATAAGGGAAAAAAAGCTGGCCACCCCAGTCAACAGTGGCAATCTGCGTGGGTCCCCTTCCACACTGTGGAAGCTTTGTCCTTTTGCTCTTCACAATAAACCATGCTGCTGCTCACTCATTGGGTCTGTGCCATCTTTAAGAGCTATAACACTCACTGCGAAGGTCCATGGCTCCATTCTTGAAGGCAGCAAGACCAAGAACCCACTGACAGGAGCCAACTCTGGATACATTACCACACCTCTACTTGAAAAGACTCATTCAGTTGTTCATGCTCACATTTTTTCAGTAGACACTTATTACAAACCTACTAAGTCATAGGCACGTGGGGAAAAAAAAGGGGCAAATTCCATAAGTTGGAATCTAATGTGGGGAGATAAATATGTGAAGAAAATCCATCAAAACCCAACATAACAGGGGCTTGGAGAAGGGATGAATGGAGAGTTATTTTTCAATGGGCATAGAGTTTCATTTTTGCAAGATGAAAACGTTCTATGTTGCGGAAAGTCAGGGACCCTGAATGGAGGGACCAGCTAAAGCCATGGCAGAAGAGCATAAATTGTAGAGATTTCATGGACATTTATTAGTTCCCCAAATTAATACTTTTATAATTTCTTATGCCTGTCTTTACTGCAATCTCTGAACATAAATTGTAAAGATTTCATGGACATTTATCACTTTTCCAATTAATACTTTTATAATTTCCTATGGCTGTCTTTAATCTCTTAATCTCATCATGTTCGTAAGATGAGGATGTATATCACCTCAGGACCCTGTGATGATTGCGCTATCTGTACAAATTGTTTGTAAAACGTGTGTTTGAACAATATGAAATCTGGGCATCCTAAAAAAAGAACAGGATAACAGTGATTTTCAGGGAACAAGGGAGTTGACCATGAGGTCTGACTGCCTGCAGGGCCGGGCAGAATAGAGCCATATTTCTCTACTTGCAGAAAGCAAATAGGAGAAATATCACTGAATTCTTTTCCCAGCAAGGAATAACAGTGGGAAAGGAATGCATTCCCAGGGGGAGTTCTCTAAAATGGCCAATCTGGGAGTGTCTGTCTTATGTGGTTGAAGATAAGGGATGAAATACTCCCTGGTCTCCTGCAGCACCCTCAGGCTTGCTAAGATTAGGAAATTCCAGCCTGGCAAACTCTAGTCAGACCAGTTGTCTGCTCTCGAAACCTGTTTCCTGTTAAGAGGTTTATCAATGAAAATGTGTGCCCAGCGGAACATGGAACCTCATCAGTAATTCTAATTTCACCCTGGCCTTGTGATCTTGCTCTGCCTCTCTGCCCTTGTGATCTTTTATTACCCTTTCAAGCATATGATCTTTGTGACTTACTCCCTGTTTGTATTCCTCTTGTATCCCCTTTTGAAATCCCTAATAAAAACTTGCTGGTTTTGCGGCTCAAGCAGCATCACGGAACCTGCCGACATGTGATGTCACCCCTGGAGGCCTAGCTGTAAAATTTCTTTGTACTCTTTCTCTTTATTTCTCAGACTGCCTGACACTACAGAACTGTACACTTAAAAACAGTTAAGACAGGCCAGGCATGGTGGCTCCTGCCCATAATCCCAGCACTTTGGGAGGCCAAGGCGGGCGGATCACCTGAGGTCAGGAGTTAGAAACCAGTCTAGCCAGCATGGTGAAACCCCGCCTTTACTAAAAAAAATTCAAAAATTAGCCTGGTGTGGTGGTGGGCACCTGTAATGCCAGCTACTCAGGAGGCTGAGGCAGGAGAATCGCTTGAACCCAGGAGGGAGAGGTTGCACAAGCCAATATCACGCCACTGCACTCCAGCCTGGGCAAAGAGCAAGACTCTGTCTCTAAAACAAAACAAAACAAAACAAAACAAAACAAAGATTAAGATAAATTTCATGTAATGTATTTTTTACCTAATTTATAAAACAAAACAAAAAACTAATATGCTAGGTCCTAATCAAGGACTAAGACTAAAGAGCCTATGGGAGAACAGAGGATAGTTTTCATTTATTGAAATTTTGGAAGCAGATAATTGCCCAGCTTATCAGTAACTATCTTTGTTCTTTAATTTAACCTTTTACGACCTAATCTGGGGACACTTACCTTGCTTAGACTGTAATAAACAAATGGTAAACAAGCAGTTGCTTCATTCTGGAACACCCAGATGACACCTGCATGGGAATGAAATCAGCAGACCAGACAGCCAGAAAGAGACCTTGGAACTTAGAAGGTTTAAAAAAGCTTTGAGGGATTGAGCCCGAGCCTTTCTTCCCATCCTCTTTGTAAACAGGCTAACAAACCTATTCTTAAAATTGAATATATTTAAGGCTTTTCTTAGCCTTCATTTCAGCAAGCTAAACAATCTCACCTCCTTTAACCTTTCATGTAAGATTTATTTTCTTTAGTTATTTTTTTCCTTGAACTTCTCTAATTTCATATTCATGTTAAAAATGAAATTATTGGCTGGGTGTGGTGGCTCACACCTGTAATCCCAGCATTTTGGGAGGCCAAGGCAGGCGGATCATCTGAGGTCGGGAGTTCAAGACCAGCCTGACCAACATGGAGAAACCCTGTCTCTACTAAAAATATAAAATTAGCTGGATGTGGTGGTGTATGACTGTAATCCCAGCTACTCAGGAGGCTGAGGCAGGAGAATCACTTGAACCCAGGAGGGGGAGATTGCGGTGAGCAGAGATTGTGCCATTGCCTGGGCAACAAGAGCAAAAACTCTGTCTCAAAAAATAAATAAATAAATAAATAAAATTATTATAATACATGTCAGAAAAAATATTATGTTAAATAACAGCTAACAAATGTGCAATTTGTGATCAGTTCGTGGTCCACTCTTAGTGTTTAGGGTTATAACAGCTAAATTGGGATTAATCTTGCGCCTCACCAGTCTTTCCCTTGCATTTGCCCCATCAGATTTATCTTATTATTGATATTTTTTTTCTCAAGTTTTTGAATATCACTTTGACGGTGTTTGGGTAGAAGGCCAACTATAACTTGAAGAGGAAGAGCAAAAGATTTCCAAATCAAGTTATCATCTAGCACAGTTTTCAATAATGTACATAAAATTTTAAAATAAGATGTATTCCCAGCTTGAAATAGCAAATACATTCATGCATCACATAATGAAGAGAATACGCTCTGATAAATGTGTCATTAGGCTATTTCATAGTTGTGCAAACATCATAGAGTATACTAACACAAACCTAAGTAGTATAACCTACTACAGACTTAGGCTACATGGTATAGCCTATTGCTTCTAGGCTACAAACCTGTGTAGCATGTTATTATGCTGAATCCTTTAAGCAGTTGTAACACGATAGTGACTATTCATGTATCTGAACATGAAAAAAGTATAGTAAAAGTACTGTATTAAAAATGAAAAATGGTACCTGTATAGGGCACTTATCATGAATGGTGCTTGCAAAACTAGAAGTTGTTCTGGGTGAGTCAGTGAGTGAGTGGTGAGTAAGCGTGAAGGCCTAGGATATTACCGTACACTGCTATAGATTTTATAAACATTGTACACTTAGGATACCCTAAATTTATATAAAAAATTTTTTCAGTAATAAAGTAATCTTAGCATAACTTTTTTACTTTATCAACTTTTTAAATCTGTCTTACCTTTCAACCCTTTCATGATAACACTGAGCTTGAACACAAACACATTATACAGCTATACAAAAATATTGTGTTTATATCATTGTATCCTATAATCTATAAGTTTTTTCCATTTTAAACACTATTTATTTTAGTTTTTAAACTTTTTTGTTAAAATCTAAGACACAATCACACACATCAGCCTAGACCTACACAGAGTCAGGATCATCAACGTCACTGTCTTTCATCTCCTTACCTCATCCTACTTGGAGGTCTTCAGGGGCAATAACACACACGGAGCAGTCATCTTCTATGATAATCTCTTCTTCTAGAATACCAGCTAAAGGACCCATCTGAGGCTATTTTACAGTTAACTTTTTCTCTATAAGTAGAAGCAGTATAGTCTAAAATAATGATTAAAAAATACAGCATAATAAATACATAAACCAGTAACATAGTCATTTATTATCATTATCAAATATTATGCACTGTACATAATTGTATGGGCTATACTTCTTTATGACTCACAATGCAGTCTGTGTAGATTTGTTTATACCTGCATCATAATATCAAAGCACATGTTACTCATATGTTTGTTACAACATGTTGCAAACATATGAGTAACGTGTTGTGCTACGAAGTTATGACAGCTATGATGGCATTAGGCAATAGGGATTTTTCAGCTCCATAATATCTCACAGTACCACCATCATATATGCAGTTGATCGTTGACCAAAATGTCTTTATGCAGTACATGACTCTACTTGACATAACTGGGCTATACATTTCAAACATACAGATGTCAAATATATCTGAGATTGTTTCGATTAACAATAATTTCCAATATTTGTCATAGACTTGTGTGTCTTAGGACTCTATTTACTAGATAATGCTCACTACCAAAGTCGTCTTCCAGGAAATCCATCTTTCCAAAACTGTAGCGGGTGTGCTCAGCCCACAGACAAGAAGCCTTGGGGTTTTGTAACAGCACTTCTCTCCTCCCCGTCCACACACTCTTTCACAACTTTAGGAAGTCGTTATTTAAAGAAGCTCACCACCACTGTTAAAAAGAAAGCTGCCAACTTGGAGTGTGTGTGCCCAGCGCAAAAACTTTGGAAAATCTACACTATAATCGGCATCTAATGTAGACAGCCAATACATCATTCGATGCAATCTATGTACAATGTCCAGATAATAGATTCAATCAATTCTGATTAACATGATGAATCAATGTGCTGCTACAAAGTTAGTACTTTTTTTTTTTTTTTTTTTTTAGATGAAGTCTCGGTCTGTTGCCCAGGCTAGAGTGCATGGAGAGCTCTCGGCTCACTGCAACCTCCACCTCCTGGGTTCAAGCAATTCTCCTGTCTCAGCCTCCCTAGTAGCTGGGATTACAGGCATGTACAACCACGCCCCACTAATTTTTATATTTTTAGTAGAGATGGGGTTTCACCATGTTGGCCAGGCTAGTCTCAAACTCCTGACCTCATGTGATCCATCTGCCTTGGCCTCCCAAAGTGCTGGAAAACCTATAGGAAATTATAAAATATAAAATTGAGAATATAAGGCCCAACCCCTGATTATAATAAAGTAACCTGCCCCGAGTTGGCCCAAGATTGCATTGTCCACACCTATCAACAATAAGTAGTAAGCACTTAAGCATCAGATGTTTGATTTATAGAAAATCTATTGTCCGTGAGGAATAAATTCAGCCAAACTCAGGAGGCTGAGGCAGGAGAATCACTTGAACCCAGGAGGCAGAGATTGCGGTGAGCTGAGATTGTGCCATTGCACTCCAGCCTGGGCAACAAGAGCAAAACTCCATCTCAAACAACAAATAAACAAATAAACAAATAAATAAATAAATAAAATTATTATACTAAATATCAGAAAAAATATTATGTTAAATAACAGCTAACAAATGTGCAATTTGTGACCAATTCATGAATGCAAGGGAAAGACTGGTTAGGTGCAAGATTAATCCCAATTTAGCTGTTATAACCCTAAACTCCTGAGGAATACATTCAGCCAAACTCGGATGTCAGCTGGATTATCTTGATTTGAAATTGACTTACATCCCCATCCTATGGCAATGATGACCCAGCACCCCTCTCTGTGCATTCCCTGATGACAGACCACATGCTTAGGTGCCCCTTACCAGCCTGTACACTGACTTCCTGCTTCTGCTGAATGTACTGCATTGAAAGACCTCCACAACCCATGTGAAGGATGCAACTCCTTTTCCTCATCACAGCACCTTACTTTGAGTGCATCACCCTGGTACTTTCACTCCTACTATTTGAGGCAAATGGCTATGTTTTGTTTGTTTATTTTACTGAAAGTTTGGACCACTAAAGATGGTTTAACCTGGCAGTGCCAGAAACAAATTTGAGCATTGAACATCCTTCTTAGAAGTTCTCAGCCAACACCCCACAGGGAATCTCCTACTGCCAGCTCATCCTCACTGGTCTCAGCTTTGCACAATGCTGTTCTGCATGTTCCCCATTATCTGATCTTTCTCCCAGGTAGGGTATTTTCTACCTCTTTTTGACTTCTTATGCAGAACAGTTTAATTATCTCTACATTTCTCTGTTTATGACTTCAGAGCCTCACTAAACTCCATCAAAAAAATTTCTTAAACAGACTATTTTGTACCTAAGATGAATTCCAGGGCCAGATTTTAAAATTATTTTTCTTAACCTGGCTACATTTCAATTTCGAAGTTTATGAGACAGAAGTTTCATATCATATAAATTTATCAAAGAGACAGAGCAGCACCAAAGCCATACATAGTGATTGAAGGTGCAAATATTGTTACCTGTCTTTGATCTGAAAGCTCAACTGGCAACAAATAATTTCAGGCATTATGTCTTATTTCAAAGATGTTTTACGAGAGAATGAAATGATTGCCTAAGTCAGTGCTTCAGGTTGTATGCTTTTTTTTGTATCTATATTATTTTTCTGTTTAGCCAAGTAGTTCATACTCATTACAAAAATTGTAACATTAAATATGAATACAAATAGTAATTTTTAATTATTAGATTTCAGACTTTTTAAAAGAAAATCATTAGAGGATAAGTCTGATTATGTGTGGATATGAAAGAGAACACTTTTTCAATGGTGCTAAAATCCATTTTTCAAAATAGTGCAAGATATCCATAGGCAGCAAGTAATTATCACTCTTCAACAAAAAGAAAAAAAAAAACAAACAAATATGTAATAAGTAAGTCTGCTTGTTCCATAGTCTACTTTCCCTACATGCCAATGACAGTAGCAATGTTGACTGAATAAAGCCAATGTTCTAATAAACTCTTCAGATTCTATTCTGCCAAATAATGGTCATAATAAAGTAAGGTTCTCTATTTGTGTTTTTGAGAAAATAAAAGCTAACCCTCGGTTGTTTTTATTTGCAGATCACATCTGCTCGAGTTTTGAGGTAATTATTTTTTTCAATTACCACTAAGAAAACACACAAAATAAATGACCATCTACTAAAATGGAATAAGACACAGAGGAAAATGAAAAGGATAAATATCAAAACATAGGTATCCTAGCTAGTGTTGGACATTTCTGGGGCTTTCTTTGCACTAAGAAATAGAAAAAGTTAGGTAATAGCAAACCTCTAAGGAAAATAATTCATAGTCAATATTATCATAAACGCAGCAAGAGAAAAGGAATATTAAAACAATAGTCTGAGGGAGGTGAACATAACTGCAAAAAGAAAATGGCTTTATTTAGTCACTAGAGCTGATTCAAGTAAATTGAAGAAAATTGCAGATTTAGTCATTCATTCATGCAACATATATATCCAAGAAATAATGTCCATACTCTCTTCCAACTGGAGCATCATAAGGTCTATATTTTGAATTTTATGAGCTCAAAATATGTTTAAACAAAATCACATCAAACAGCCTCATGTCTTGAAATATGCATTAAATACATGCCACACTTTTCAGAAAAGACATTGGAAATAGTCAACTGTATTTGTATATCAAAGTAATTTCATGCACTATAGATCTAAAGCAAAGATAACATATAAAAAAAGAATTATCTCTCTAGATCAGAGCGTAAAGATTGTATCTTTTGAATTTTGATTCTACATTAAAACTAGTGCTGTAAACACTAATTAGCAAATACTGTTTTAAGGACAGTATTTACATATACCATGCAATGTTCTACTGAATTTTCTCCTTTTTGATTGTATGTTCAAAGAAGCACCATTCAAGATGATTGTTTTGTGTTCTTAAGTGGTTTAAAGGATCAGTATGTGACAATAGTTTTTTCCTAAATGGTTTGCATTTGCCATAAAAATATGTAGATTCTCTTTTTCACAACCTATACTGACTCGGTTGGAATGTGTCTGTCTGACAGATTCGTGTGTTTGTATCTGTGGTTTTACCACAATGCCATAATACAATTGAATTCCATAAAATGTATAAAATCCTGCTCTTTCCAAGTTACTCTGTGAGGCTGTGTGGCAGGAGTTCATCATACCGCCACAGTGCAATGCTCACAAATGAATGGGGGAAGAGACTAGGCTAATACAAATCATAGGGAGAGAAGCAAACCAAGTTAGCTGCTCCTACCTAGGAAGAGTGGGTGCCTGTATCAATCAAGATTCCTTGTTGCAAGAAATGGATGCTAACTTTAACTGATTAAGCAAAGTAAAGCGTGTGTGCGTGCGTGCGTGCGTGTGTGTGTGTGTGTGTCTGTGATTCATATGTTGGGCAGTCTGGAAAACCAATCTGGAAGCTAAGCTTTCAGAAACTGGCTTGACCAGAAAACTAACTGCTGCCCCTACTACCACCACCCCAGCAGTTCCTCTTCTGCCTCGGGAACTCAATCCTATTCATGAGGCTGTTCCTGAAGGTCAGACACCCCAACAGTATCCCCAGGAAAGTAAAAGGAATTGTGGAAAGAGCCTTTTCCCCTACATGGCTCATTTCTGAGTCACGTGAGGTTGATCGGTAATGTCTAGATCACATGACTATGCCCTGGTTAGCAAAGAGGCTCCACCAGCAGGAACTGGGTGGGGCTCATCAGAAGGATGATGTCCCAGACTTGGCAGAGATATGGTTTGGATTTGTGTCCCTGCCCAAATCTCATGTCGAATTGTAATCCCCAATGTTGGAGGAGGGGCCTGGTAGGAGGTGACTGGATCATAGGGGCGGAGTTACCCCTTGCTGTTGTCATGACAGTGAGTGAGATCTTACGAGATCTGGTTATTTAAAAGTGTGGAGCACTTCCCTATCCTCTCTCTTCCTCCTGCTCCAGCCATCTAAGAGAAGCCTGCTTCCTCTGCCCCCATGAATGTAAGTTTCTGAGGCCTCCCCAGCCATGTTTCCTGTTGAGCCTGCAGAACAGTGGGCCAATTAAACCTCTTTTCTTTATAAAGTACCCAGTCTCAGGCATTTCTTTATAGCAGTACAAGAATAGACTAATATGGTGTTCAAAGGGAGATAAGAAACCAAAAACATGACAAAGGCTTACTCAGCTTCAGAATAAGCTCGTTTATTCAACTTCACTAAGTGGCTACCATTGCTGGGCCCAGTTGCTTTCCTTTTATTCCCATATATGACACTGTGTTGTCATCCTTTATGTGCCCCTCTCAGCAATTTGGCCCTGTCATCATTACCTCCCATTGATTTGAAAGTTTCTCAAAGGCTGGAACATTTAACTGGCACATTTGCCACAAACTCAACAAGTATTTATGAATGAATAAACAAATGATAAAAGTATAAAATATTGCATAAGTGAAAGTATACAAGAAAGGCAGGAAAGCGCACCATAGAAGATGTGGCATTCTAGCCTATCCTCAAAGAAGAATAAAGAAACAAAGAAGAGTGCTCTAGCCAAAGGGAACCATGTAAGCAATGGCCTGGGAGAAGGGAAGTAGTGGGCATTTTGAAGAAGTCAGCACTTGAATTGCTTGGCATCTAGCAACAGTTCTTTATCGCATGGAGAGAAGAGGTCAAGGCTTGTCACCAACCCTATTGAACTGTACCGGAATACAGGAGAGTGAGGTGGCAAGCTTGACACTGATGACTTCTCAGGTAATTCTGAGGAGTGTTCCTGGATAAGAAACATTATTTATAAAGTGTAGAGGGAGGAAGAAGAGATAATGAGGAAGAGAGGAAGTAGCAAGCAAAGTTGTGAAGAAGTTTCTTTTGGGGGTCCTCCTATCCCCTTCATGCCCTCACTTCTCTACTTCATTGGCCTCACTACCTTGCCTTTATTCCGGTATCCTGCTTGCAAAGGCCCCTGCTGATAGGGCAGTTACAGCAATTCTCCTGAGAGGGACCTCCTTAGTTGCCCTTCCATGTAGTTACTTTTTATTGGCATACATTTGAGAGGCCACCACAGGCAAGCCAGTGTTCTCGCTACAGATGCCCAAATGAAGTCATCTCACCCTCAAGGATTTCACAATCTATAGCACTTTCATTTTAATATATAAGAATATACATCATACACCTTTAAGAACTGAAAGAATTGTCAATGGCACCAAAATAGGGAGCTATCTCAAAACAAATAGTCTTGTCCTAAATTCTTAAAACACCTCCACTTAAAAGTCTGTCCATTCTAAAATTGTTCCTGCCGACTTCCAATTTCCTACATGTTGAAATATGTAATATTCAAACAGCAAATTGCAGCTGGATATGCTAAATTTGTCTACAGG